>NW_026967472.1:957500-1305000 GCF_028390025.1 Pseudophryne corroboree | reverse complement strand
GCTGGGTGGGAGAGGACGCAGGGTGAAAGGGGAGTGCAGAGTGGGAGAAAGACATATTGGGAATTTTAATTACTTTCCCCACCTCCTGCTGCACTCTTTCTAATTCAATTTAAAAAAAACACACTTCCAGATCAGTGAAAACGAAGTGCCGGTATGCCATACCGCTACATACCGGCCCACTTCCAGACGTGTGTGTTTGTTTGTGTGTGTGTGTGTGTTTGTTTTAGCTGAGCCAAGCAGTATCCTGTGTGCACCTATATAAGCTAATATATATATATATATATATATATATATATATATATATATAAAATCATCAGTAAATAACCATTCTTTTCTCCCCCCTCCCACCTGCTCCAGCAGAGGATCAGAGTCCTAGGCTCCTGGGGTGTGTCAGCAATGGCAGGGCAGATCACACATGGAGTGGAGAAACTGACTGAGAGCGTGGGCGGGACGATAGTGCAGGGTGGGCGTGAAGGAAGAGAGGGAGGCTGCGCGGTGTGACATCGGAGTATGACGGCAGGTGACCCATGGTCTGTGAGTCTGACCTCCGCAGCGGGAGGGGGTGTAACCAACCCCAGGCAGTGCTGCGCAGCAGGTGATCCGATCATCACGGTCTGTGTGCTGCTGTAGTAGTATTGCTACAACAGCAGCACATAGACAGCGATGATCGGATTGCAGGCGCGATGTGCGGGGGGTGCCGGACATTAGGGGGTGCCTGTGTGCACCAGGCACCCCCCATGTGCACGCCTATGCCTGCTGTCTTCCTGGACCAGACCACCAGATCCCTTGCTGCTTACCCCTACGCGTGACGGTTGGCCCCAGCAACAAGGCGACTTTCAGGTAGGTGCTCGCCTTCAACACTTAGCCCACGTGTGGGCAGAGTCCTGTCGGGATCCTTGGGTGAGGGACCTCATTTCCCATGGATACCGGCTGGAATTCCAAAGACTCCCTCCTCACAGGGTTTTTTCCAAGTCGGGCTTACCAGCTTTACCAGCAGCTGATTTTTCATGAAGCAAGGGTGGAACTTAGGACCCGTCCTCAGTTTTTGCCGAAAGTGGTTTCAGTTTTTCAAGTAAATTAGCCTATTGTGGTTCCAGTGTCGTCTGACGCTTCCGTTGGTCCTGAGTCCTTGGATGTGGTCAGAGCTCTCAAGATTTATGTCAAAAGGACGGCCTGTCATAGGAAATCTGACTCGCTGTTTGTCCTTTATGATGCCTCCAAGATTGGTCGTCCAGCTTCTAAGCAGTCTATTGCTCGTTGGCACAGGTTGACCATTCAACAGGACTATACTTCAGCGGCTCTACCCTATTCAGGCCCACTTGACGAGGTCGGTGGGGTCTTCCTGGGCGGCAGCCTGGGGTGTTTCGGCCCTACAATTGTGCCGAGCTGCAACTTGGTCTGGTTAAAACACGTTTGTCAAATTCTATAGGTTCGATACCTTGGCCAAGTATGACCTTCAGTTTGGTCAGATGGTTTTTTAGGATCTCGGCACTCTCCCACCCATTTGGGAGCTTTGGGACTTCCCCATGGTACTAAAGTACAAGACCCCAGTATCCACTAGGACATAAGATAAAATAGGAATTTAATTCCTTTTCTCCTAGTCCGTAGTGGATACTGGGTGCCCGCCTCAGTGCTTCGTTTCTGCTTACCTGTATAAGTATTTGGTTGGACCGACGTTGTGGTCTCATTTTGTTGTTGGGATAGCCGTGCTATCCTGATTAGGTTGGTGCTGCTACACTCTGTTTGGGTTTGCAATCCCCTTTCATTCATGGTTGTGTGTTGGCTTGTTGCCTCACCGTTGTTTCTTCTCTCGTGGTATGTCTGTCTCCTCAGGCACAGTTATCCTAGACTGAGTCTGGTAGGAGGGGCATAAAGGGGAGGAGCCAGCACACACATACACACACTAAAAGTTTTAAAGTGCCAGGCTCCAGTGGACCCGATCTATACCCCATGGTACTAAAGTACAAGACCCCAGTATCCAGTACAGACTAGGAGAAAAGGAAATACCGGTAGGTATTAAATTCCTATTTGATCTACATTCTAGTGTTTTGGAGATGACCCCATAGTGACCCATTGCATTGGATTCACAGGAGTACAAACTCCAACACCGGCATTACATCTCAAACCGCTACAGTGACTGGCAGCCTGTGCACTGATCATTCCTGCGGCAGTGCGCACCTGGCCGCTAGTTCAGACTGCCGCATGGGACCCGGTATGCGCTCCCTGGCCGACGTATTCCATTACTGCAAGCGGCTTAGCCATCCACTTGGCAGAGTTAACATCTTAATAACCCGGGAAGGGTAAATATTCCTTTAATCAATTTCAATGCATTATTCTCCTATGTAGTGACTGGACTGGTTGTTATTATAGGGTGACCAGACCAGGTGACTTTATCCTGGGACACTCATGGATTACACAGGTTCTGGGGCTGGCTGACTACACGTTGCATTTCACCTGGTTTCTAGCAGCCACAGAACCTGTGTAATCCATGAGTGTCCCAGGATAAAGGGATAGTCTGCCTCACTGGGACGCCAGTGTTAAACATTAATATTCAGGAGAATAGCATGATACATTTAGGACATAGTCACCTGAGCAGTATATCGTTTAGGAGTTACATACAGCATTATTATGATAAAAAGTATCAAGTTGTATATTATTATTACATGATTGCATACATGTGAATACCATTGATTGAGACTACGGAATAAGCTCTTTTTATACAAAAGCTAAATATTATTTTATAATCTACAGGTGTAACGCAGAAAATTAGAATATTGTGCAAAAGTTCATTTATTTCAGTAATTCTACTTAAAAGGTGACACTAATATATTATATAGACTCATTACATGCAAAGTGAGACATTTCAGCCTGTATTTGTTAGAAATTGGATGATTGTGGCTTATAGTTTATGAAAACCCCAAATCCAAATTCTCAGAAAATTAGAATATTACATAAAATCAATGAAAAAGGGATTATAAATACAGAAATGTCGCCCTCTGAAAAGTATAATCGTTTAGGAGTTACATACAGCATTATTATGATAAAAAGTATCAAGGTGTATATTATTATTACATGATTGCATACATGTGAATACCATTGATTGAGACTACGGAATAAGCTCTTTTTATACAAAAGCTATATATTATTTTATAATCTATATAATAAAACTGAATTATAAAAGCTCTTTCGTGTATCTAAATTGGAAGCAGATTTCACTTCGGTTTAGACATAGAAGCAGCGCGGTGATTTTATCTGTTTATATCCGGCTGCAGGGTCTCATTATATGGATGATTGTTCATCCACCGTTTTATCTATTATATACATTACATTTATATTATCTGCGCCATGAATCTAGAACCGCCAAGGCTGCTCATACAATTTACATTTTTTTTAAATGATAATTATTTTAATATTATATTACCAAATAAGAATAGATTGCATCTTGTTGTAAAGCTTATGGCTTTTGAATAGTGTTTTCTATCCAGTCAAGGTAGTTACTTACTTTTGTATATACTCCATACTGACCTATAACCCCACATCCTAGCCCCCAAGATACTATTCCACCAATAAACCATTTTTGGGTTTCAGTATCAAAAAACACTAAGGGTCCGCCACTGTCTCCAGCACAGGAGTCTTTCCCCCCTTCTTGGTGACCAGCGCAGATCATGTTCTCAGTGACGGTATATTTTACTTCAGCCGTGGACTTTGCCCTGTACGTGGCAGCACACTTTTCATGATCCATTATATTCACCTCTACAAAGCGCAGGTTACGGGAAAGATGCTCTCTCTCTGTATATCCCCAGCCAGACACTTGTCCGGTATGGTGAGAGTCCTCGTTGTGGCTGATATGGTACCGCGGCTCTTTCGTAGGAAGACAGATTCCCAGGATGTTTTCACTTACTGGGACCTTGTCGCGCAATTTAATCAAAGCGATATCATTATTGTATGTTTCATCATCTTTATAATCTTCATGAATGAAAACTGCTTCAGGAAAAGCCCTAATAAAATTTGTGTCATCACTTTTGATGAGTCCCATTTTTATATTCATGTCATCCAGGGCTTTCTTGTATATGACATGAGCGGCGGTAATGATCCATCTGTCATTAAGGAGTGCCCCGCCTCCAGTGCCGCCATCTGCTCCTTTAATGAAAACTTGCCATGGGAAGGCCCCCAGCCTGGTTATCTTCCCGCCAATTATACGCTGAACGGGCCCTGGTTTCCGCTTTCCACAATCTGAGGAGGGAAGAAGAGGAAGTAAATGCAGAATCACGAACACGCTAAATTATTATTTCTTCTTCATTCCTCCATGGCAACCATACATTGGGAATAGGAACTGTTCCCCCAGCACAGACAGGAAGTGGTACCAGGGACCGCCTCCCCCGGCTATATATTTCAGCTCCTCCCTCTCGTATAGGAGTAAGGGAGGTTACTGATAGCACGTGAGGAGTGTGTACATGAGAGAGTGAGGTTACTGATAGCACGTGAGGAGTGTGTACATGAGAGAGTGAGGTTACTGATAGCACGTGAGGAGTGTGTACAGGAGAGAGTGAGGTCACTGATAACACGTGAGGAGTGTGTACAGGAGAGAGGGAGGTTACTGATAGCACATGAGGAGTGTGTACAGGAGAGAGTGAGGTTAATGATAGCACGTGAGGAGTGTGTACAGGAGAGAGTGAGGTTACTGATAGCACGTGAGGAGTGTGTACAGGAGAGAGGGAGGTTACTGATAACACGTGAGGAGTGTGTACAGGAGAGAGGGAGGTTACTGATAGCACATGAGGAGTGTGTACAGGAGAGAGTGAGGTTACTGATAACACGTGAGGAGTGTGTACAGGAGAGAGGGAGGTTACTGATAACACGTGAGGAGTGTGTACAGGAGAGAGGGAGGTTACTGATAGCACGTGAGGAGTGTGTACAGGAGGGAGTGAGGTTACTGATAACACGTGAGGAGTGTGTACAGGAGAGAGGGAGGTTACTGATAGCACGTGAGGAGTGTGTACAGGAGAGAGGGAGGTTACTGATAGCACGTGAGGAGTGTGTACAGGAGAGAGGGAGGTTACTGATAGCACGTGAGGAGTGTGTACAGGAGAGAGTGAGGTTACTGATAGCACGTGAGGAGTGTGTACAGGAGAGAGGGAGGTTACTGATAGCACGTGAGGAGTGTGTACAGGAGAGAGGGAGGTTACTGTTAGCACATGAGGAGTGTGTACAGGAGAGAGTGAGGTTACTGATAGCACGTGAGGAGTGTGTACAGGAGAGAGTGAGGTTACTGATAGCACATGAGGAGTGTGTACAGGAGAGAGTGAGGTTACTGATAGCACATGAGGAGTGTGTACAGGAGAGAGGGAGGTTATAGATAGCACGTGAGGAGTGTGTACAGGAGAGAGGGAGGTTATAGATAGCACGTGAGGAGTGTGTACAGGAGAGAGGGAGGTTACTGTTAGCACATGAGGAGTGTGTACAGGAGAGAGTGAGGTTACTGATAGCACGTGAGGAGTGTGTACAGGAGAGAGTGAGGTTACTGATAGCACATGAGGAGTGTGTACAGGAGAGAGTGAGGTTACTGATAGCACATGAGGAGTGTGTACAGGAGAGAGGGAGGTTATAGATAGCACGTGAGGAGTGTGTACAGGAGATAGTGAGGTTACTGATAGCACGTGAGGAGTGTGTACAGGAGAGAGGGAGGTTATAGATAGCACGTGAGGAGTGTGTACAGGAGAGAGGGAGGTTACTGATAGCACGTGAGGAGTGTGTACAGGAGAGAGTGAGGTTACTGATAGCACGTGAGGAGTGTGTACAGGAGAGAGTGAGGTTACTGACAGCACGTGAGGAGTGTGTACAGGAGAGAGTGAGGTTACTGATAGCACATGAGGAGTGTGTACAGGAGAGAGTGAGGTTACTGATAGCACATGAGGAGTGTGTACAGGAGAGAGGGAGGTTACTGATAGCACGTGAGGAGTGTGTACAGGAGATAGTGAGGTTACTGATAGCACGTGAGGAGTGTGTACAGGAGAGAGGGAGGTTACTGATAGCACGTGAGGAGTGTGTACAGGAGAGAGGGAGGTTACTGATAGCACGTGAGGAGTGTGTACAGGAGAGAGTGAGGTTACTGATAGCACGTGAGGAGTGTGTACAGGAGGGAGTGAGGTTACTGATAACACGTGAGGAGTGTGTACAGGAGAGAGTGAGGTTACTGATAGCACGTGAGGAGTGTGTACAGGAGAGAGGGAGGTTACTGATAACACGTTAGGAGTGTGTACAGGAGAGAGGGAGGTTACTGATAGCACATGAGGAGTGTGTACAGGAGAGAGTGAGGTTACTGATAGCACGTGAGGAGTGTGTACAGGAGAGAGTGAGGTCACTGATAACACGTGAGGAGTGTGTACAGGAGAGAGGGAGGTTACTGATAGCACATGAGGAGTGTGTACAGGAGAGAGTGAGGTTAATGATAGCACGTGAGGAGTGTGTACAGGAGAGAGTGAGGTTACTGATAGCACGTGAGGAGTGTGTACAGGAGAGAGGGAGGTTACTGATAACACGTGAGGAGTGTGTACAGGAGAGAGGGAGGTTACTGATAGCACGTGAGGAGTGTGTACAGGAGAGAGTGAGGTTACTGATAACACGTGAGGAGTGTGTACAGGAGAGAGGGAGGTTACTGATAACACGTGAGGAGTGTGTACAGGAGAGAGGGAGGTTACTGATAACACGTGAGGAGTGTGTACAGGAGAGAGTGAGGTTACTGATAGCACGTGAGGAGTGTGTACAGGAGAGAGTGAGGTTACTGATAACACGTGAGGAGTGTGTACAGGAGAGAGTGAGGTTACTGATAGCACGTGAGGAGTGTGTACAGGAGAGAGGGAGCTTAATGATAGCACGTGAGGAGTGTGTACAGGAGAGAGGGAGGTTATAGATAGCACGTGAGGAGTGTGTACAGGAGAGAGTGAGGTTACTGATAGCACGTGAGGAGTGTGTACAGGAGGGAGTGAGGTTACTGATAACACGTGAGGAGTGTGTACAGGAGAGAGTGAGGTTACTGATAGCACGTGAGGAGTGTGTACAGGAGAGAGGGAGGTTAATGATAGCACGTGAGGAGTGTGTACAGGAGAGAGGGAGGTTATAGATAGCACGTGAGGAGTGTGTACAGGAGAGAGTGAGGTTACTGATAGCACGTGAGGAGTGTGTACAGGAGGGAGTGAGGTTACTGATAACACGTGAGGAGTGTGTACAGGAGAGAGTGAGGTTACTGACAGCACGTGAGGAGTGTGTACAGGAGAGAGGGAGGTTGCTGATAGCACGTGAGGAGTGTGTACAGGAGAGAGTGAGGTTACTGATAGCACATGAGGAGTGTGTACAGGAGAGAGTGAGGTTACTGATAGCACATGAGGAGTGTGTACAGGAGAGAGTGAGGTTACTGATAGCACATGAGGAGTGTGTACAGGAGAGAGGGAGGTTATAGATAGCACGTGAGGAGTGTGTACAGGAGATAGTGAGGTTACTGATAGCACGTGAGGAGTGTGTACAGGAGAGAGGGAGGTTATAGATAGCACGTGAGGAGTGTGTACAGGAGAGAGGGAGGTTACTGATAGCACGTGAGGAGTGTGTACAGGAGAGAGTGAGGTTACTGATAGCACGTGAGGAGTGTGTACAGGAGAGAGTGAGGTTACTGACAGCACGTGAGGAGTGTGTACAGGAGAGAGTGAGGTTACTGATAGCACATGAGGAGTGTGTACAGGAGAGAGTGAGGTTACTGATAGCACATGAGGAGTGTGTACAGGAGAGAGGGAGGTTACTGATAGCACGTGAGGAGTGTGTACAGGAGATAGTGAGGTTACTGATAGCACGTGAGGAGTGTGTACAGGAGAGAGGGAGGTTACTGATAGCACGTGAGGAGTGTGTACAGGAGGGAGTGAGGTTACTGATAACACGTGAGGAGTGTGTACAGGAGAGAGGGAGGTTACTGATAGCACGTGAGGAGTGTGTACAGGAGAGAGGGAGGTTACTGATAGCACGTGAGGAGTGTGTACAGGAGAGAGGGAGGTTACTGATAGCACGTGAGGAGTGTGTACAGGAGAGAGTGAGGTTACTGATAACACGTGAGGAGTGTGTACAGGAGAGAGGGAGGTTACTGATAGCACGTGAGGAGTGTGTACAGGAGAGAGGGAGGTTACTGATAGCACGTGAGGAGTGTGTACAGGAGAGAGGGAGGTTACTGATAGCACGTGAGGAGTGTGTACAGGAGAGAGTGAGGTTACTGATAGCACGTGAGGAGTGTGTACAGGAGAGAGTGAGGTTACTGATAGCACGTGAGGAGTGTGTACAGGAGAGAGTGAGGTTACTGATAGCACGTGAGGAGTGTGTACAGGAGAGAGTGAGGTTACTGATAACACGTGAGGAGTTTGCATAGGAGAGAGTGAGGTTACCTATAGCACGTGAGGAGTGTGTACAGGAGAGAGTGAGGTTACTGATAGCACATGAGGAGTGTGTACAGGAGAGTGAGGTTACCGATAACACGTGAGGAGTGTGTACAGGAGAGAGGGAGGTTACTGATAGCACGTGAGGAGTGTGTACAGGAGAGAGTGATGTTACTGATAGCACGTGAGGAGTGTGTACAGGAGAGAGTGAGGTTACTGATAACACGTGAGGAGTGTGTACAGGAGAGAGTGAGGTTACTGATAGCACGTGAGGAGTGTGTACAGGAGAGAGTGAGGTTACTGATAACACATGAGGAGTGTGTACAGGAGAGAGTGAGGTTACTGACAGCACGTGAGGAGTGTGTACAGGAGAGAGTGAGGTTACTGATAACACGTGAGGAGTGTGTACAGGAGAGAGTGAGGTTACTGATAACACGTGAGGAGTGTGTACAGGAGAGAGTGAGGTTACTGATAACACGTGAGTAGTGTGTACAGGAGAGAGTGAGGTTACTGATAACACGTGAGGAGTGTGTACAGGAGAGAGTGAGGTTACTGACAGCACGGGAGGAGTGTGTACAGGAGAGAGTGAGGTTACTGATAGCATGTGAGGAGTGTGTACAGGAGAGAGTGAGGTTACCTATAGCACGTGAGGAGTGTGTACAGGAGAGAGTGAGGTTACTGATAACACGTGAGGAGTGTGTACAGGAGAGAGTGAGGTTACTGATAGCACGTGAGGAGTGTGTACAGGAGAGAGGGAGGTTACTGATAGCACGTGAGGAGTGTGTACAGGAGAGAGTGAGGTTACTGACAGCACGGGAGGAGTGTGTACAGGAGAGAGTGAGGTTACTGACAGCACGTGAGGAGTGTGTACAGGAGAGAGTGAGGTTACTGATAACACGTGAGGAGTGTGTACAGGAGAGAGTGAGGTTACTGATAGCACGTGAGGAGTGTGTACAGGAGAGAGGGAGGTTACTGATAGCACGTGAGGAGTGTGTACAGGAGAGAGTGAGGTTACTGACAGCACGGGAGGAGTGTGTACAGGAGAGAGTGAGGTTACTGACAGCACGTGAGGAGTGTGTACAGGAGAGAGTGAGGTTACTGACAGCACGGGAGGAGTGTGTACAGGAGAGAGTGAGGTTACTGATAGCACGTGAGGAGTGTGTACAGGAGAGAGTGAGGTTACCTATAGCACGTGAGGAGTGTGTACAGGAGAGAGTGAGGTTACTGATAACACATGAGGAGTGTGTACAGGAGAGAGTGAGGTTACTGACAGCACGGGAGGAGTGTGTACAGGAGAGAGGGAGGTTACTGACAGCACGGGAGGAGTGTGTACAGGAGAGAGTGAGGTTACCTATAGCACGTGAGGAGTGTGTACAGGAGAGAGTGAGGTTACTGATAGCACATGAGGAGTGTGTACAGGAGAGAGGGAGGTTACTGATAGCACGTGAGGAGTGTGTACAGGAGAGAGTGAGGTTACTGATAGCACGTGAGGAGTGTGTACAGGAGAGAGTGAGGTTACTGATAGCACATGAGGAGTGTGTACAGGAGAGAGTGAGGTTACTGATAGCACATGAGGAGTGTGTACAGGAGAGAGTGAGGTTACTGATAGCACGTGAGGAGTGTGTACAGGAGAGAGTGAGGTTACTGATAGCACGTGAGCAGTGGCGTAACTAGAAATTTTTCTCCCCCAAGCCAAAAAATTTTTGGCGCCCCCCCCCCCCCCCCCCGCTGCATAACTGGGAGCATGAAAGGGACAAATATGCGCGCGCCAAAGGCGCGCGCTGCAAAAAAAGGGGCGTGGTTTTGTTGGAATGGGCGTGGTTTCTCGTAAAGGGGCGTGGTATTGCAGGAAAAGACTACCTTATACCCCAGTTTTGCAACCTGCACGCCCAGACGTTAGCCACCACAGGAAAGAAAAATAATCCTGATTCATGCCCCTTACATTATTTGTCATTTTTCCTCCTTATAGTAATGCCCAGTATACATTATGCCACATACTGCAATGGCCCTTAGACATTATGCCGCACACAACAATGCACATGACACAATATGCACACACTGTAATGCCCCCGACACATTATGCCACACACCGTAATGCCCCCGACACATTATGACAGGAATCGCAATGCCCGTTATACATTATGCTACACACTGCAATGCCCCTGATACATTATAGCACATACAATGCCTGTGACACATTATGACACACACCGCAATGACCTTGAGACATTATACCACAATGCCCGTGATATAGTATACCATACACCGTAATGCCTGTGACACATACCGCAATGCCCTGCCCGTTATACCCTATGCCACACACCGCAATGCCCGTTATGTATTATGCCACACTGCAATGACCCTGAGACATTATACCACATACCACAATGCCCGTGATATAGTATACCACACACCGTAATGCCTGACACATTATGACACACACCGCAATGTCCGTGATACATTATGCCACACACTGCAATGACCCTGAGACATTATACCACATATCACAATGCCCGCGATATAGTATACCATACACCGTAATGCCTGTGACACATTATGACACACACCACAATGTCCGTGATACATTATGCCACACACCGTAATGCCCATTACACATTAAGTCCTACAGTAAGGCTTCTAATTACTTTTCAATTACCTTCTCGTTGTCAGGGGTTTCATGCACTGGGTGTCATGCTCGTTGCCAGGTGTTTCATGCACTGGGTGTCATGCTCGTTGTCAGGTGTTTCATGCACTGGGTGTCATGCTCGTTGCTAGGAGGTAGTCCTTGTTGCTAGGGCTGTGCTCCCAGTGCCACATATGTCCCCAGTGCCAGATATTTCCCCACGGTGCCAGGTACTCACATGCCCCCGGTGCCAAATATAGCCCCCCCCCCCCATGTGCCAGGTACACATATACCCCCCCCAGTGCCAGATATGCCCCCAGTGCCAGATATTCCCCCCCAGTGCCACATATGCCCCCAGTGCCAGATATTCCCCCCATGCCAGATATGCCGCCAGTGCCATATATTCCCCCCCAGTGCCACATATGCCCCCAGTGCCAGATATTCCCCCAGTGCCAGATATGCCGCCAGTGCCATATATTCCCCCCGAGTGCCATATATCCCCAGTGACAGATATTCCCCCCCAGTGCCAGATATTCTCCCCCAGTGCCATATAAGCCCCAGGGCCAGATATTCCCTCCCAGTGCCAGATATCCCCCCCCCCCCCAGTGCCACATATCCACCCCGTGCCAGATATCCCCCCCCAGTGCCATATATGCCCCAGTGCCAGATATCCCCCCCAGTGCCAGACATCCCCCCCCCCCCCAGTGCGATATGCCCTAGTGCCAGATATCCCCCCCCCCCCCCAGTGCCATATATGCCCCAGTGCCAGATATCCCCCCCCCCCCCTTCCCCAGTGCCAGATATGCCCTAGTGCCAGATATCCCCCGCCCCCCCCCCACAGTGTCATATATGCCCCAGTGCCGGATATCCCCCCTAGTGCCTGA
This sequence comes from Pseudophryne corroboree, assembly GCF_028390025.1. NCBI lineage: Eukaryota > Metazoa > Chordata > Amphibia > Anura > Myobatrachidae > Pseudophryne > Pseudophryne corroboree. The sequence continues at coordinate 1,293,082 of NW_026967472.1, read as the reverse complement.
CATCCCCCCCCCAATGGCCATATATTCCCCGGTGCCAGACACCCTCTCCTCTCTCCCCCCCCGTGACAGATATGCCGCAGTGCAGCCGCCGCTTGTTGGAGAACTTGGAGGGACACGGCGGGCGCAGCGTGTGCCTCTCCTGTGTCCCTCCTGAGTCCTGCATCATCTCCGGCGGCCGCGGGTCTGATAGGGGGAAGTGCCGTCCGTGAGCTCTAATTGGCTCACGGACGGCACTTCCCCCTATTAGACCCGCGGGCCGCCGGAGATGATGCAGGGCTCAGGAGGGACACAGGATAGGCACACGCTGCGCCCGCCGTGTCCCTCCAATAAAGCAGACTGACATGCGGACGTTCGTCCGCATGTCAGTCTGCTGTAATCAGTGGCGCCCCCGCAGCCCCTCGCCCCCAAGCCACCGCGAGGACTGCGGGGGCAGTAGTTACGCCACTGCACGTGAGGAGTGTGTACAGGAGAGAGTGAGGTTACTGATAGCACGTGAGGAGTGTGTACAGGAGAGAGTGAGGTTACTGATAGCACATGAGGAGTGTGTACAGGAGAGAGGGAGGTTACTGATAGCACATGAGGAGTGTGTACAGGAGAGAGGGAGGTTACTGATAGCACGTGAGGAGTGTGTACAGGAGAGAGTGAGGTTACCTATAGCACGTGAGGAGTGTGTACAGGAGAGAGTGAGGTTACTGATAGCACGGGAGGAGTGTGTACAGGAGAGAGTGAGGTTACTGATAGCACGTGAGGAGTGTGTACAGGAGAGAGGGAGGTTACTGATAGCACATGAGGAGTGTGTACAGGAGAGAGGGAGGTTACTGATAGCACGTGAGGAGTGTGTACAGGAGAGAGTGAGGTTACCTATAGCACGTGAGGAGTGTGTACAGGAGAGAGGGAGGTTACTGATAGCACGTGAGGAGTGTGTACAGGAGAGAGTGAGGTTACTGATAGCACATGAGGAGTGTGTACAGGAGAGAGTGAGGTTACTGATAGCACGTGAGGAGTGTGTACAGGAGAGAGTGAGGTTACTGATAACACGTGAGGAGTGTGTACAGGAGAGAGTGAGGTTACTGATAACACGTGAGGAGTGTGTACAGGAGAGAGTGAGGTTACTGATAGCACGTGAGGAGTGTGTACAGGAGAGAGTGAGGTTACTGATAACACGTGAGGAGTGTGTACAGGAGAGAGGGAGGTTACTGATAGCACGTGAGGAGTGTGTACAGGAGAGAGGGAGGTTACTGATAGCACGTGAGGAGTGTGTACAGGAGAGAGGGAGGTTACTGATAGCACGTGAGGAGTGTGTACAGGAGAGAGGGAGGTTACTGATAACACGTGAGGAGTGTGTACAGGAGAGAGGGAGGTTACTGATAGCACGTGAGGAGTGTGTACAGGAGAGAGTGAGGTTACTGATAGCACGTGAGGAGTGTGTACAGGAGAGAGGGAGGTTACTGATAGCACGTGAGGAGTGTGTACAGGAGAGAGTGAGGTTACTGATAGCACGTGAGGAGTGTGTACAGGAGAGAGTGAGGTTACTGATAGCACGTGAGGAGTGTGTACAGGAGAGAGTGAGGTTACTGATAACACGTGAGGAGTGTGTACAGGAGAGAGTGAGGTTACCTATAGCACGTGAGGAGTGTGTACAGGAGAGAGTGAGGATACAGATAGCACGTGAGGAGTGTGTACAGGAGAGAGTGAGGTTACTGATAGCACGTGAGGAGTGTGTACAGGAGAGAGTGAGGTTACTGATAGCACGTGAGGAGTGTGTACAGGAGAGAGTGAGGTTACTGATAGCACGTGAGGAGTGTGTACAGGAGAGAGTGAGGTTACTGATAACACGTGAGGAGTGTGTACAGGAGAGAGGGAGGTTACTGATAGCACGTGAGGAGTGTGTACAGGAGAGAGTGAGGTTAATGATAGCACGTGAGGAGTGTGTACAGGAGAGAGTGAGGTTACTGATAGCACGTGAGGAGTGTGTACAGGAGAGAGGGAGGTTACTGATAACACGTGAGGAGTGTGTACAGGAGAGAGTGAGGTTACTGATAGCACGTGAGGAGTGTGTACAGGAGAGAGGGAGGTTACTGACAGCACGTGAGGAGTGTGTACAGGAGAGAGGGAGGTTACTGATAGCACATGAGGAGTGTGTACAGGAGAGAGTGAGGTTACTGATAACACGTGAGGAGTGTGTACAGGAGAGAGGGAGGTTACTGATAGCACGTGAGGAGTGTGTACAGGAGAGAGGGAGGTTACTGACAGCACGTGAGGAGTGTGTACAGGAGAGAGGGAGGTTACTGACAGCACAAGAGGAGTGTGTACAGGAGAGAGTGAGGTTACTGATAACACGTGAGGAGTGTGTACAGGAGAGAGTGAGGTTACTGACAGCACGTGAGGAGTGTGTACAGGAGAGAGTGAGGTTACTGATAGCACATGAGGAGTGTGTACAGGAGAGAGTGAGGTTACTGATAGCACGTGAGGAGTGTGTACAGGAGAGAGGGAGGTTACTGATAGCACGTGAGGAGTGTGTACAGGAGATAGTGAGGTTACTGATAGCACGTGAGGAGTGTGTACAGGAGAGAGGGAGGTTACTGATAGCACGTGAGGAGTGTGTACAGGAGAGAGGGAGGTTACTGATAGCACGTGAGGAGTGTGTACAGGAGAGAGGGAGGTTACTGATAGCACGTGAGGAGTGTGTACAGGAGGGAGTGAGGTTACTGATAACACGTGAGGAGTGTGTACAGGAGAGAGTGAGGTTACTGACAGCACGTGAGGAGTGTGTACAGGAGAGAGTGAGGTTACTGATAGCACATAAGGAGTGTGTACAGGAGAGAGTGAGGTTACTGATAGCACATGAGGAGTGTGTACAGGAGAGAGGGAGGTTACTGATAGCACGTGAGGAGTGTGTACAGGAGATAGTGAGGTTACTGATAGCACGTGAGGAGTGTGTACAGGAGAGAGGGAGGTTACTGATAGCACGTGAGGAGTGTGTACAGGAGAGAGTGAGGTTACTGATAGCACGTGAGGAGTGTGTACAGGAGAGAGGGAGGTTACTGATAGCACGTGAGGAGTGTGTACAGGAGGGAGTGAGGTTACTGATAGCACATGAGGAGTGTGTACAGGAGAGAGGGAGGTTACTGACAGCACGTGAGGAGTGTGTACAGGAGAGAGGGAGGTTACTGATAGCACATGAGGAGTGTTTACAGGAGAGAGTGAGGTTACTGATAACACGTGAGGAGTGTGTACAGGAGAGAGGGAGGTTACTGATAACACGTGAGGAGTGTGTACAGGAGAGAGTGAGGTTATAGATAGCACGTGAGGAGTGTGTACAGGAGAGAGTGAGGTTACTGATAGCACGTGAGGAGTGTGTACAGGAGAGAGTGAGGTTATAGATAGCACGTGAGGAGTGTGTACAGGAGAGAGGGAGGTTACTGATAGCACGTGAGGAGTGTGTACAGGAGAGAGGGAGGTTACTGATAGCACGTGAGGAGTGTGTACAGGAGAGAGGGAGGTTACTGATAGCACGTGAGGAGTGTGTACAGGAGAGAGTGAGGTTACTGATAGCACGTGAGGAGTGTGTACAGGAGGGAGTGAGGTTACTGATAACACGTGAGGAGTGTGTACAGGAGAGAGTGAGGTTACTGATAGCACGTGAGGAGTGTGTACAGGAGAGAGGGAGGTTACTGATAACACGTGAGGAGTATGTACAGGAGAGAGGGAGGTTATAGATAGCACGTGAGGAGTGTGTACAGGAGAGAGTGAGGTTACTGATAGCACGTGAGGAGTGTGTACAGGAGGGAGTGAGGTTACTGATAGCACATGAGGAGTGTGTACAGGAGAGAGTGAGGTTACTGACAGCACGTGAGGAGTGTGTACAGGAGAGAGTGAGGTTACTGACAGCACATGAGGAGTGTGTACAGGAGAGAGGGAGGTTACTGATAGCACATGAGGAGTGTGTACAGGAGAGAGGGAGGTTACTGATAGCACGTGAGGAGTGTGTACAGGAGAGAGTGAGGTTACTGATAGCACGTGAGGAGTGTGTACAGGAGAGAGGGAGGTTACTGATAGCACGTGAGGAGTGTGTACAGGAGAGAGGGAGGTTATAGATAGCACGTGAGGAGTGTGTACAGGAGAGAGTGAGGTTACTGATAGCATGTGAGGAGTGTGTACAGGAGAGAGTGAGGTTACTGATAGCACATGAGGAGTGTGTACAGGAGAGAGTGAGGTTACTGATAGCACATGAGGAGTGTGTACAGGAGAGAGTGAGGTTACTGATAGCACGTGAGGAGTGTGTACAGGAGAGAGTGAGGTTACTGATAGCACGTGAGGAGTGTGTACAGGAGAGAGTGAGGTTACCTATAGCACGTGAGGAGTGTGTACAGGAGAGAGTGAGGTTACTGATAGCACATGAGGAGTGTGTACAGGAGAGAGGGAGGTTACTGATAGCACGTGAGGAGTGTGTACAGGAGAGAGGGAGGTTACTGATAGCACGGGAGGAGTGTGTACAGGAGAGAGGGAGGTTACTGATAGCACGGGAGGAGTGTGTACAGGAGAGAGGGAGGTTACTGATAGCACGTGAGGAGTGTGTACAGGAGAGAGGGAGGTTACTGATAGCACGGGAGGAGTGTGTACAGGAGAGAGTGAGGTTACTGATAGCACGTGAGGAGTGTGTACAGGAGAGAGGGAGGTTACTGATAGCACATGAGGAGTGTGTACAGGAGAGAGGGAGGTTACTGATAGCACGTGAGGAGTGTGTACAGGAGAGAGTGAGGTTACCTATAGCACGTGAGGAGTGTGTACAGGAGAGAGGGAGGTTACTGATAGCACGTGAGGAGTGTGTACAGGAGAGAGTGAGGTTACTGATAGCACATGAGGAGTGTGTACAGGAGAGAGTGAGGTTACTGATAGCACGTGAGGAGTGTGTACAGGAGAGAGTGAGGTTACTGATAGCACGTGAGGAGTGTGTACAGGAGAGAGGGAGGTTACTGATAACACGTGAGGAGTGTGTACAGGAGAGAGGGAGGTTACTGATAACACGTGAGGAGTGTGTACAGGAGAGAGTGAGGTTACTGATAGCACATAAGGAGTGTGTACAGGAGAGAGTGAGGTTACTGACAGCACGTGAGGAGTGTGTACAGGAGAGAGTGAGGTTACTGACAGCACATGAGGAGTGTGTACAGGAGAGAGTGAGGTTACTGATAGCACGTGAGGAGTGTGTACAGGAGAGAGGGAGGTTACTGATAGCACGTGAGGAGTGTGTACAGGAGATAGTGAGGTTACTGATAGCACGTGAGGAGTGTGTACAGGAGAGAGGGAGGTTACTGATAGCACGTGAGGAGTGTGTACAGGAGAGAGGGAGGTTACTGATAGCACGTGAGGAGTGTGTACAGGAGAGAGTGAGGTTACTGATAGCACATGAGGAGTGTGTACAGGAGAGAGGGAGGTTACTGATAGCACGTGAGGAGTGTGTACAGGAGAGAGGGAGGTTATAGATAGCACGTGAGGAGTGTGTACAGGAGAGAGTGAGGTTACTGATAGCACGTGAGGAGTGTGTACAGGAGAGAGTGAGGTTACTGATAGCACATGAGGAGTGTGTACAGGAGAGAGTGAGGTTACTGATAGCACATGAGGAGTGTGTACAGGAGAGAGTGAGGTTACTGATAGCACGTGAGGAGTGTGTACAGGAGAGAGTGAGGTTACTGATAGCACGTGAGGAGTGTGTACAGGAGAGAGTGAGGTTACTGATAGCACGTGAGGAGTGTGTACAGGAGAGAGTGAGGTTACTGATAGCACGTGAGGAGTGTGTACAGGAGAGAGTGAGGTTACTGATAGCACGTGAGGAGTGTGTACAGGAGAGAGTGAGGTTACTGATAGCACATGAGGAGTGTGTACAGGAGAGAGTGAGGTTACTGATAGCACATGAGGAGTGTGTACAGGAGAGAGGGAGGTTACTGATAGCACGTGAGGAGTGTGTACAGGAGAGAGTGAGGTTACTGATAGCACATGAGGAGTGTGTACAGGAGAGAGTGAGGTTACTGATAGCACGTGAGGAGTGTGTACAGGAGAGAGTGAGGTTACTGATAACACATGAGGAGTGTGTACAGGAGAGAGTGAGGTTACTGATAGCACGTGAGGAGTGTGTACAGGAGAGAGTGAGGTTACCTATAGCACGTGAGGAGTGTGTACAGGAGAGAGGGAGGTTACTGATAGCACGTGAGGAGTGTGTACAGGAGAGAGTGAGGTTACTGATAGCACATGAGGAGTGTGTACAGGAGAGAGTGAGGTTACTGATAGCACGTGAGGAGTGTGTACAGGAGAGAGGGAGGTTACTGATAACACGTGAGGAGTGTGTACAGGAGAGAGTGAGGTTACTGATAGCACGTGAGGAGTGTGTACAGGAGAGAGTGAGGTTACTGATAACACGTGAGGAGTGTGTACAGCAGAGAGGGAGGTTACTGATAGCACGTGAGGAGTGTGTACAGGAGAGAGGGAGATTACTGATAGCACATGAGGAGTGTGTACAGGAGAGAGTGAGGTTACTGATAGCACGTGAGGAGTGTGTACAGGAGAGAGGGAGGTTACTGATAGCACGTGAGGAGTGTGTACAGGAGAGAGTGAGGTTACTGATAGCACGTGAGGAGTGTGTACAGGAGAGAGTGAGGTTACTGATAGCACGTGAGGAGTGTGTACAGGAGAGAGTGAGGTTACTGATAACACGTGAGGAGTGTGTACAGGAGAGAGTGAGGTTACCTATAGCACGTGAGGAGTGTGTACAGGAGAGAGTGAGGATACAGATAGCACGTGAGGAGTGTGTACAGGAGAGAGTGACGTTACTGATAGCACGTGAGGAGTGTGTACAGGAGAGAGTGAGGTTACTGATAGCACGTGAGGAGTGTGTACAGGAGAGAGTGAGGTTACTGATAGCACGTGAGGAGTGTGTACAGGAGAGAGGGAGGTTACTGATAACACGTGAGGAGTGTGTACAGGAGAGAGGGAGGTTACTGATAGCACATGAGGAGTGTGTACAGGAGAGAGTGAGGTTAATGATAGCACGTGAGGAGTGTGTACAGGAGAGAGTGAGGTTACTGATAGCACGTGAGGAGTGTGTACAGGAGAGAGTGAGGTTACTGATAACACGTGAGGAGTGTGTACAGGAGAGAGGGAGGTTACTGATAGCACGTGAGGAGTGTGTACAGGAGAGAGGGAGGTTACTGACAGCACGTGAGGAGTGTGTACAGGAGAGAGGGAGGTTACTGATAGCACAAGAGGAGTGTGTACAGGAGAGAGTGAGGTTACTGATAACACGTGAGGAGTGTGTACAGGAGAGAGGGAGGTTACTGATAACACGTGAGTAGTGTGTACAGGAGAGAGTGAGGTTACTGATAACACGTGAGGAGTGTGTACAGGAGAGAGTGAGGTTACTGACAGCACGTGAGGAGTGTGTACAGGAGAGAGTGAGGTTACTGACAGCACGTGAGGAGTGTGTACAGGAGAGAGTGAGGTTACTGATAGCACGTGAGGAGTGTGTACAGGAGAGAGTGAGGTTACTGATAGCACGTGAGGAGTGTGTACAGGAGAGAGGGAGGTTATAGATAGCACGTGAGGAGTGTGTACAGGAGAGAGTGAGGTTACTGATAGCACGTGAGGAGTGTGTACAGGAGGGAGTGAGGTTACTGATAACACGTGAGGAGTGTGTACAGGAGAGAGTGAGGTTACTGACAGCACGTGAGGAGTGTGTACAGGAGAGAGTGAGGTTACTGATAGCACATGAGGAGTGTGTACAGGAGAGAGTGAGGTTACTGATAGCACATGAGGAGTGTGTACAGGAGAGAGGGAGGTTACTGATAGCACGTGAGGAGTGTGTACAGGAGAGAGTGAGGTTACTGATAGCACATGAGGAGTGTGTACAGGAGAGAGGGAGGTTACTGATAGCACATGAGGAGTGTGTACAGGAGAGAGGGAGGTTACTGATAGCACGTGAGGAGTGTGTACAGGAGAGAGGGAGGTTACTGATAGCACGTGAGGAGTGTGTACAGGAGAGAGGGAGGTTACTGATAGCACGTGAGGAGTGTGTACAGGAGAGAGGGAGGTTATAGATAGCACGTGAGGAGTGTGTACAGGAGAGAGTGAGGTTACTGATAGCACGTGAGGAGTGTGTACAGGAGAGAGTGAGGTTACTGATAGCACGTGAGGAGTGTGTACAGGAGAGAGTGAGGTTACTTATAGCACATGAGGAGTGTGTACAGGAGAGAGGGAGGTTACTGATAGCACGTGAGGAGTGTGTACAGGAGAGAGGGAGGTTACTGATAGCACGTGAGGAGTGTGTACAGGAGAGAGGGAGGTTACTGATAGCACGTGAGGAGTGTGTACAGGAGAGAGTGAGGTTACTGATAGCACATGAGGAGTGTGTACAGGAGAGAGGGAGGTTACTGATAGCACATGAGGAGTGTGTACAGGAGAGAGGGAGGTTACTGATAGCACGTGAGGAGTGTGTACAGGAGAGAGTGAGGTTACCTATAGCACGTGAGGAGTGTGTACAGGAGAGAGTGAGGTTACTGATAGCACGGGAGGAGTGTGTACAGGAGAGAGTGAGGTTACTGATAGCACGTGAGGAGTGTGTACAGGAGAGAGGGAGGTTACTGATAGCACATGAGGAGTGTGTACAGGAGAGAGGGAGGTTACTGATAGCACGTGAGGAGTGTGTACAGGAGAGAGTGAGGTTACCTATAGCACGTGAGGAGTGTGTACAGGAGAGAGGGAGGTTACTGATAGCACGTGAGGAGTGTGTACAGGAGAGAGTGAGGTTACTGATAGCACATGAGGAGTGTGTACAGGAGAGAGTGAGGTTACTGATAGCACGTGAGGAGTGTGTACAGGAGAGAGTGAGGTTACTGATAACACGTGAGGAGTGTGTACAGGAGAGAGTGAGGTTACTGATAACACGTGAGGAGTGTGTACAGGAGAGAGTGAGGTTACTGATAGCACGTGAGGAGTGTGTACAGGAGAGAGTGAGGTTACTGATAACACGTGAGGAGTGTGTACAGCAGAGAGGGAGGTTACTGATAGCACGTGAGGAGTGTGTACAGGAGAGAGGGAGGTTACTGATAACACGTGAGGAGTGTGTACAGGAGAGAGGGAGGTTACTGATAGCACGTGAGGAGTGTGTACAGGAGAGAGTGAGGTTACTGATAGCACGTGAGGAGTGTGTACAGGAGAGAGTGAGGTTACTGATAGCACGTGAGGAGTGTGTACAGGAGAGAGTGAGGTTACTGATAGCACGTGAGGAGTGTGTACAGGAGAGAGTGAGGTTACTGATAACACGTGAGGAGTGTGTACAGGAGAGAGTGAGGTTACCTATAGCACGTGAGGAGTGTGTACAGGAGAGAGTGAGGATACAGATAGCACGTGAGGAGTGTGTACAGGAGAGAGTGAGGTTACTGATAGCACGTGAGGAGTGTGTACAGGAGAGAGTGAGGTTACTGATAGCACGTGAGGAGTGTGTACAGGAGAGAGTGAGGTTACTGATAGCACGTGAGGAGTGTGTACAGGAGAGAGTGAGGTTACTGATAACACGTGAGGAGTGTGTACAGGAGAGAGGGAGGTTACTGATAGCACGTGAGGAGTGTGTACAGGAGAGAGTGAGGTTAATGATAGCACGTGAGGAGTGTGTACAGGAGAGAGTGAGGTTACTGATAGCACGTGAGGAGTGTGTACAGGAGAGAGGGAGGTTACTGATAACACGTGAGGAGTGTGTACAGGAGAGAGTGAGGTTACTGATAGCACGTGAGGAGTGTGTACAGGAGAGAGGGAGGTTACTGACAGCACGTGAGGAGTGTGTACAGGAGAGAGGGAGGTTACTGATAGCACATGAGGAGTGTGTACAGGAGAGAGTGAGGTTACTGATAACACGTGAGGAGTGTGTACAGGAGAGAGGGAGGTTACTGATAGCACGTGAGGAGTGTGTACAGGAGAGAGGGAGGTTACTGACAGCACGTGAGGAGTGTGTACAGGAGAGAGGGAGGTTACTGACAGCACAAGAGGAGTGTGTACAGGAGAGAGTGAGGTTACTGATAACACGTGAGGAGTGTGTACAGGAGAGAGTGAGGTTACTGACAGCACGTGAGGAGTGTGTACAGGAGAGAGTGAGGTTACTGATAGCACATGAGGAGTGTGTACAGGAGAGAGTGAGGTTACTGATAGCACGTGAGGAGTGTGTACAGGAGAGAGGGAGGTTACTGATAGCACGTGAGGAGTGTGTACAGGAGATAGTGAGGTTACTGATAGCACGTGAGGAGTGTGTACAGGAGAGAGGGAGGTTACTGATAGCACGTGAGGAGTGTGTACAGGAGAGAGGGAGGTTACTGATAGCACGTGAGGAGTGTGTACAGGAGAGAGGGAGGTTACTGATAGCACGTGAGGAGTGTGTACAGGAGGGAGTGAGGTTACTGATAACACGTGAGGAGTGTGTACAGGAGAGAGTGAGGTTACTGACAGCACGTGAGGAGTGTGTACAGGAGAGAGTGAGGTTACTGATAGCACATGAGGAGTGTGTACAGGAGAGAGTGAGGTTACTGATAGCACGTGAGGAGTGTGTACAGGAGAGAGGGAGGTTACTGATAGCACGTGAGGAGTGTGTACAGGAGATAGTGAGGTTACTGATAGCACGTGAGGAGTGTGTACAGGAGAGAGGGAGGTTACTGATAGCACGTGAGGAGTGTGTACAGGAGAGAGTGAGGTTACTGATAGCACGTGAGGAGTGTGTACAGGAGAGAGGGAGGTTACTGATAGCACGTGAGGAGTGTGTACAGGAGAGAGTGAGGTTACTGATAGCACGTGAGGAGTGTGTACAGGAGGGAGTGAGGTTACTGATAGCACATGAGGAGTGTGTACAGGAGAGAGGGAGGTTACTGACAGCACGTGAGGAGTGTGTACAGGAGAGAGGGAGGTTACTGATAGCACATGAGGAGTGTTTACAGGAGAGAGTGAGGTTACTGATAACACGTGAGGAGTGTGTACAGGAGAGAGGGAGGTTACTGATAACACGTGAGTAGTGTGTACAGGAGAGAGTGAGGTTACTGATAACACGTGAGGAGTGTGTACAGGAGAGAGTGAGGTTACTGACAGCACGTGAGGAGTGTGTACAGGAGAGAGTGAGGTTACTGATAGCACGTGAGGAGTGTGTACAGGAGAGAGGGAGGTTACTGATAACACGTGAGGAGTGTGTACAGGAGAGAGGGAGGTTATAGATAGCACGTGAGGAGTGTGTACAGGAGAGAGGGAGGTTACTGATAGCACGTGAGGAGTGTGTACAGGAGAGAGGGAGGTTACTGATAGCACGTGAGGAGTGTGTACAGGAGAGAGGGAGGTTACTGATAGCACGTGAGGAGTGTGTACAGGAGAGAGTGAGGTTACTGATAGCACGTGAGGAGTGTGTACAGGAGGGAGTGAGGTTACTGATAACACGTGAGGAGTGTGTACAGGAGAGAGTGAGGTTACTGATAGCACGTGAGGAGTGTGTACAGGAGAGAGGGAGGTTACTGATAACACGTGAGGAGTATGTACAGGAGAGAGGGAGGTTATAGATAGCACGTGAGGAGTGTGTACAGGAGAGAGTGAGGTTACTGATAGCACGTGAGGAGTGTGTACAGGAGGGAGTGAGGTTACTGATAGCACATGAGGAGTGTGTACAGGAGAGAGTGAGGTTACTGACAGCACGTGAGGAGTGTGTACAGGAGAGAGTGAGGTTACTGACAGCACATGAGGAGTGTGTACAGGAGAGAGGGAGGTTACTGATAGCACATGAGGAGTGTGTACAGGAGAGAGGGAGGTTACTGATAGCACGTGAGGAGTGTGTACAGGAGAGAGTGAGGTTACTGATAGCACGTGAGGAGTGTGTACAGGAGAGAGGGAGGTTACTGATAGCACGTGAGGAGTGTGTACAGGAGAGAGGGAGGTTATAGATAGCACGTGAGGAGTGTGTACAGGAGAGAGTGAGGTTACTGATAGCATGTGAGGAGTGTGTACAGGAGAGAGTGAGGTTACTGATAGCACATGAGGAGTGTGTACAGGAGAGAGTGAGGTTACTGATAGCACATGAGGAGTGTGTACAGGAGAGAGTGAGGTTACTGATAGCACGTGAGGAGTGTGTACAGGAGAGAGTGAGGTTACTGATAGCACGTGAGGAGTGTGTACAGGAGAGAGTGAGGTTACCTATAGCACGTGAGGAGTGTGTACAGGAGAGAGTGAGGTTACTGATAGCACATGAGGAGTGTGTACAGGAGAGAGGGAGGTTACTGATAGCACGTGAGGAGTGTGTACAGGAGAGAGGGAGGTTACTGATAGCACGGGAGGAGTGTGTACAGGAGAGAGGGAGGTTACTGATAGCACGGGAGGAGTGTGTACAGGAGAGAGGGAGGTTACTGATAGCACGTGAGGAGTGTGTACAGGAGAGAGGGAGGTTACTGATAGCACGGGAGGAGTGTGTACAGGAGAGAGTGAGGTTACTGATAGCACGTGAGGAGTGTGTACAGGAGAGAGGGAGGTTACTGATAGCACATGAGGAGTGTGTACAGGAGAGAGGGAGGTTACTGATAGCACGTGAGGAGTGTGTACAGGAGAGAGTGAGGTTACCTATAGCACGTGAGGAGTGTGTACAGGAGAGAGGGAGGTTACTGATAGCACGTGAGGAGTGTGTACAGGAGAGAGTGAGGTTACTGATAGCACATGAGGAGTGTGTACAGGAGAGAGTGAGGTTACTGATAGCACGTGAGGAGTGTGTACAGGAGAGAGTGAGGTTACTGATAGCACGTGAGGAGTGTGTACAGGAGAGAGGGAGGTTACTGATAACACGTGAGGAGTGTGTACAGGAGAGAGGGAGGTTACTGATAACACGTGAGGAGTGTGTACAGGAGAGAGTGAGGTTACTGATAGCACATAAGGAGTGTGTACAGGAGAGAGTGAGGTTACTGACAGCACGTGAGGAGTGTGTACAGGAGAGAGTGAGGTTACTGACAGCACATGATGAGTGTGTACAGGAGAGAGTGAGGTTACTGATAGCACGTGAGGAGTGTGTACAGGAGAGAGGGAGGTTACTGATAGCACGTGAGGAGTGTGTACAGGAGATAGTGAGGTTACTGATAGCACGTGAGGAGTGTGTACAGGAGAGAGGGAGGTTACTGATAGCACGTGAGGAGTGTGTACAGGAGAGAGGGAGGTTACTGATAGCACGTGAGGAGTGTGTACAGGAGAGAGTGAGGTTACTGATAGCACATGAGGAGTGTGTACAGGAGAGAGGGAGGTTACTGATAGCACGTGAGGAGTGTGTACAGGAGAGAGGGAGGTTATAGATAGCACGTGAGGAGTGTGTACAGGAGAGAGTGAGGTTACTGATAGCACGTGAGGAGTGTGTACAGGAGAGAGTGAGGTTACTGATAGCACATGAGGAGTGTGTACAGGAGAGAGGGAGGTTACTGATAGCACGTGAGGAGTGTGTACAGGAGAGAGTGAGGTTACTGATAGCACATGAGGAGTGTGTACAGGAGAGAGGGAGGTTACTGATAGCACGTGAGGAGTGTGTACAGGAGAGAGTGAGGTTACTGATAGCACGTGAGGAGTGTGTACAGGAGAGAGTGAGGTTACTGATAGCACATGAGGAGTGTGTACAGGAGAGAGTGAGGTTACTGATAGCACATGAGGAGTGTGTACAGGAGAGAGTGAGGTTACTGATAGCACGTGAGGAGTGTGTACAGGAGAGAGTGAGGTTACTGATAGCACGTGAGGAGTGTGTACAGGAGAGAGTGAGGTTACTGATAGCACGTGAGGAGTGTGTACAGGAGAGAGTGAGGTTACTGATAGCACGTGAGGAGAGTGTACAGGAGAGAGGGAGGTTACTGATAGCACGTGAGGAGTGTGTACAGGAGAGAGTGAGGTTACTGATAGCACGTGAGGAGTGTGTACAGGAGAGAGTGAGGTTATTGATAGCACATGAGGAGTGTGTACAGGAGAGAGTGAGGTTACTGATAGCACATGAGGAGTGTGTACAGGAGAGAGGGAGGTTACTGATAGCACGGGAGGAGTGTGTACAGGAGAGAGTGAGGTTACTGATAGCACGTGAGGAGTGTGTACAGGAGAGAGGGAGGTTACTGATAGCACATGAGGAGTGTGTACAGGAGAGAGGGAGGTTACTGATAGCACGTGAGGAGTGTGTACAGGAGAGAGTGAGGTTACCTATAGCACGTGAGGAGTGTGTACAGGAGAGAGGGAGGTTACTGATAGCACGTGAGGAGTGTGTACAGGAGAGAGTGAGGTTACTGATAGCACATGAGGAGTGTGTACAGGAGAGAGTGAGGTTACTGATAGCACGTGAGGAGTGTGTACAGAAGAGAGGGAGGTTACTGATAACACGTGAGGAGTGTGTACAGGAGAGAGTGAGGTTACTGATAGCACGTGAGGAGTGTGTACAGGAGAGAGTGAGGTTACTGATAACACGTGAGGAGTGTGTACAGCAGAGAGGGAGGTTACTGATAGCACGTGAGGAGTGTGTACAGGAGAGAGGGAGATTACTGATAGCACATGAGGAGTGTGTACAGGAGAGAGTGAGGTTACTGATAGCACGTGAGGAGTGTGTACAGGAGAGAGGGAGGTTACTGATAGCACGTGAGGAGTGTGTACAGGAGAGAGTGAGGTTACTGATAGCACGTGAGGAGTGTGTACAGGAGAGAGTGAGGTTACTGATAGCACGTGAGGAGTGTGTACAGGAGAGAGTGAGGTTACTGATAACACGTGAGGAGTGTGTACAGGAGAGAGTGAGGTTACCTATAGCACGTGAGGAGTGTGTACAGGAGAGAGTGAGGATACAGATAGCACGTGAGGAGTGTGTACAGGAGAGAGTGACGTTACTGATAGCACGTGAGGAGTGTGTACAGGAGAGAGTGAGGTTACTGATAGCACGTGAGGAGTGTGTACAGGAGAGAGTGAGGTTACTGATAGCACGTGAGGAGTGTGTACAGGAGAGAGGGAGGTTACTGATAACACGTGAGGAGTGTGTACAGGAGAGAGGGAGGTTACTGATAGCACATGAGGAGTGTGTACAGGAGAGAGTGAGGTTAATGATAGCACGTGAGGAGTGTGTACAGGAGAGAGTGAGGTTACTGATAGCACGTGAGGAGTGTGTACAGGAGAGAGTGAGGTTACTGATAACACGTGAGGAGTGTGTACAGGAGAGAGGGAGGTTACTGATAGCACGTGAGGAGTGTGTACAGGAGAGAGGGAGGTTACTGACAGCACGTGAGGAGTGTGTACAGGAGAGAGGGAGGTTACTGATAGCACAAGAGGAGTGTGTACAGGAGAGAGTGAGGTTACTGATAACACGTGAGGAGTGTGTACAGGAGAGAGGGAGGTTACTGATAACACGTGAGTAGTGTGTACAGGAGAGAGTGAGGTTACTGATAACACGTGAGGAGTGTGTACAGGAGAGAGTGAGGTTACTGACAGCACGTGAGGAGTGTGTACAGGAGAGAGTGAGGTTACTGATAGCACGTGAGGAGTGTGTACAGGAGAGAGGGAGGTTACTGATAACACGTGAGGAGTGTGTACAGGAGAGAGGGAGGTTATAGATAGCACGTGAGGAGTGTGTACAGGAGAGAGTGAGGTTACTGATAGCACGTGAGGAGTGTGTACAGGAGGGAGTGAGGTTACTGATAACACGTGAGGAGTGTGTACAGGAGAGAGTGAGGTTACTGACAGCACGTGAGGAGTGTGTACAGGAGAGAGTGAGGTTACTGATAGCACATGAGGAGTGTGTACAGGAGAGAGTGAGGTTACTGATAGCACATGAGGAGTGTGTACAGGAGAGAGGGAGGTTACTGATAGCACGTGAGGAGTGTGTACAGGAGAGAGTGAGGTTACTGATAGCACATGAGGAGTGTGTACAGGAGAGAGGGAGGTTACTGATAGCACATGAGGAGTGTGTACAGGAGAGAGGGAGGTTACTGATAGCACGTGAGGAGTGTGTACAGGAGAGAGGGAGGTTACTGATAGCACGTGAGGAGTGTGTACAGGAGAGAGGGAGGTTACTGATAGCACGTGAGGAGTGTGTACAGGAGAGAGGGAGGTTATAGATAGCACGTGAGGAGTGTGTACAGGAGAGAGTGAGGTTACTGATAGCACGTGAGGAGTGTGTACAGGAGAGAGTGAGGTTACTGATAGCACGTGAGGAGTGTGTACAGGAGAGAGTGAGGTTACTTATAGCACATGAGGAGTGTGTACAGGAGAGAGGGAGGTTACTGATAGCACGTGAGGAGTGTTTACAGGAGAGAGTGAGGTTACTGATAACACGTGAGGAGTGTGTACAGGAGAGAGGGAGGTTACTGATAACACGTGAGTAGTGTGTACAGGAGAGAGTAAGGTTACTGATAACACATGAGGAGTGTGTACAGGAGAGAGTGAGGTTACTGACAGCACGTGAGGAGTGTGTACAGGAGAGAGTGAGGTTACTGATAGCACGTGAGGAGTGTGTACAGGAGAGAGGGAGGTTACTGATAACACGTGAGGAGTGTGTACAGGAGAGAGGGAGGTTATAGATAGCACGTGAGGAGTGTGTACAGGAGAGAGGGAGGTTACTGATAGCACGTGAGGAGTGTGTACAGGAGGGAGTGAGGTTACTGATAACACGTGAGGAGTGTGTACAGGAGAGAGTGAGGTTACTGACAGCACGTGAGGAGTGTGTACAGGAGAGAGTGAGGTTACTGATAGCACATGAGGAGTGTGTACAGGAGAGAGTGAGGTTACTGATAGCACATGAGGAGTGTGTACAGGAGAGAGGGAGGTTACTGATAGCACGTGAGGAGTGTGTACAGGAGAGAGGGAGGTTACTGATAGCACGTGAGGAGTGTGTACAGAAGAGAGTGAGGTTACTGATAGCACGTGAGGAGTGTGTACAGGAGAGAGGGAGGTTACTGATAGCACGTGAGGAGTGTGTACAGGAGAGAGGGAGGTTACTGATAGCACGTGAGGAGTGTGTACAGGAGGGAGTGAGGTTACTGATAACACGTGAGGAGTGTGTACAGGAGAGAGGGAAGTTACTGATAGCACGTGAGGAGTGTGTACAGGAGAGAGGGAGGTTACTGATAGCACGTGAGGAGTGTGTACAGGAGAGAGGGAGGTTACTGATAGCACGTGAGGAGTGTGTACAGGAGAGAGTGAGGTTACTGATAACACGTGAGGAGTGTGTACAGGAGAGAGGGAGGTTACTGATAGCACGTGAGGAGTGTGTACAGGAGAGAGGGAGGTTACTGATAGCACGTGAGGAGTGTGTACAGGAGAGAGGGAGGTTACTGATAGCACGTGAGGAGTGTGTACAGGAGAGAGGGAGGTTACTGATAGCACGTGAGGAGTGTGTACAGGAGAGAGTGAGGTTACTGATAGCACGTGAGGAGTGTGTACAGGAGAGAGTGAGGTTACTGATAGCACGTGAGGAGTGTGTACAGGAGAGAGTGAGGTTACTGATAACACGTGAGGAGTGTGTACAGGAGAGAGTGAGGTTACTGATAACACGTGAGGAGTGTGTACAGGAGAGAGTGAGGTTACTGATAACACATGAGGAGTGTGTACAGGAGAGAGGGAGGTTACTGATAGCACGTGAGGAGTGTGTACAGGAGAGAGGGAGGTTACTGATAGCACGTGAGGAGTGTGTACAGGAGAGAGTGAGGTTACTGATAGCACGTGAGGAGTGTGTACAGGAGAGAGTGAGGTTACTGATAGCACGTGAGGAGTGTGTACAGGAGAGAGTGAGGTTACTGATAACACGTGAGGAGTGTGTACAGGAGAGAGGGAGGTTACTGATAACACGTGAGGAGTGTGTACAGGAGAGAGGGAGGTTACTGATAACACGTGAGGAGTGTGTACAGGAGAGAGGGAGGTTACTGATAACACGTGAGGAGTGTGTACAGGAGAGAGTGAGGTTACTGATAGCACGTGAGGAGTGTGTACAGGAGAGAGTGAGGTTATTGATAACACATGAGGAGTGTGTACAGGAGAGAGTGAGGTTACTGACAGCACGTGAGGAGTGTGTACAGGAGAGAGTGAGGTTACTGATAACATGTGAGGAGTGTGTACAGGAGAGAGTAAGGTTACTGATAACACGTGAGTAGTGTGTACAGGAGAGAGTGAGGTTACTGATAACACATGAGGAGTGTGTACAGGAGAGAGTGAGGTTACTGACAGCACGGGAGGAGTGTGTACAGGAGAGAGTGAGGTTACTGATAGCACGTGAGGAGTGTGTACAGGAGAGAGTGAGGTTACCTATAGCACGTGAGGAGTGTGTACAGGAGAGAGTGAGGTTACTGATAACACATAAGGAGTGTGTACAGGAGAGAGTGAGGTTACTGACAGCACGGGAGGAGTGTGTACAGGAGAGAGGGAGGTTACTGACAGCACGGGAGGAGTGTGTACAGGAGAGAGTGAGGTTACCTATAGCACGTGAGGAGTGTGTACAGGAGAGAGGGAGGTTACTGATAGCACGGGAGGAGTGTGTACAGGAGAGAGGGAGGTTACTGATAGCACGTGAGGAGTGTGTACAGGAGAGAGTGAGGTTACTGATAGCACGTGAGGAGTGTGTACAGGAGAGAGTGAGGTTACTGATAGCACATGAGGAGTGTGTACAGGAGAGAGTGAGGTTACTGATAGCACATGAGGAGTGTGTACAGGAGAGAGTGAGGTTACTGATAGCACGTGAGGAGTGTGTACAGGAGAGAGTGAGGTTACTGATAACACGTGAGGAGTGTGTACAGGAGAGAGTGAGGTTACTGATAGCACGTGAGGAGTGTGTACAGGAGAGAGTGAGGTTACTGATAGCACGTGAGGAGTGTGTACATGAGAGAGTGAGGTTACTGATAACACGTGAGGAGTGTGTACAGGAGAGAGTGAGGTTACTGATAGCACATGAGGAGTGTGTACAGGAGAGAGTGAGGTTACTGATAGCACATGAGGAGTGTGTACAGGAGAGAGTGAGGTTACTGATAGCACGTGAGGAGTGTGTACAGGAGAGAGTGAGGTTACTGATAGCACGTGAGGAGTGTGTACAGGAGAGAGTGAGGTTACTGATAGCACGTGAGGAGTGTGTACAGGAGAGAGTGAGGTTACTGATAGCACGTGAGGAGAGTGTACAGGAGAGAGGGAGGTTACTGATAGCACGTGAGGAGTGTGTACAGGAGAGAGTGAGGTTACTGATAGCACGTGAGGAGTGTGTACAGGAGAGAGTGAGGTTACTGATAGCACATGAGGAGTGTGTACAGGAGAGAGTGAGGTTACTGATAGCACATGAGGAGTGTGTACAGGAGAGAGGGAGGTTACTGATAGCACGGGAGGAGTGTGTACAGGAGAGAGTGAGGTTACTGATAGCACGTGAGGAGTGTGTACAGGAGAGAGGGAGGTT
Source organism: Pseudophryne corroboree (assembly GCF_028390025.1). Taxonomy (NCBI): domain Eukaryota; kingdom Metazoa; phylum Chordata; class Amphibia; order Anura; family Myobatrachidae; genus Pseudophryne; species Pseudophryne corroboree. The sequence continues at coordinate 1,273,659 of NW_026967472.1, read as the reverse complement.
ACTGATAGCACATGAGGAGTGTGTACAGGAGAGAGGGAGGTTACTGATAGCACGTGAGGAGTGTGTACAGGAGAGAGTGAGGTTACCTATAGCACGTGAGGAGTGTGTACAGGAGAGAGGGAGGTTACTGATAGCACGTGAGGAGTGTGTACAGGAGAGAGGGAGGTTACTGATAGCACATGAGGAGTGTGTACAGGAGAGAGGGAGGTTACTGATAACACGTGAGTAGTGTGTACAGGAGAGAGTAAGGTTACTGATAACACATGAGGAGTGTGTACAGGAGAGAGTGAGGTTACTGACAGCACGTGAGGAGTGTGTACAGGAGAGAGTGAGGTTACTGATAGCACGTGAGGAGTGTGTACAGGAGAGAGGGAGGTTACTGATAACACGTGAGGAGTGTGTACAGGAGAGAGGGAGGTTATAGATAGCACGTGAGGAGTGTGTACAGGAGAGAGTGAGGTTACTGATAGCACGTGAGGAGTGTGTACAGGAGGGAGTGAGGTTACTGATAACACGTGAGGAGTGTGTACAGGAGAGAGTGAGGTTACTGACAGCACGTGAGGAGTGTGTACAGGAGAGAGTGAGGTTACTGATAGCACATGAGGAGTGTGTACAGGAGAGAGTGAGGTTACTGATAGCACATGAGGAGTGTGTACAGGAGAGAGGGAGGTTACTGATAGCACGTGAGGAGTGTGTACAGGAGATAGTGAGGTTACTGATAGCACGTGAGGAGTGTGTACAGGAGAGAGGGAGGTTACTGATAGCACGTGAGGAGTGTGTACAGAAGAGAGTGAGGTTACTGATAGCACGTGAGGAGTGTGTACAGGAGAGAGGGAGGTTACTGATAGCACGTGAGGAGTGTGTACAGGAGAGAGGGAGGTTATAGATAGCACGTGAGGAGTGTGTACAGGAGAGAGTGAGGTTACTGATAGCACGTGAGGAGTGTGTACAGGAGGGAGTGAGGTTACTGATAACACGTGAGGAGTGTGTACAGGAGAGAGGGAAGTTACTGATAGCACGTGAGGAGTGTGTACAGGAGAGAGGGAGGTTACTGATAGCACGTGAGGAGTGTGTACAGGAGAGAGGGAGGTTACTGATAGCACGTGAGGAGTGTGTACAGGAGAGAGTGAGGTTACTGATAACACGTGAGGAGTGTGTACAGGAGAGAGGGAGGTTACTGATAGCACGTGAGGAGTGTGTACAGGAGAGAGGGAGGTTACTGATAGCACGTGAGGAGTGTGTACAGGAGAGAGGGAGGTTACTGATAGCACGTGAGGAGTGTGTACAGGAGAGAGGGAGGTTACTGATAGCACGTGAGGAGTGTGTACAGGAGAGAGTGAGGTTACTGATAGCACGTGAGGAGTGTGTACAGGAGAGAGTGAGGTTACTGATAGCACGTGAGGAGTGTGTACAGGAGAGAGTGAGGTTACTGATAACACGTGAGGAGTGTGTACAGGAGAGAGGGAGGTTACTGATAACACGTGAGGAGTGTGTACAGGAGAGAGTGAGGTTACTGATAACACATGAGGAGTGTGTACAGGAGAGAGTGAGGTTACTGACAGCACGTGAGGAGTGTGTACAGGAGAGAGTGAGGTTACTGATAACATGTGAGGAGTGCGTACAGGAGAGAGTAAGGTTACTGATAACACGTGAGTAGTGTGTACAGGAGAGAGTGAGGTTACTGATAACACATGAGGAGTGTGTACAGGAGAGAGTGAGGTTACTGACAGCACGGGAGGAGTGTGTACAGGAGAGAGTGAGGTTACTGATAGCACGTGAGGAGTGTGTACAGGAGAGAGGGAGGTTACTGATAGCACGTGAGGAGTGTGTACAGGAGAGAGTGAGGTTACCTATAGCACGTGAGGAGTGTGTACAGGAGAGAGTGAGGTTACTGATAACACATGAGGAGTGTGTACAGGAGAGAGTGAGGTTACTGACAGCACGGGAGGAGTGTGTACAGGAGAGAGGGAGGTTACTGACAGCACGGGAGGAGTGTGTACAGGAGAGAGTGAGGTTACCTATAGCACGTGAGGAGTGTGTACAGGAGAGAGGGAGGTTACTGATAGCACGGGAGGAGTGTGTACAGGAGAGAGGGAGGTTACTGATAGCACGGGAGGAGTGTGTACAGGAGAGAGGGAGGTTACTGATAACACGTGAGGAGTGTGTACAGGAGAGAGTGAGGTTACTGATAGCACGTGAGGAGTGTGTACAGGAGAGAGTGAGGTTACTGATAGCACGTGAGGAGTGTGTACAGGAGAGAGTGAGGTTACTGATAGCACGTGAGGAGTGTGTACAGGAGAGAGTGAGGTTACTGATAACACGTGAGGAGTGTGTACAGGAGAGAGTGAGGTTACTGATAGCATGTGAGGAGTGTGTACAGGAGAGAGTGAGGTTACTGATAGCACGTGAGGAGTGTGTACATGAGAGAGTGAGGTTACTGATAACACGTGAGGAGTGTGTACAGGAGAGAGTGAGGTTACTGATAGCACGTGAGGAGTGTGTACAGGAGAGAGTGAGGTTACTGATAGCACATGAGGAGTGTGTACAGGAGAGAGTGAGGTTACTGATAGCACATGAGGAGTGTGTACAGGAGAGAGTGAGGTTACTGATAGCACGTGAGGAGTGTGTACAGGAGAGAGTGAGGTTACTGATAGCACGTGAGGAGTGTGTACAGGAGAGAGTGAGGTTACTGATAGCACGTGAGGAGTGTGTATAGGAGAGAGTGAGGTTACTGATAGCACGTGAGGAGAGTGTACAGGAGAGAGGGAGGTTACTGATAGCACGTGAGGAGTGTGTACAGGAGAGAGTGAGGTTACTGATAGCACGTGAGGAGTGTGTACAGGAGAGAGTGAGGTTACTGATAGCACATGAGGAGTGTGTACAGGAGAGAGTGAGGTTACTGATAGCACATGAGGAGTGTGTACAGGAGAGAGGGAGGTTACTGATAGCACGGGAGGAGTGTGTACAGGAGAGAGTGAGGTTACTGATAGCACGTGAGGAGTGTGTACAGGAGAGAGGGAGGTTACTGATAGCACATGAGGAGTGTGTACAGGAGAGAGGGAGGTTACTGATAGCACGTGAGGAGTGTGTACAGGAGAGAGTGAGGTTACTGATAGCACGTGAGGAGTGTGTACAGGAGAGAGGGAGGTTACTGATAGCACATGAGGAGTGTGTACAGGAGAGAGTGAGGTTACCTATAGCACGTGAGGAGTGTGTACAGGAGAGAGGGAGGTTACTGATAGCACGTGAGGAGTGTGTACAGGAGAGAGTGAGGTTACTGATAGCACATGAGGAGTGTGTACAGGAGAGAGTGAGGTTACCTATAGCACGTGAGGAGTGTGTACAGGAGAGAGGGAGGTTACTGATAGCACGTGAGGAGTGTGTACAGGAGAGAGTGAGGTTACTGATAGCACATGAGGAGTGTGTACAGGAGAGAGTGAGGTTACTGATAGCACGTGAGGAGTGTGTACAGGAGAGAGGGAGGTTACTGATAGCACGTGAGGAGTGTGTACAGGAGAGAGTGAGGTTACTGATAGCACGTGAGGAGTGTGTACAGGAGAGAGTGAGGTTACTGATAACACGTGAGGAGTGTGTACAGCAGAGAGGGAGGTTACTGATAGCACGTGAGGAGTGTGTACAGGAGAGAGTGAGGTTACTGATAGCACGTGAGGAGTGTGTACAGGAGAGAGTGAGGTTACTGATAACACGTGAGGAGTGTGTACAGCAGAGAGGGAGGTTACTGATAGCACGTGAGGAGTGTGTACAGGAGAGAGGGAGGTTACTGATAGCACGTGAGGAGTGTGTACAGGAAAGAGTGAGGTTACTGATAGCACGTGAGGAGTGTGTACAGGAGAGAGTGAGGTTACTGATAACACGTGAGGAGTGTGTACAGCAGAGAGGGAGGTTACTGATAGCACGTGAGGAGTGTGTACAGGAGAGAGGGAGGTTACTGATAGCACGTGTGGAGTGTGTACAGGAGAGAGTGAGGTTACTGATAGCACGTGAGGAGTGTGTACAGGAGAGAGTGAGGTTACTGATAGCACGTGAGGAGTGTGTACAGGAGAGAGTGAGGTTACTGATAACACGTGAGGAGTGTGTACAGGAGAGAGTGAGGTTACCTATAGCACGTGAGGAGTGTGTACAGGAGAGAGTGAGGATACAGATAGCACGTGAGGAGTGTGTACAGGAGAGAGTGAGGTTACTGATAGCACGTGAGGAGTGTGTACAGGAGAGAGTGAGGTTACTGATAGCACGTGAGGAGTGTGTACAGGAGAGAGTGAGGTTACTGATAGCACGTGAGGAGTGTGTACAGGAGAGAGTGAGGTTACTGATAGCACGTGAGGAGTGTGTACAGGAGAGAGTGAGGTGACTGATAGCACGTGAGGAGTGTGTACAGGAGAGAGTGAGGTTACTGATAGCACGTGAGGAGTGTGTACAGGAGAGAGTGAGGTTACTGATAGCACGTGAGGAGTGTGTACAGGAGAGAGTGAGGTTACTGATAGCACGTGAGGAGTGTGTACAGGAGAGAGGGAGGTTGCTGATAGCACGTGAGGAGAGTGTACAGGAGAGAGTGAGGTTTCTGATAGCACGTGAGGAGTGTGTACAGGAGAGAGTGAGGTTACTGATAGCACGTGAGGAGTGTGTACAGGAGAGAGTGAGGTTACCTATAGCACGTGAGGAGTGTGTACAGGAGAGAGGGAGGTTACTGATAGCACGTGAGGAGTGTGTACAGGAGAGAGTGAGGTTACTGATAGCACATGAGGAGTGTGTACAGGAGAGAGTGAGGTTACTGATAGCACGTGAGGAGTGTGTACAGGAGAGAGGGAGGTTACTGATAACACGTGAGGAGTGTGTACAGGAAAGAGTGAGGTTACTGATAGCACGTGAGCAGTGTGTACAGGAGAGAGTGAGGTTACTGATAACACGTGAGGAGTGTGTACAGCAGAGAGGGAGGTTACTGATAGCACGTGAGGAGTGTGTACAGGAGAGAGGGAGGTTACTGATAGCACGTGTGGAGTGTGTACAGGAGAGAGTGAGGTTACTGATAGCACGTGAGGAGTGTGTACAGGAGAGAGTGAGGTTACTGATAGCACGTGAGGAGTGTGTACAGGAGAGAGTGAGGTTACTGATAACACGTGAGGAGTGTGTACAGGAGAGAGTGAGGTTACCTATAGCACGTGAGGAGTGTGTACAGGAGAGAGTGAGGATACAGATAGCACGTGAGGAGTGTGTACAGGAGAGAGTGAGGTTACTGATAGCACGTGAGGAGAGTGTACAGGAGAGAGGGAGGTTACTGATAGCACGTGAGGAGTGTGTACAGGAGAGAGTGAGGTTACTGATAGCACGTGAGGAGTGTGTACAGGAGAGAGTGAGGTTACTGATAGCACATGAGGAGTGTGTACAGGAGAGAGTGAGGTTACTGATAGCACATGAGGAGTGTGTACAGGAGAGAGGGAGGTTACTGATAGCACGGGAGGAGTGTGTACAGGAGAGAGTGAGGTTACTGATAGCACGTGAGGAGTGTGTACAGGAGAGAGGGAGGTTACTGATAGCACATGAGGAGTGTGTACAGGAGAGAGGGAGGTTACTGATAGCACGTGAGGAGTGTGTACAGGAGAGAGTGAGGTTACCTATAGCACGTGAGGAGTGTGTACAGGAGAGAGGGAGGTTACTGATAGCACGTGAGGAGTGTGTACAGGAGAGAGGGAGGTTACTGATAGCACATGAGGAGTGTGTACAGGAGAGAGGGAGGTTACTGATAACACGTGAGTAGTGTGTACAGGAGAGAGTAAGGTTACTGATAACACATGAGGAGTGTGTACAGGAGAGAGTGAGGTTACTGACAGCACGTGAGGAGTGTGTACAGGAGAGAGTGAGGTTACTGATAGCACGTGAGGAGTGTGTACAGGAGAGAGGGAGGTTACTGATAACACGTGAGGAGTGTGTACAGGAGAGAGGGAGGTTATAGATAGCACGTGAGGAGTGTGTACAGGAGAGAGTGAGGTTACTGATAGCACGTGAGGAGTGTGTACAGGAGGGAGTGAGGTTACTGATAACACGTGAGGAGTGTGTACAGGAGAGAGTGAGGTTACTGACAGCACGTGAGGAGTGTGTACAGGAGAGAGTGAGGTTACTGATAGCACATGAGGAGTGTGTACAGGAGAGAGTGAGGTTACTGATAGCACATGAGGAGTGTGTACAGGAGAGAGGGAGGTTACTGATAGCACGTGAGGAGTGTGTACAGGAGATAGTGAGGTTACTGATAGCACGTGAGGAGTGTGTACAGGAGAGAGGGAGGTTACTGATAGCACGTGAGGAGTGTGTACAGAAGAGAGTGAGGTTACTGATAGCACGTGAGGAGTGTGTACAGGAGAGAGGGAGGTTACTGATAGCACGTGAGGAGTGTGTACAGGAGAGAGGGAGGTTATAGATAGCACGTGAGGAGTGTGTACAGGAGAGAGTGAGGTTACTGATAGCACGTGAGGAGTGTGTACAGGAGGGAGTGAGGTTACTGATAACACGTGAGGAGTGTGTACAGGAGAGAGGGAAGTTACTGATAGCACGTGAGGAGTGTGTACAGGAGAGAGGGAGGTTACTGATAGCACGTGAGGAGTGTGTACAGGAGAGAGGGAGGTTACTGATAGCACGTGAGGAGTGTGTACAGGAGAGAGTGAGGTTACTGATAACACGTGAGGAGTGTGTACAGGAGAGAGGGAGGTTACTGATAGCACGTGAGGAGTGTGTACAGGAGAGAGGGAGGTTACTGATAGCACGTGAGGAGTGTGTACAGGAGAGAGGGAGGTTACTGATAGCACGTGAGGAGTGTGTACAGGAGAGAGGGAGGTTACTGATAGCACGTGAGGAGTGTGTACAGGAGAGAGTGAGGTTACTGATAGCACGTGAGGAGTGTGTACAGGAGAGAGTGAGGTTACTGATAGCACGTGAGGAGTGTGTACAGGAGAGAGTGAGGTTACTGATAACACGTGAGGAGTGTGTACAGGAGAGAGGGAGGTTACTGATAACACGTGAGGAGTGTGTACAGGAGAGAGTGAGGTTACTGATAACACATGAGGAGTGTGTACAGGAGAGAGTGAGGTTACTGACAGCACGTGAGGAGTGTGTACAGGAGAGAGTGAGGTTACTGATAACATGTGAGGAGTGCGTACAGGAGAGAGTAAGGTTACTGATAACACGTGAGTAGTGTGTACAGGAGAGAGTGAGGTTACTGATAACACATGAGGAGTGTGTACAGGAGAGAGTGAGGTTACTGACAGCACGGGAGGAGTGTGTACAGGAGAGAGTGAGGTTACTGATAGCACGTGAGGAGTGTGTACAGGAGAGAGGGAGGTTACTGATAGCACGTGAGGAGTGTGTACAGGAGAGAGTGAGGTTACCTATAGCACGTGAGGAGTGTGTACAGGAGAGAGTGAGGTTACTGATAACACATGAGGAGTGTGTACAGGAGAGAGTGAGGTTACTGACAGCACGGGAGGAGTGTGTACAGGAGAGAGGGAGGTTACTGACAGCACGGGAGGAGTGTGTACAGGAGAGAGTGAGGTTACCTATAGCACGTGAGGAGTGTGTACAGGAGAGAGGGAGGTTACTGATAGCACGGGAGGAGTGTGTACAGGAGAGAGGGAGGTTACTGATAGCACGGGAGGAGTGTGTACAGGAGAGAGGGAGGTTACTGATAACACGTGAGGAGTGTGTACAGGAGAGAGTGAGGTTACTGATAGCACGTGAGGAGTGTGTACAGGAGAGAGTGAGGTTACTGATAGCACGTGAGGAGTGTGTACAGGAGAGAGTGAGGTTACTGATAGCACGTGAGGAGTGTGTACAGGAGAGAGTGAGGTTACTGATAACACGTGAGGAGTGTGTACAGGAGAGAGTGAGGTTACTGATAGCATGTGAGGAGTGTGTACAGGAGAGAGTGAGGTTACTGATAGCACGTGAGGAGTGTGTACATGAGAGAGTGAGGTTACTGATAACACGTGAGGAGTGTGTACAGGAGAGAGTGAGGTTACTGATAGCACGTGAGGAGTGTGTACAGGAGAGAGTGAGGTTACTGATAGCACATGAGGAGTGTGTACAGGAGAGAGTGAGGTTACTGATAGCACATGAGGAGTGTGTACAGGAGAGAGTGAGGTTACTGATAGCACGTGAGGAGTGTGTACAGGAGAGAGTGAGGTTACTGATAGCACGTGAGGAGTGTGTACAGGAGAGAGTGAGGTTACTGATAGCACGTGAGGAGTGTGTATAGGAGAGAGTGAGGTTACTGATAGCACGTGAGGAGAGTGTACAGGAGAGAGGGAGGTTACTGATAGCACGTGAGGAGTGTGTACAGGAGAGAGTGAGGTTACTGATAGCACGTGAGGAGTGTGTACAGGAGAGAGGAAGGTTACTGATAACACGTGAGGAGTGTGTACAGGAGAGAGGGAGATTACTGATAACACGTGAGGAGTGTGTACAGGAGAGAGGGAGGTTACTGATAGCACGTGAGGAGTGTGTACAGGAGAGAGGGAGGTTACTGATAACACGTGAGGAGTGTGTACAGGAGAGAGGGAGATTACTGATAACACGTGAGGAGTGTGTACAGGAGAGAGGGAGGTTACTGATAGCACGTGAGGAGTGTGTACAGGAGAGAGGGAGGTTACTGATAACACGTGAGGAGTGTGTACAGGAGAGAGGGAGGTTACTGATAGCACGTGAGGAGTGTGTACAGGAGAGAGTGAGGTTACTGATAGCACGTGAGGAGTGTGTACAGGAGAGAGTGAGGTTACTGATAGCACGTGAGGAGTGTGTACAGGAGAGAGGAAGGTTACTGATAACACGTGAGGAGTGTGTACAGGAGAGAGGGAGATTACTGATAACACGTGAGGAGTGTGTACAGGAGAGAGGGAGGTTACTGATAGCACGTGAGGAGTGTGTACAGGAGAGAGGGAGGTTACTGATAACACGTGAGGAGTGTGTACAGGAGAGAGTGAGGTTACTGATAGCACGTGAGGAGTGTGTACAGGAGAGAGTGAGGTTACTGATAACACGTGAGGAGTGTGTACAGGAGAGAGGGAGGTTACTGATAGCACGTGAGGAGTGTGTACAGGAGAGAGGGAGGTTACTGATAGCACGTGAGGAGTGTGTACAGGAGAGAGGGAGGTTACTGATAACACGTGAGGAGTGTGTACAGGAGAGAGGGAGGTTACTGATAGCACGTGAGGAGTGTGTACAGGAGAGAGTGAGGTTACTGATAGCACGTGAGGAGTGTATACAGGAGATAGTGAGGTTACTGATAGCACGTGAGGAGTGTGTACAGGAGAGAGTGAGGTGACTGATAGCACGTGAGGAGTGTGTACAGGAGAGAGTGAGGTTACTGATAGCACGTGAGGAGTGTGTACAGGAGAGAGTGAGGTTACTGATAGCACGTGAGGAGTGTGTACAGGAGAGAGTGAGGTTACTGATAGCACGTGAGGAGTGTGTACAGGAGAGAGGGAGGTTGCTGATAGCACGTGAGGAGAGTGTACAGGAGAGAGTGAGGTTTCTGATAGCACGTGAGGAGTGTGTACAGGAGAGAGTGAGGTTACTGATAGCACGTGAGGAGTGTGTACAGGAGAGAGTGAGGTTACCTATAGCACGTGAGGAGTGTGTACAGGAGAGAGGGAGGTTACTGATAGCACGTGAGGAGTGTGTACAGGAGAGAGTGAGGTTACTGATAGCACGTGAGGAGTGTGTACAGGAGAGAGTGAGGTTACTGATAGCACGTGAGGAGTGTGTACAGGAGAGAGGGAGGTTACTGATAACACGTGAGGAGTGTGTACAGGAAAGAGTGAGGTTACTGATAGCACGTGAGCAGTGTGTACAGGAGAGAGTGAGGTTACTGATAACACGTGAGGAGTGTGTACAGCAGAGAGGGAGGTTACTGATAGCACGTGAGGAGTGTGTACAGGAGAGAGGGAGGTTACTGATAGCACGTGTGGAGTGTGTACAGGAGAGAGTGAGGTTACTGATAGCACGTGAGGAGTGTGTACAGGAGAGAGTGAGGTTACTGATAGCACGTGAGGAGTGTGTACAGGAGAGAGTGAGGTTACTGATAACACGTGAGGAGTGTGTACAGGAGAGAGTGAGGTTACCTATAGCACGTGAGGAGTGTGTACAGGAGAGAGTGAGGATACAGATAGCACGTGAGGAGTGTGTACAGGAGAGAGTGAGGTTACTGATAGCACGTGAGGAGTGTGTACAGGAGAGAGTGAGGTTACTGATAGCACGTGAGGAGTGTGTACAGGAGAGAGTGAGGTTACTGATAGCACGTGAGGAGTGTGTACAGGAGAGAGTGAGGTTACTGATAGCACGTGAGGAGTGTGTACAGGAGAGAGTGAGGTTACTGATAGCACGTGAGGAGTGTGTACAGGAGAGAGTGAGGTTACTGATAGCACGTGAGGAGTGTGTACAGGAGAGAGTGAGGTTACTGATAGCACGTGAGGAGTGTGTACAGGAGAGAGTGAGGTTACTGATAGCACGTGAGGAGTGTGTACAGGAGAGAGGGAGGTTGCTGATAGCACGTGAGGAGAGTGTACAGGAGAGAGTGAGGTTTCTGATAGCACGTGAGGAGTGTGTACAGGAGAGAGTGAGGTTACTGATAGCACGTGAGGAGTGTGTACAGGAGAGAGTGAGGTTACTGATAGCACGTGAGGAGTGTGTACAGGAGAGAGTGAGGTTACTGATAGCACGTGAGGAGTGTGTACAGGAGAGAGTGAGGTTACTGATAGCACGTGAGGAGTGTGTACAGGAGAGAGTGAGGTTACTGATAGCACGTGAGGAGTGTGTACAGGAGAGAGGGAGGTTACTGATAACACGTGAGGAGTGTGTACAGGAGAGAGGGAGATTACTGATAACACGTGAGGAGTGTGTACAGGAGAGAGGGAGGTTACTGATAGCACGTGAGGAGTGTGTACAGGAGAGAGGGAGGTTACTGATAACACGTGAGGAGTGTGTACAGGAGAGAGGGAGGTTACTGATAGCACGTGAGGAGTGTGTACAGGAGAGAGTGAGGTTACTGATAGCACGTGAGGAGTGTGTACAGGAGAGAGTGAGGTTACTGATAGCACGTGAGGAGTGTGTACAGGAGAGAGGAAGGTTACTGATAACACGTGAGGAGTGTGTACAGGAGAGAGGGAGATTACTGATAACACGTGAGGAGTGTGTACAGGAGAGAGGGAGGTTACTGATAGCACGTGAGGAGTGTGTACAGGAGAGAGGGAGGTTACTGATAACACGTGAGGAGTGTGTACAGGAGAGAGTGAGGTTACTGATAGCACGTGAGGAGTGTGTACAGGAGAGAGTGAGGTTACTGATAACACGTGAGGAGTGTGTACAGGAGAGAGGGAGGTTACTGATAGCACGTGAGGAGTGTGTACAGGAGAGAGGGAGGTTACTGATAGCACGTGAGGAGTGTGTACAGGAGAGAGGGAGGTTACTGATAACACGTGAGGAGTGTGTACAGGAGAGAGGGAGGTTACTGATAGCACGTGAGGAGTGTGTACAGGAGAGAGTGAGGTTACTGATAGCACGTGAGGAGTGTATACAGGAGATAGTGAGGTTACTGATAGCACGTGAGGAGTGTGTACAGGAGAGAGTGAGGATACAGATAGCACGTGAGGAGTGTGTACAGGAGAGAGTGAGGTTACCTATAGCACGTGAGGAGTGTGTACAGGAGAGAGTGAGGATACAGATAGCACGTGAGGAGTGTGTACAGGAGAGAATGAGGTTACTGATAGCACGTGAGGAGTGTGTACAGGAGAGAGTGAGGTTACTGATAACACATGAGGAGTGTGTACAGGAGAGAGTGAAGGTTACTGACAGCACGTGAGGAGTGTGTACAGGAGAGAGTGAGGTTACTGATAACATGTGAGGAGTGTGTACAGGAGAGAGTAAGGTTACTGATAACACGTGAGTAGTGTGTACAGGAGAGAGTGAGGTTACTGATAACACATGAGGAGTGTGTACAGGAGAGAGTGAGGTTACTGACAGCACGGGAGGAGTGTGTACAGGAGAGAGTGAGGTTACTGATAGCACGTGAGGAGTGTGTACAGGAGAGAGTGAGGTTACCTATAGCACGTGAGGAGTGTGTACAGGAGTGAGTGAGGTTACTGATAACACATGAGGAGTGTGTACAGGAGAGAGTGAGGTTACTGACAGCACGGGAGGAGTGTGTACAGGAGAGAGGGAGGTTACTGACAGCACGGGAGGAGTGTGTACAGGAGAGAGTGAGGTTACCTATAGCACGTGAGGAGTGTGTACAGGAGAGAGGGAGGTTACTGATAGCACGGGAGGAGTGTGTACAGGAGAGAGGGAGGTTACTGATAGCACGGGAGGAGTGTGTACAGGAGAGAGGGAGGTTACTGATAGCACGTGAGGAGTGTGTACAGGAGAGAGGGAGGTTACTGATAACACGTGAGGAGTGTGTACAGGAGAGAGTGAGGTTACTGATAGCACGTGAGGAGTGTGTACAGGAGAGAGTGAGGTTACTGATAACACGTGAGGAGTGTGTACAGGAGAGAGTGAGGTTACTGATAACACGTGAGGAGTGTGTACAGGAGAGAGTGAGGTTGCTGATAGCACGTGAGGAGTGTGTACAGGAGAGAGGGAGGTTATAGATAGCACGTGAGGAGTGTGTACAGGAGAGAGTGAGGTTACTGATAGCACGTGAGGAGTGTGTACAGGAGGGAGTGAGGTTACTGATAACACGTGAGGAGTGTGTACAGGAGAGAGGGAAGTTACTGATAGCACGTGAGGAGTGTGTACAGGAGAGAGGGAGGTTACTGATAGCACGTGAGGAGTGTGTACAGGAGAGAGGGAGGTTACTGATAGCACGTGAGGAGTGTGTACAGGAGAGAGTGAGGTTACTGATAACAAGTGAGGAGTGTGTACAGGAGAGAGGGAGGTTACTGATAGCACGTGAGGAGTGTGTACAGGAGAGAGGGAGGTTACTGATAGCACGTGAGGAGTGTGTACAGGAGAGAGTGAGGTTACTGATAGCACGTAAGGAGTGTGTACAGGAGAGAGTGAGGTTACTGATAGCACGTGAGGAGTGTGTACAGGAGAGAGTGAGGTTACTGATAACACGTGAGGAGTGTGTACAGGAGAGAGGGAGGTTACTGATAACACGTGAGGAGTGTGTACAGGAGAGAGTGAGGTTACTGATAACACATGAGGAGTGTGTACAGGAGAGAGTGAGGTTACTGACAGCACGTGAGGAGTGTGTACAGGAGAGAGTGAGGTTACTGATAACATGAGAGGAGTGTGTACAGGAGAGAGTAAGGTTACTGATAACACGTGAGTAGTGTGTACAGGAGAGAGTGAGGTTACTGATAACACATGAGGAGTGTGTACAGGAGAGAGTGAGGTTACTGACAGCACGGGAGGAGTGTGTACAGGAGAGAGTGAGGTTACTGACAGCACGTGAGGAGTGTGTACAGGAGAGAGGGAGGTTACTGATAGCACGTGAGGAGTGTGTACAGGAGAGAGGGAGGTTACTGATAGCACGTGAGGAGTGTGTACAGGAGAGAGTGAGGTTACTGATAACACGTGAGGAGTGTGTACAGGAGAGAGTGAGGTTACTGATAGCACGTGAGGAGTGTGTACAGGAGAGAGTGAGGTTACTGATAGCACGTGAGGAGTGTGTACATGAGAGAGTGAGGTTACTGATAACACGTGAGGAGTGTGTACAGGAGAGAGTGAGGTTACTGATAGCACGTGAGGAGTGTGTACAGGAGAGAGTGAGGTTACTGATAGCACATGAGGAGTGTGTACAGGAGAGAGTGAGGTTACTGATAGCACATGAGGAGTGTGTACAGGAGAGAGTGAGGTTACTGATAGCACGTGAGGAGTGTGTACAGGAGAGAGTGAGGTTACTGATAGCACGTGAGGAGTGTGTACAGGAGAGAGTGAGGTTACTGATAGCACGTGAGGAGTGTGTACAGGAGAGAGTGAGGTTACTGATAGCACGTGAGGAGAGTGTACAGGAGAGAGGGAGGTTACTGATAGCACGTGAGGAGTGTGTACAGGAGAGAGTGAGGTTACTGATAGCACGTGAGGAGTGTGTACAGGAGAGAGTGAGGTTACTGATAGCACATGAGGAGTGTGTACAGGAGAGAGTGAGGTTACTGATAGCACATGAGGAGTGTGTACAGGAGAGAGGGAGGTTACTGATAGCACGGGAGGAGTGTGTACAGGAGAGAGTGAGGTTACTGATAGCACGTGAGGAGTGTGTACAGGAGAGAGGGAGGTTACTGATAGCACATGAGGAGTGTGTACAGGAGAGAGGGAGGTTACTGATAGCACGTGAGGAGTGTGTACAGGAGAGAGTGAGGTTACCTATAGCACGTGAGGAGTGTGTACAGGAGAGAGGGAGGTTACTGATAGCACGTGAGGAGTGTGTACAGGAGAGAGTGAGGTTACTGATAGCACATGAGGAGTGTGTACAGGAGAGAGTGAGGTTACTGATAGCACGTGAGGAGTGTGTACAGGAGAGAGGGAGGTTACTGATAACACGTGAGGAGTGTGTACAGGAAAGAGTGAGGTTACTGATAGCACGTGAGGAGTGTGTACAGGAGAGAGTGAGGTTACTGATAACACGTGAGGAGTGTGTACAGCAGAGAGGGAGGTTACTGATAGCACGTGAGGAGTGTGTACAGGAGAGAGGGAGGTTACTGATAGCACGTGTGGAGTGTGTACAGGAGAGAGTGAGGTTACTGATAGCACGTGAGGAGTGTGTACAGGAGAGAGTGAGGTTACTGATAGCACGTGAGGAGTGTGTACAGGAGAGAGTGAGGTTACTGATAACACGTGAGGAGTGTGTACAGGAGAGAGTGAGGTTACCTATAGCACGTGAGGAGTGTGTACAGGAGAGAGTGAGGATACAGATAGCACGTGAGGAGTGTGTACAGGAGAGAGTGAGGTTACTGATAGCACGTGAGGAGTGTGTACAGGAGAGAGTGAGGTTACTGATAGCACGTGAGGAGTGTGTACAGGAGAGAGTGAGGTTACTGATAGCACGTGAGGAGTGTGTACAGGAGAGAGTGAGGTTACTGATAGCACGTGAGGAGTGTGTACAGGAGAGAGTGAGGTTACTGATAGCACGTGAGGAGTGTGTACAGGAGAGAGTGAGGTTACTGATAGCACGTGAGGAGTGTGTACAGGAGAGAGTGAGGTTACTGATAGCACGTGAGGAGTGTGTACAGGAGAGAGTGAGGTTACTGATAGCACGTGAGGAGTGTGTACAGGAGAGAGGGAGGTTGCTGATAGCACGTGAGGAGAGTGTACAGGAGAGAGTGAGGTTTCTGATAGCACGTGAGGAGTGTGTACAGGAGAGAGTGAGGTTACTGATAGCACGTGAGGAGTGTGTACAGGAGAGAGTGAGGTTACTGATAGCACGTGAGGAGTGTGTACAGGAGAGTGTGAGGTTACTGATAGCACGTGAGGAGTGTGTACAGGAGAGAGTGAGGTTACTGATAGCACGTGAGGAGTGTGTACAGGAGAGAGTGAGGTTACTGATAGCACGTGAGGAGTGTGTACAGGAGAGAGGGAGGTTACTGATAACACGTGAGGAGTGTGTACAGGAGAGAGGGAGATTACTGATAACACGTGAGGAGTGTGTACAGGAGAGAGGGAGGTTACTGATAGCACGTGAGGAGTGTGTACAGGAGAGAGGGAGGTTACTGATAACACGTGAGGAGTGTGTACAGGAGAGAGGGAGGTTACTGATAGCACGTGAGGAGTGTGTACAGGAGAGAGTGAGGTTACTGATAGCACGTGAGGAGTGTGTACAGGAGAGAGTGAGGTTACTGATAGCACGTGAGGAGTGTGTACAGGAGAGAGGGAGGTTACTGATAGCACGTGAGGAGTGTGTACAGGAGAGAGGGAGATTACTGATAACACGTGAGGAGTGTGTACAGG
This sequence comes from Pseudophryne corroboree, assembly GCF_028390025.1. Lineage (NCBI taxonomy): Eukaryota > Metazoa > Chordata > Amphibia > Anura > Myobatrachidae > Pseudophryne > Pseudophryne corroboree. Next base: position 1,257,711 of record NW_026967472.1, on the reverse strand, counting down.
AGAGAGGGAGGTTACTGATAGCACGTGAGGAGTGTGTACAGGAGAGAGGGAGGTTACTGATAACACGTGAGGAGTGTGTACAGGAGAGAGTGAGGTTACTGATAGCACGTGAGGAGTGTGTACAGGAGAGAGTGAGGTTACTGATAACACGTGAGGAGTGTGTACAGGAGAGAGGGAGGTTACTGATAGCACGTGAGGAGTGTGTACAGGAGAGAGGGAGGTTACTGATAGCACGTGAGGAGTGTGTACAGGAGAGAGTGAGGTTACTGATAGCACGTGAGGAGTGTATACAGGAGATAGTGAGGTTACTGATAGCACGTGAGGAGTGTGTACAGGAGAGAGTGAGGATACAGATAGCACGTGAGGAGTGTGTACAGGAGAGAGTGAGGTTACCTATAGCACGTGAGGAGTGTGTACAGGAGAGAGTGAGGATACAGATAGCACGTGAGGAGTGTGTACAGGAGAGAGTGAGGTTACTGATAGCACGTGAGGAGTGTGTACAGGAGAGAGTGAGGTTACTGATAACACATGAGGAGTGTGTACAGGAGAGAGTGAGGTTACTGACAGCACGTGAGGAGTGTGTACAGGAGAGAGTGAGGTTACTGATAACATGTGAGGAGTGTGTACAGGAGAGAGTAAGGTTACTGATAACACGTGAGTAGTGTGTACAGGAGAGAGTGAGGTTACTGATAACACATGAGGAGTGTGTACAGGAGAGAGTGAGGTTACTGACAGCACGGGAGGAGTGTGTACAGGAGAGAGTGAGGTTACTGATAGCACGTGAGGAGTGTGTACAGGAGAGAGTGAGGTTACCTATAGCACGTGAGGAGTGTGTACAGGAGAGAGTGAGGTTACTGATAACACATGAGGAGTGTGTACAGGAGAGAGTGAGGTTACTGACAGCACGGGAGGAGTGTGTACAGGAGAGAGGGAGGTTACTGACAGCACGGGAGGAGTGTGTACAGGAGAGAGTGAGGTTACCTATAGCACGTGAGGAGTGTGTACAGGAGAGAGGGAGGTTACTGATAGCACGGGAGGAGTGTGTACAGGAGAGAGGGAGGTTACTGATAGCACGGGAGGAGTGTGTACAGGAGAGAGGGAGGTTACTGATAACACGTGAGGAGTGTGTACAGGAGAGAGGGAGGTTACTGATAACACGTGAGGAGTGTGTACAGGAGAGAGTGAGGTTACTGATAGCACGTGAGGAGTGTGTACAGGAGAGAGTGAGGTTACTGATAGCACGTGAGGAGTGTGTACAGGAGAGAGTGAGGTTACTGATAGCACGTGAGGAGTGTGTACAGGAGAGAGTGAGGTTACTGATAACACGTGAGGAGTGTGTACAGGAGAGAGTGAGGTTACTGATAGCACGTGAGGAGTGTGTACAGGAGAGAGTGAGGTTACTGATAGCACGTGAGGAGTGTGTACATGAGAGAGTGAGGTTACTGATAACACGTGAGGAGTGTGTACAGGAGAGAGTGAGGTTACTGATAGCACGTGAGGAGTGTGTACAGGAGAGAGTGAGGTTACTGATAGCACGTGAGGAGTGTGTACAGGAGAGAGTGAGGTTACTGATAGCACATGAGGAGTGTGTACAGGAGAGAGTGAGGTTACTGATAGCACATGAGGAGTGTGTACAGGAGAGAGTGAGGTTACTGATAGCACGTGAGGAGTGTGTACAGGAGAGAGTGAGGTTACTGATAGCACGTGAGGAGTGTGTACAGGAGAGAGTGAGGTTACTGATAGCACGTGAGGAGTGTGTACAGGAGAGAGTGAGGTTACTGATAGCACGTGAGGAGTGTGTACAGGAGAGAGTGAGGTTACTGATAACATGTGAGGAGTGTGTACAGGAGAGAGTAAGGTTACTGATAACACGTGAGTAGTGTGTACAGGAGAGAGTGAGGTTACTGATAACACATGAGGAGTGTGTACAGGAGAGAGTGAGGTTACTGACAGCACGGGAGGAGTGTGTACAGGAGAGAGTGAGGTTACTGATAGCACGTGAGGAGTGTGTACAGGAGAGAGTGAGGTTACCTATAGCACGTGAGGAGTGTGTACAGGAGAGAGTGAGGTTACTGATAACACATGAGGAGTGTGTACAGGAGAGAGTGAGGTTACTGACAGCACGGGAGGAGTGTGTACAGGAGAGAGGGAGGTTACTGACAGCACGGGAGGAGTGTGTACAGGAGAGAGTGAGGTTACCTATAGCACGTGAGGAGTGTGTACAGGAGAGAGGGAGGTTACTGATAGCACGGGAGGAGTGTGTACAGGAGAGAGGGAGGTTACTGATAGCACGGGAGGAGTGTGTACAGGAGAGAGGGAGGTTACTGATAACACGTGAGGAGTGTGTACAGGAGAGAGGGAGGTTACTGATAACACGTGAGGAGTGTGTACAGGAGAGAGTGAGGTTACTGATAGCACGTGAGGAGTGTGTACAGGAGAGAGTGAGGTTACTGATAGCACGTGAGGAGTGTGTACAGGAGAGAGTGAGGTTACTGATAGCACGTGAGGAGTGTGTACAGGAGAGAGTGAGGTTACTGATAACACGTGAGGAGTGTGTACAGGAGAGAGTGAGGTTACTGATAGCACGTGAGGAGTGTGTACAGGAGAGAGTGAGGTTACTGATAGCACGTGAGGAGTGTGTACATGAGAGAGTGAGGTTACTGATAACACGTGAGGAGTGTGTACAGGAGAGAGTGAGGTTACTGATAGCACGTGAGGAGTGTGTACAGGAGAGAGTGAGGTTACTGATAGCACGTGAGGAGTGTGTACAGGAGAGAGTGAGGTTACTGATAGCACATGAGGAGTGTGTACAGGAGAGAGTGAGGTTACTGATAGCACATGAGGAGTGTGTACAGGAGAGAGTGAGGTTACTGATAGCACGTGAGGAGTGTGTACAGGAGAGAGTGAGGTTACTGATAGCACGTGAGGAGTGTGTACAGGAGAGAGTGAGGTTACTGATAGCACGTGAGGAGTGTGTACAGGAGAGAGTGAGGTTACTGATAGCACGTGAGGAGTGTGTACAGGAGAGAGTGAGGTTACTGATAGCACGTGAGGAGAGTGTACAGGAGAGAGGGAGGTTACTGATAGCACGTGAGGAGTGTGTACAGGAGAGAGTGAGGTTACTGATAGCACGTGAGGAGTGTGTACAGGAGAGAGTGAGGTTACTGATAGCACATGAGGAGTGTGTACAGGAGAGAGTGAGGTTACTGATAGCACATGAGGAGTGTGTACAGGAGAGAGGGAGGTTACTGATAGCACGGGAGGAGTGTGTACAGGAGAGAGTGAGGTTACTGATAGCACATGAGGAGTGTGTACAGGAGAGAGGGAGGTTACTGATAGCACGGGAGGAGTGTGTACAGGAGAGAGTGAGGTTACTGATAGCACGTGAGGAGTGTGTACAGGAGAGAGGGAGGTTACTGATAGCACGTGAGGAGTGTGTACAGGAGAGAGTGAGGTTACCTATAGCACGTGAGGAGTGTGTACAGGAGAGAGGGAGGTTACTGAAAGCACGTGAGGAGTGTGTACAGGAGAGAGTGAGGTTACTGATAGCACGTGAGGAGTGTGTACAGGAGAGAGTGAGGTTACCTATAGCACGTGAGGAGTGTGTACAGGAGAGAGGGAGGTTACTGATAGCACGTGAGGAGTGTGTACAGGAGAGAGTGAGGTTACCTATAGCACGTGAGGAGTGTGTACAGGAGAGAGGGAGGTTACTGAAAGCACGTGAGGAGTGTGTACAGGAGAGAGTGAGGTTACTGATAGCACATGAGGAGTGTGTACAGGAGAGAGTGAGGTTACTGATAGCACGTGAGGAGTGTGTACAGGAGAGAGGGAGGTTACTGATAACACGTGAGGAGTGTGTACAGGAAAGAGTGAGGTTACTGATAGCACGTGAGGAGTGTGTACAGGAGAGAGTGAGGTTACTGATAACACGTGAGGAGTGTGTACAGCAGAGAGGGAGGTTACTGATAGCACGTGAGGAGTGTGTACAGGAGAGAGGGAGGTTACTGATAGCACGTGTGGAGTGTGTACAGGAGAGAGTGAGGTTACTGATAGCACGTGAGGAGTGTGTACAGGAGAGAGTGAGGTTACTGATAGCACGTGAGGAGTGTGTACAGGAGAGAGTGAGGTTACTGATAACACGTGAGGAGTGTGTACAGGAGAGAGTGAGGTTACCTATAGCACGTGAGGAGTGTGTACAGGAGAGAGTGAGGATACAGATAGCACGTGAGGAGTGTGTACAGGAGAGAGTGAGGTTACTGATAGCACGTGAGGAGTGTGTACAGGAGAGAGTGAGGTTACTGATAGCACGTGAGGAGTGTGTACAGGAGAGAGTGAGGTTACTGATAGCACGTGAGGAGTGTGTACAGGAGAGAGTGAGGTTACTGATAGCACGTGAGGAGTGTGTACAGGAGAGAGTGAGGTTACTGATAGCACGTGAGGAGTGTGTACAGGAGAGAGTGAGGTTACTGATAGCACGTGAGGAGTGTGTACAGGAGAGAGTGAGGTTACTGATAGCACGTGAGGAGTGTGTACAGGAGAGAGGGAGGTTGCTGATAGCACGTGAGGAGAGTGTACAGGAGAGAGTGAGGTTTCTGATAGCACGTGAGGAGTGTGTACAGGAGAGAGTGAGGTTACTGATAGCACGTGAGGAGTGTGTACAGGAGAGAGTGAGGTTACTGATAGCACGTGAGGAGTGTGTACAGGAGAGAGTGAGGTTACTGATAGCACGTGAGGAGTGTGTACAGGAGAGAGTGAGGTTACTGATAGCACGTGAGGAGTGTGTACAGGAGAGAGTGAGGTTACTGATAGCACGTGAGGAGTGTGTACAGGAGAGAGGGAGGTTACTGATAACACGTGAGGAGTGTGTACAGGAGAGAGGGAGATTACTGATAACACGTGAGGAGTGTGTACAGGAGAGAGGGAGGTTACTGATAGCACGTGAGGAGTGTGTACAGGAGAGAGGGAGGTTACTGATAGCACGTGAGGAGTGTGTACAGGAGAGAGGGAGGTTACTGATAACACGTGAGGAGTGTGTACAGGAGAGAGGGAGGTTACTGATAGCACGTGAGGAGTGTGTACAGGAGAGAGTGAGGTTACTGATAGCACGTGAGGAGTGTGTACAGGAGAGAGTGAGGTTACTGATAGCACGTGAGGAGTGTGTACAGGAGAGAGGAAGGTTACTGATAACACGTGAGGAGTGTGTACAGGAGAGAGGGAGATTACTGATAACACGTGAGGAGTGTGTACAGGAGAGAGGGAGGTTACTGATAGCACGTGAGGAGTGTGTACAGGAGAGAGGGAGGTTACTGATAACACGTGAGGAGTGTGTACAGGAGAGAGTGAGGTTACTGATAGCACGTGAGGAGTGTGTACAGGAGAGAGTGAGGTTACTGATAACACGTGAGGAGTGTGTACAGGAGAGAGGGAGGTTACTGATAGCACGTGAGGAGTGTGTACAGGAGAGAGGGAGGTTACTGATAGCACGTGAGGAGTGTGTACAGGAGAGAGTGAGGTTACTGATAGCACGTGAGGAGTGTATACAGGAGATAGTGAGGTTACTGATAGCACGTGAGGAGTGTGTACAGGAGAGAGTGAGGATACAGATAGCACGTGAGGAGTGTGTACAGGAGAGAGTGAGGTTACCTATAGCACGTGAGGAGTGTGTACAGGAGAGAGTGAGGATACAGATAGCACGTGAGGAGTGTGTACAGGAGAGAGTGAGGTTACTGATAGCACGTGAGGAGTGTGTACAGGAGAGAGTGAGGTTACTGATAGCACGTGAGGAGTGTGTACAGGAGAGAGTGAGGTTACTGATAGCACGTGAGGAGTGTGTACAGGAGAGAGTGAGGTTACTGATAGCACGTGAGGAGTGTGTACAGGAGAGAGTGAGGTTACTGATAGCACGTGAGGAGTGTGTACAGGAGAGAGTGAGGTTACTGATAGCACGTGAGGAGTGTGTACAGGAGAGAGGGAGGTTGCTGATAGCACGTGAGGAGAGTGTACAGGAGAGAGTGAGGTTACTGATAGCACGTGAGGAGTGTGTACAGGAGAGAGTGAGGTTACTGATAGCACGTGAGGAGTGTGTACAGGAGAGAGTGAGGTTACTGATAGCACGTGAGGAGTGTGTACAGGAGAGAGTGAGGTTACTGATAGCACGTGAGGAGTGTGTACAGGAGAGAGTGAGGTTACTGATAGCACGTGAGGAGTGTGTACAGGAGAGAGTGAGGTTACTGATAGCACGTGAGGAGTGTGTACAGGAGAGAGGGAGGTTACTGATAACACGTGAGGAGTGTGTACAGGAGAGAGGGAGATTACTGATAACACGTGAGGAGTGTGTACAGGAGAGAGGGAGGTTACTGATAGCACGTGAGGAGTGTGTACAGGAGAGAGGGAGGTTACTGATAACACGTGAGGAGTGTGTACAGGAGAGAGGGAGGTTACTGATAGCACGTGAGGAGTGTGTACAGGAGAGAGTGAGGTTACTGATAGCACGTGAGGAGTGTGTACAGGAGAGAGGGAGGTTACTGATAGCACGTGAGGAGTGTGTACAGGAGAGAGGAAGGTTACTGATAACACGTGAGGAGTGTGTACAGGAGAGAGAGAGATTACTGATAGCACGTGAGGAGTGTGTACAGGAGAGAGGGAGGTTACTGATAGCACGTGAGGAGTGTGTACAGGAGAGAGGGAGGTTACTGATAACACGTGAGGAGTGTGTACAGGAGAGAGGGAGGTTACTGATAGCACGTGAGGAGTGTGTACAGGAGAGAGGGAGGTTACTGATAACACGTGAGGAGTGTGTACAGGAGAGAGGGAGGTTACTGATAGCACGTGAGGAGTGTGTACAGGAGAGAGGGAGGTTACTGATAGCACGTGAGGAGTGTGTACAGGAGAGAGGGAGGTTACTGATAGCACGTGAGGAGTGTGTACAGGAGAGAGTGAGGTTACTGATAGCACGTGAGGAGTGTGTACAGGAGAGAGGAAGGTTACTGATAACACGTGAGGAGTGTGTACAGGAGAGAGGGAGGTTACTGATAACACGTGAGGAGTGTGTACAGGAGAGAGGGAGATTACTGATAGCACGTGAGGAGTGTGTACAGGAGAGAGGGAGGTTACTGATAGCACGTGAGGAGTGTGTACAGGAGAGAGGGAGGTTACTGATAACACGTGAGGAGTGTGTACAGGAGAGAGGGAGGTTACTGATAGCACGTGAGGAGTGTGTACAGGAGAGAGGGAGGTTACTGATAGCACGTGAGGAGTGTGTACAGGAGAGAGGAAGGTTACTGATAGCACGTGAGGAGTGTGTACAGGAGAGAGGAAGGTTACTGATAACACGTGAGGAGTGTGTACAGGAGAGAGGGAGATTACTGATAACACGTGAGGAGTGTGTACAGGAGAGAGGGAGGTTACTGATAGCACGTGAGGAGTGTGTACAGGAGAGAGGGAGGTTACTGATAGCACGTGAGGAGTGTGTACAGGAGAGAGGGAGGTTACTGATAGCACGTGAGGAGTGTGTACAGGAGAGAGGGAGGTTACTGATAGCACGTGAGGAGTGTGTACAGGAGAGAGTGAGGTTACCGATAGCACGTGAGGAGTGTGTACAGGAGAGAGTGAGGTTACCGATAGCACGTGAGGAGTGTGTACAGGAGAGTGAGGTTACCGATAACACGCGAGGAGTGTGTACAGGAGAGAGTGAGGTTACCTATAGCACGTGAGGAGTGTGTACAGGAGAGAGTGAGGATACAGATAGCACATGAGGAGTGTGTACAGGAGAGAGTGAGGTTACTGATAGCACATGAGGAGTGTGTACAGGAGAGAGTGAGGTTACTGATAGCACGTGAGGAGTGTGTACAGGAGAGAGTGAGGTTACTGATAGCACATGAGGAGTGTGTACAGGAGAGAGTGAGGTTACTGATAGCACGTGAGGAGTGTGTACAGGAGAGAGGGAGGTTACTGATAGCACGTGAGGAGTGTGTACAGGAGAGAGGAAGGTTACTGATAACACGTGAGGAGTGTGTACAGGAGAGAGGGAGATTACTGATAACACGTGAGGAGTGTGTACAGGAGAGAGGGAGGTTACTGATAGCACGTGAGGAGTGTGTACAGGAGAGAGGGAGGTTACTGATAGCACGTGAGGAGTGTGTACAGGAGAGAGGGAGGTTACTGATAGCACGTGAGGAGTGTGTACAGGAGAGAGGGAGGTTACTGATAGCACGTGAGGAGTGTGTACAGGAGAGAGGAAGGTTACTGATAGCACGTGAGGAGTGTGTACAGGAGAGAGTGAGGTTACCGATAGCACGTGAGGAGTGTGTACAGGAGAGAGTGAGGTTACTGAAAGTACGTGAGGAGTGTGTACAGGAGAGAGTGAGGTTACTGATAGCACTTGAGGAGTGTGTACAGGAGAGAGTGAGGTTACTGATAACACGTGAGGAGTGTGTACAGGAGAGAGGGAGGTTACTGATAGCACGTGAGGAGTGTGTATAGGAGAGAGGGAGGTTACTGATAGCACGTGAGGAGTGTGTACAGGAGAAAGTGAGGTTACTGATAGCACGTGAGGAGTGTGTACAGGAGAGAGTGAGGTTAGTGATAGTATGTGAGGAGTGTGTACAGGAGAGAGTGAGGTTACTGATAGCACGTGAGGAGTGTGTACAGGAGAGAGTGAGGTTACTGATAGCACGTGAGGAGTGTGTACATGAGAGAGTGAGGTTACTGATAGCACGTGAGGAGTGTGTACAGGAGAGAGGGAGGTTACAGATAGCACGTGAGGAGTGTGTACAGGAGAGAGGGAGGTTACTGATAACACGTGAGGAGTGTGTACAGGAGAGAGGGAGGTTACTGATAGCACGTGAGGAGTGTGTACAGGAGAGAGGGAGGTTACTGATAGCACGTGAGGGGTGTGTACAGGAGAGAGGGAGGTTACTGATAGCACGTGAGGAGTGTGTACAGGAGAGAGTGAGGTTACTGATAACACGTGAGGAGTGTGTACAGGAGAGAGGGAGGTTACTGATAGCACGTGAGGAGTGTGTACAGGAGAGAGGGAGGTTACTGATAGCACGTGAGGAGTGTGTACAGGAGAGAGGGAGTTTACTGATAGCACGTGAGGAGTGTGTACAGGAGAGAGTGAGGTTACTGATAGCACGTGAGGAGTGTGTACAGGAGAGAGTGAGGTTACTGATAACACGTGAGGAGTGTGTACAGGAGAGAGGGAGGTTACTGATAGCACGTGAGGAGTGTGTACAGGAGAGAGGGAGGTTACTGATAACACGTGAGGAGTGTGTACAGGAGAGAGGGAGGTTACTGATAACACGTGAGGAGTGTGTACAGGAGAGAGGGAGGTTACTGATAGCACGTGAGGAGTGTGTACAGGAGAGAGGGAGGTTACTGATAGCACGTGAGGGGTGTGTACAGGAGAGAGGGAGGTTACTGATAGCACGTGAGGAGTGTGTACAGGAGAGAGGGAGGTTACTGATAGCACGTGAGGAGTGTGTACAGGAGAGAGTGAGGTTACTGATAACACGTGAGGAGTGTGTACAGGAGAGAGTGAGGTTACTGATAGCACGTGAGGAGTGTGTACAGGAGAGAGGGAGGTTACCTATAGCACGTGAGGAGTGTGTACAGGAGAGAGTGAGGTTACTGATAGCACGTGAGGAGTGTGTACAGGAGAGAGTGAGGTTACTGATAGCACGTGAGGAGTGTGTACAGGAGAGAGGGAGGTTACTGATAGCACGTGAGGAGTGTGTACAGGAGAGAGGGAGGTTACTGATAGCACGTGAGGAGTGTGTACAGGAGAGAGTGAGGTTACTGATAACACGTGAGGAGTGTGTACAGGAGAGAGTGAGGTTACTGATAGCACGTGAGGAGTGTGTACAGGAGAGAGTGAGGTTACTGATAGCACGTGAGGAGTGTGTACAGGAGAGAGTGAGGTTACTGATAGCACGTGAGGAGTGTGTACAGGAGAGAGGGAGGTTACTGATAACACGTGAGTAGTGTGTACAGGAGAGAGTGAGGTTACTGATAGCACGTGAGGAGTGTGTACAGGAGAGAGTGAGGTTACCTATAACACGTGAGGAGTGTGTACAGGAGAGAGTGAGGTTACTGATAGCACGTGAGGAGTGTGTACAGGAGAGAGTGAGGTTACTGATAACACGTGAGGAGTGTGTACAGGAGAGAGGGAGGTTACTGATAGCACATGAGGAGTGTGTACAGGAGAGAGTGAGGTTAATGATAGCACGTGAGGAGTGTGTACAGGAGAGAGTGAGGTTACTGATAACACGTGAGGAGTGTGTACAGGAGAGAGTGAGGTTACCTATAGCACGTGAGGAGTGTGTACAGGAGAAAGTGAGGTTACTGATAGCACGTGAGGAGTGTGTACAGGAGAGAGTGAGGTTACTGATAGCACGTGAGGAGTGTGTACAGGAGAGAGTGAGGTTACCTATTACACGTGAGGAGTGTGTACAGGAGAGAGTGAGGTTACTGATAACACGTGAGGAGTGTGTACAGGAGAGAGGGAGGTTACTGATAGCACGTGAGGAGTGTGTACAGGAGAGAGTGAGGTTAATGATAGCACGTGAGGAGTGTGTACAGGAGAGAGTGAGGTTACTGATAACACGTGAGGAGTGTGTACAGGAGAGAGTGAGGTTACTGATAACACGTGAGGAGTGTGTACAGGAGAGAGTGAGGGTAATGATAGCACGTGAGTAGTGTGTACAGGAGAGAGCGAGGTTACTGATAACACGTGAGGAGTGTGTACAGGAGAGAGGGAGGTTACTGATAACACGTGAGGAGTGTGTACAGGAGAGAGTGAGGTTACTGATAACACGTGAGGAGTGTGTACATGAGAAAGAGTGAGGTTACTGATAGCACGTGAGGAGTGTGTACAGGAGAGAGTGAGGTTACTGATAGCACGTGAGGAGTGTGTACAGGAGAGAGTGAGGTTACTGATAACACGTGAGGAGTGTGTACAGGAGAGAGGGAGGTTACTGATAGCACGTGAGGAGTGTGTACAGGAGAGAGGGAGGTTACTGATAACACGTGAGGAGTGTGTACAGGAGAGAGGGAGGTTACTGATAGCACGTGAGGAGTGTGTACATGAGAGAGTGAGGTTACTGATAGCACGTGAGGAGTGTGTACAGGAGAGAGTGAGGTTACTGATAACACGTGAGGAGTGTGTACAGGAGAGAGGGAGGTTACTGATAACACGTGAGGAGTGTGTACAGGAGAGAGTGAGGTTACTGTTAGCACATGAGGAGTGTGTACAGGAGAGAGTGAGGTTACTGTTAGCACATGAGGAGTGTGTACAGGAGAGAGTGAGGTTAATGATAGCACGTGAGGAGTGTGTACAGGAGAGAGTGAGGTTACTGATAGCACGTGAGGAGTGTGTACAGGAGAGAGTGAGGTTACTGTTAGCACATGAGGAGTGTGTACAGGAGAGAGTGAGGTTAATGATAGCACGTGAGGAGTGTGTACAGGAGAGAGTGAGGTTACTGATAGCACGTGAGGAGTGTGTACAGGAGAGAGTGAGGTTACTGATAGCACGTGAGGAGTGTGTACATGAGAGAGTGAGGTTACTGATAACACGTGAGGAGTGTGTACAGGAGAGAGTGAGGTTACTGATAGCACGTGAGGAGTGTGTACAGGAGAGAGTGAGGTTACTGATAGCACGTGAGGAGTGTGTACAGGAGAGAGTGAGGTTACTGATAACACGTGAGGAGTGTGTACAGGAGAGAGTGAGGTTACTGATAGCACGTGAGGAGTGTGTACAGGAGATAGTGAGGTTACTGATAGCACGTGAGGAGTGTGTACAGGAGAGAGGGAGGTTACTGATAACACGTGAGGAGTGAGTACAGGAGAGAGTGAGGTTACTGATAGCACGTGAGGAGTGTGCACAGGAGAGAGGGAGGTTACTGATAGCACGTGAGGAGTGTGTACAGGAGAGAGGGAGGTTACTGATAGCACGTGAGGAGTGTGTACAGGAGAGAGGGAGGTTACTGATAGCACGTGAGGAGTGAGTACAGGAGAGAGTGAGGTTACTGATAGCACGTGAGGAGTGTGCACAGGAGAGAGGGAGGTTACTGATAGCACGTGAGGAGTGTGTACAGGAGAGAGGGAGGTTGCTGATAGCACGTGAGGAGTGTGTACAGGAGAGAGGGAGGTTACTGATAGCACGTGAGGAGTGTGTACAGGAGAGAGGGAGGTAACTGATAACACGTGAGGAGTGTGTACAGGAGAGAGTGAGGTTACTGATAGCACGTGAGGAGTGTGTACAGGAGAGAGGGAGGTTACTGATAGCACGTGAGGAGTGTGTACAGGAGAGAGGGAGGTTAATGATAGCACATGAGGAGTGTGTACAGGAGAGAGTGAGGTTACTGTTAGCACATGAGGAGTGTGTACAGGAGAGAGTGAGGTTAATGATAGCATGTGAGGAGTGTGTACAGGAGAGAGTGAGGTTACTGATAGCACGTGAGGAGTGTGTACAGGAGAGAGTGAGGTTACTGTTAGCACATGAGGAGTGTGTACAGGAGAGAGTGAGGTTAATGATAGCACGTGAGGAGTGTGTACAGGAGAGAGTGAGGTTACTGATAGCACGTGAGGAGTGTGTACAGGAGAGAGTGAGGTTACTGATAGCACGTGAGGAGTGTGTACATGAGAGAGTGAGGTTACTGATAACACGTGAGGAGTGTGTACAGGAGAGAGTGAGGTTACTGATAGCACGTGAGGAGTGTGTACAGGAGAGAGTGAGGTTACTGATAGCACGTGAGGAGTGTGTACAGGAGAGAGTGAGGTTACTGATAACACGTGAGGAGTGTGTACAGGAGAGAGTGAGGTTACTGATAGCACGTGAGGAGTGTGTACAGGAGAGAGGGAGGTTACTGATAACACGTGAGGAGTGTGTACAGGAGAGAGTGAGGTTACTGATAGCACGTGAGGAGTGTGTACAGGAGAGAGTGAGGTTACTGATAACACGTGAGGAGTGTGTACAGGAGAGAGTGAGGTTACTGATAGCACGTGAGGAGTGTGTACAGGAGAGAGGGAGGTTACTGATAACACGTGAGGAGTGTGTACAGGAGAGAGTGAGGTTACTGATAGCACGTGAGGAGTGTGTATAGGAGAGAGGGAGGTTACTGATAACACGTGAGGAGTGTGTACAGGAGAGAGGGAGGTTACTGATAACACGTGAGGAGAGTGTACAGGAGAGAGTGAGGTTACTGATAGCACGTGAGGAGTGTGTACAGGAGAGAGTGAGGTTACTGATAGCACGTGAGGAGTGTGTACAGGAGAGAGTGAGGTTACCTATAGCACGTGAGGAGTGTGTACAGGAGAGAGGGAGGTTACTGATAGCACGTGAGGAGTGTGTACAGGAGAGAGTGAGGTTACTGATAGCACGTGAGGAGTGAGTACAGGAGAGAGTGAGGTTACTGATAGCACGTGAGGAGTGTGTACAGGAGAGAGTGAGGTTACTGATAGCAAGTGAGGAGTGTGTACAGGAGAGAGGGAGGTTACTGATAACACGTGAGGAGTGTGTACAGGAGAGAGTGAGGTTACTGATAGCACGTGAGGAGTGTGTACAGGAGAGAGTGAGGTTACTGATAACACGTGAGGAGTGTGTACAGGAGAGAGTGAGGTTACTGATAGCACGTGAGGAGTGTGTATAGGAGAGATGGAGGTTACTGATAACACGTGAGGAGTGTGTACAGGAGAGAGGGAGGTTACTGATAACACGTGAGGAGAGTGTACAGGAGAGAGTGAGGTTACTGATAGCACGTGAGGAGTGTGTACAGGAGAGAGTGAGGTTACTGATAGCACGTGAGGAGTGTGTACAGGAGAGAGTGAGGTTACCTATAGCACGTGAGGAGTGTGTACAGGAGAGAGGGAGGTTACTGATAGCACGTGAGGAGTGTGTACAGGAGAGAGTGAGGTTACTGATAACACGTGAGGAGTGTGTACAGGAGAGAGTGAGGTTACTGATAACACGTGAGGAGTGTGTACAGGAGAGAGTGAGGTTACTGATAACACGTGAGGAGTGTGTACAGGAGAGAGTGAGGTTACTGATAGCACGTGAGGAGTGTGTACAGGAGAGAGTGAGGTTACTGATAGCACGTGAGGAGTGTGTACAGGAGAGAGTGAGGTTACCTATAGCACGTGAGGAGTGTGTACAGGAGAGAGGGAGGTTACTGATAGCACGTGAGGAGTGTGTACAGGAGAGAGTGAGGTTACTGATAGCACGTGAGGAGTGTGTACAGGAGAGAGTGAGGTTACTGATAGCACGTGAGGAGTGTGTACAGGAGAGAGTGAGGTTACTGATAGCACATGAGGAGTGAGTACAGGAGAGAGTGAGGTTACTGATAGCACGTGAGGAGTGTGTACAGGAGAGAGTGAGGTTACTGATAGCACATGAGGAGTGTGTACAGGAGAGAGTGAGGTTACTGATAGCACATGAGGAGTGAGTACAGGAGAGAGTGAGGTTACTGATAACACGTGAGGAGTGTGTACAGGAGAGAGTGAGGTTACTGATAGCACGTGAGGAGTGTGTACAGGAGAGAGTGAGGTTACTGATAGCACATGAGGAGTGTGTACAGGAGAGAGTGAGGTTACTGATAACACGTGAGGAGTGTGTACAGGAGAGAGTGAGGTTACTGATAGCACGTGAGGAGTGTGTACAGGAGAGAGTGAGGTTACTGATAGCACATGAGGAGTGTGTACAGGAGAGAGTGAGGTTACTGATAGCACGTGAGGAGTGAGTACAGGAGAGAGTGAGGTTACTGATAGCACGTGAGGAGTGTGTACAGGAGAGAGTGAGGTTACTGATAGCACGTGAGGAGTGTGTACAGGAGAGAGTGAGGTTACTGATAGCACGTGAGGAGTGTGTACAGGAGAGAGTGAGGTTACTGATAGCACATGAGGAGTGTGTACAGGAGAGAGTGAGGTTACTGATAGCACGTGAGGAGTGTGTACAGGAGAGAGTGAGGTTACCGATAGCACGTGAGGAGTGTGTACAGGAGAGTGAGGTTACCGATAACACGTGAGGAGTGTGTACAGGAGAGAGTGAGGATACAGATAGCACATGAGGAGTGTGTACAGGAGAGAGTGAGGTTACTGATAGCACATGAGGAGTGTGTACAGGAGAGAGTGAGGTTACTGATAGCACGTGAGGAGTGTGTACAGGAGAGAGTGAGGTTACTGATAGCACGTGAGGAGTGTGTACATGAGAGAGTGAGGTTACTGATAGCACGTGAGGAGTGTGTACAGGAGAGAGTGAGGTTACTGATAGCACGTGAGGAGTGTGTACATGAGAGAGTGAGGTTACTGATAGACGTGAGGAGTGTGTACAGGAGAGAGGGAGGTTACAGATAACACGTGAGGAGTGTGTACAGGAGAGAGTGAGGTTACTGATAGCACGTGAGGAGTGTGTACATGAGAGAGTGAGGTTACTGATAGCACGTGAGGAGTGTGTACAGGAGAGAGTGAGGTTACTGATAGCACATGAGGAGTGTGTACAGGAGAGAGTGAGGTTACTGATAACACGTGAGGAGTGTGTACAGGAGAGAGTGAGGTTACTGATAGCACGTGAGGAGTGTGTACAGGAGAGAGTGAGGTTACTGATAGCACATGAGGAGTGTGTACAGGAGAGAGTGAGGTTACTGATAGCACGTGAGGAGTGTGTACAGGAGAGAGGAAGGTTACTGATAACACGTGAGGAGTGTGTATAGGAGAGAGGGAGATTACTGATAACACGTGAGGAGTGTGTACAGGAGAGAGGGAGGTTACTGATAGCACGTGAGGAGTGTGTACAGGAGAGAGGGAGGTTACTGATAGCACATGAGGAGTGTGTACAGGAGAGAGGGAGGTTACTGATAGCACGTGAGGAGTGTGTACAGGAGAGAGGGAGGTTACTGATAGCACGTGAGGAGTGTGTACAGGAGAGAGGAAGGTTACTGATAGCACGTGAGGAGTGTGTACAGGAGAGAGTGAGGTTACCGATAGCACGTGAGGAGTGTGTACAGGAGAGAGTGAGGTTACTGAAAGTACGTGAGGAGTGTGTACAGGAGAGAGTGAGGTTACTGATAGCACTTGAGGAGTGTGTACAGGAGAGAGTGAGGTTACTGATAACACGTGAGCAGTGTGTACAGGAGAGAGGGAGGTTACTGATAGCACGTGAGGAGTGTGTACAGGAGAGAGGGAGGTTACTGATAGCACGTGAGGAGTGTGTACAGGAGAAAGTGAGGTTACTGATAGCACGTGAGGAGTGTGTACAGGAGAGAGTGAGGTTACTGATAGTATGTGAGGAGTGTGTACAGGAGAGAGTGAGGTTACTGATAGCACGTGAGGAGTGTGTACAGGAGAGAGTGAGGTTACTGATAGCACGTGAGGAGTGTGTACATGAGAGAGTGAGGTTACTGATAGCACGTGAGGAGTGTGTACAGGAGAGAGGGAGGTTACAGATAGCACGTGAGGAGTGTGTACAGGAGAGAGGGAGGTTACTGATAACACGTGAGGAGTGTGTACAGGAGAGAGGGAGGTTACTGATAGCACGTGAGGAGTGTGTACAGGAGAGAGGGAGGTTACTGATAGCACGTGAGGAGTGTGTACAGGAGAGAGGGAGGTTACTGATAGCACGTGAGGAGTGTGTACAGGAGAGAGTGAGGTTACTGATAACACGTGAGGAGTGTGTACAGGAGAGAGGGAGGTTACTGATAGCACGTGAGGAGTGTGTACAGGAGAGAGTGAGGTTACTGATAGCACGTGAGGAGTGTGTACAGGAGAGAGTGAGTTTACTGATAGCACGTGAGGAGTGTGTACAGGAGAGAGTGAGGTTTCTGATAGCACGTGAGGAGTGTGTACAGGAGAGAGTGAGGTTACTGATAACACGTGAGGAGTGTGTACAGGAGAGAGGGAGGTTACTGATAGCACGTGAGGAGTGTGTACAGGAGAGAGGGAGGTTACTGATAGCACGTGAGGAGTGTGTACAGGAGAGAGTGAGTTTACTGATAGCACGTGAGGAGTGTGTACAGGAGAGAGTGAGGTTTCTGATAGCACGTGAGGAGTGTGTACAGGAGAGAGTGAGTTTACTGATAGCACGTGAGGAGTGTGTACAGGAGAGAGTGAGGTTTCTGATAGCACGTGAGGAGTGTGTACAGGAGAGAGTGAGGTTACTGATAACACGTGAGGAGTGTGTACAGGAGAGAGGGAGGTTACTGATAGCACGTGAGGAGTGTGTACAGGAGAGAGTGAGGTTTCTGATAGCACGTGAGGAGTGTGTACAGGAGAGAGTGAGTTTACTGATAGCACGTGAGGAGTGTGTACAGGAGAGAGTGAGGTTTCTGATAGCACGTGAGGAGTGTGTACAGGAGAGAGTGAGTTTACTGATAGCACGTGAGGAGTGTGTACAGGAGAGAGTGAGGTTTCTGATAGCACGTGAGGAGTGTGTACAGGAGAGAGTGAGGTTACTGATAACACGTGAGGAGTGTGTACAGGAGAGAGGGAGGTTACTGATAGCACGTGAGGAGTGTGTACAGGAGAGAGTGAGGTTACTGATAGCACGTGAGGAGTGTGTACAGGAGAGAGTGAGTTTACTGATAGCACGTGAGGAGTGTGTACAGGAGAGAGTGAGGTTTCTGATAGCACGTGAGGAGTGTGTACAGGAGAGAGTGACGTTACTGATAGCACGTGAGGAGTGTGTACAGGAGAGAGTGAGGTTACTGATAGCACGTGAGGAGTGTGTACAGGAGAGAGGGAGGTTACTGATAGCACGTGAGGAGTGTGTACAGGAGAGAGGGAGGTTACTGATAGCACGTGAGGAGTGTGTACAGGAGAGAGGGAGGTTACTGATAGCACGTGAGGAGTGTGTACAGGAGAGAGTGAGGTTACTGATAACACGTGAGGAGTGTGTACAGGAGAGAGTGAGGTTACTGATAGCACGTGAGGAGTGTGTACAGGAGAGAGGGAGGTTACCTATAGCACGTGAGGAGTGTGTACAGGAGAGAGTGAGGTTACTGATAGCACATGAGGAGTGTGTACAGGAGAGAGTGAGGTTACTGATAGCACGTGAGGAGTGTGTACAGGAGAGAGGGAGGTTACTGATAACACGTGAGTAGTGTGTACAGGAGAGAGTGAGGTTACTGATAGCACGTGAGGAGTGTGTACAGGAGAGAGTGAGGTTACCTATAACACGTGAGGAGTGTGTACAGGAGAGAGTGAGGTTACTGATAACACGTGAGGAGTGTGTACAGGAGAGAGGGAGGTTACTGATAGCACATGAGGAGTGTGTACAGGAGAGAGTGAGGTTAATGATAGCACGTGAGGAGTGTGTACAGGAGAGAGTGAGGTTACTGATAACACGTGAGGAGTGTGTACAGGAGAGAGTGAGGTTACCTATAGCACGTGAGGAGTGTGTACAGGAGAGAGTGAGGTTACTGATAGCACGTGAGGAGTGTGTACAGGAGAGAGGGAGGTTACTGATAACACGTGTGTAGTGTGTACAGGAGAGAGTGAGGTTACTGATAGCACGTGAGGAGTGTGTACAGGAGAGAGTGAGGTTACCTATTACACGTGAGGAGTGTGTACAGGAGAGAGTGAGGTTACTGATAGCACGTGAGGAGTGTGTACAGGAGAGAGTGAGGTTACTGATAACACGTGAGGAGTGTGTACAGGAGAGAGGGAGGTTACTGATAGCACATGAGGAGTGTGTACAGGAGAGAGTGAGGTTACTGATAGCACGTGAGGAGTGTGTACAGGAGAGAGGGAGGTTACTGATAACACGTGTGTAGTGTGTACAGGAGAGAGTGAGGTTACTGATAGCACGTGAGGAGTGTGTACAGGAGAGAGTGAGGTTACCTATTACACGTGAGGAGTGTGTACAGGAGAGAGTGAGGTTAATGATAGCACGTGAGGAGTGTGTACAGGAGAGAGTGAGGTTAATGACAGCACGTGAGGAGTGTGTACAGGAGAGAGTGAGGTTACTGATAGCACGTGAGGAGTGTGTACAGGAGAGAGTGAGGTTACTGATAACACATGAGGAGTGTGTACAGGAGAGAGTGAGGGTAATGATAGCACGTGAGTAGTGTGTACAGGAGAGAGCGAGGTTACTGATAACACGTGAGGAGTGTGTACAGGAAAGAGTGAGGTTACCTATAGCACGTGAGGAGTGTGTACATGAGAGAGAGTGAGGTTACTGATAGCACGTGAGGAGTGTGTACAGGAGAGAGTGAGGTTACTGATAGCACGTGAGGAGTGTGTACAGGAGAGAGTGAGGTTACTGTTAGCACATGAGGAGTGTGTACAGGAGAGAGTGAGGTTAATGATAGCACGTGAGGAGTGTGTACAGGAGAGAGTGAGGTTACCTATAGCACGTGAGGAGTGTGTACATGAGAGAGAGTGAGGTTACTGATAGCACGTGAGGAGTGTGTACAGGAGAGAGTGAGGTTACTGATAGCACGTGAGGAGTGTGTACAGGAGAGAGTGAGGTTACTGATAACACGTGAGGAGTGTGTACAGGAGAGAGGGAGGTTACTGTTAGCACATGAGGAGTGTGTACAGGAGAGAGTGAGGTTACTGATAGCACGTGAGGAGTGTGTACAGGAGAGAGTGAGGTTACTGTTAGCACATGAGGAGTGTGTACAGGAGAGAGTGAGGTTAATGATAGCACGTGAGGAGTGTGTACAGGAGAGAGTGAGGTTACTGATAGCACGTGAGGAGTGTGTACAGGAGAGAGTGAGGTTACTGATAACACATGAGGAGTGTGTACAGGAGAGAGTGAGGGTAATGATAGCACGTGAGTAGTGTGTACAGGAGAGAGCGAGGTTACTGATAACACGTGAGGAGTGTGTACAGGAAAGAGTGAGGTTACCTATAGCACGTGAGGAGTGTGTACATGAGAGAGAGTGAGGTT
This sequence comes from Pseudophryne corroboree, assembly GCF_028390025.1. Lineage (NCBI taxonomy): Eukaryota > Metazoa > Chordata > Amphibia > Anura > Myobatrachidae > Pseudophryne > Pseudophryne corroboree. Next base: position 1,237,829 of record NW_026967472.1, on the reverse strand, counting down.
ACTGATAGCACGTGAGGAGTGTGTACAGGAGAGAGTGAGGTTACCTATAGCACGTGAGGAGTGTGTACATGAGAGAGAGTGAGGTTACTGATAGCACGTGAGGAGTGTGTACAGGAGAGAGTGAGGTTACTGATAGCACGTGAGGAGTGTGTACAGGAGAGAGTGAGGTTACTGATAACACGTGAGGAGTGTGTACAGGAGAGAGGGAGGTTACTGTTAGCACATGAGGAGTGTGTACAGGAGAGAGTGAGGTTACTGATAGCACGTGAGGAGTGTGTACAGGAGAGAGTGAGGTTACTGTTAGCACATGAGGAGTGTGTACAGGAGAGAGTGAGGTTAATGATAGCACGTGAGGAGTGTGTACAGGAGAGAGTGAGGTTACTGATAACACATGAGGAGTGTGTACAGGAGAGAGTGAGGTTAATGATAGCACGTGAGGAGTGTGTACAGGAGAGAGGGAGGTTACTGATAGCACGTGAGGAGTGTGTACAGGAGAGAGTGAGGTTACTGATAGCACGTGAGGAGTGTGTACATGAGAGAGTGAGGTTACTGATAACACGTGAGGAGTGTGTACAGGAGAGAGTGAGGTTACTGATAGCACGTGAGGAGTGTGTACAGGAGAGAGGGAGGTTACTGATAACACGTGAGGAGTGTGTACAGGAGAGAGTGAGGTTACTGATAGCACGTGAGGAGTGTGTACAGGAGAGAGTGAGGTTACTGATAACACGTGAGGAGTGTGTACAGGAGAGAGTGAGGTTACTGATAGCACGTGAGGAGTGTGTACAGGAGAGAGGGAGGTTACTGATAACACGTGAGGAGTGTGTACAGGAGAGAGTGAGGTTACTGATAGCACGTGAGGAGTGTGTACAGGAGAGAGTGAGGTTACTGATAGCACGTGAGGAGTGTGTATAGGAGAGAGGGAGGTTACTGATAACACGTGAGGAGTGTGTACAGGAGAGAGGGAGGTTACTGATAACACGTGAGGAGAGTGTACAGGAGAGAGTGAGGTTACTGATAGCACGTGAGGAGTGTGTACAGGAGAGAGTGAGGTTACTGATAGCACGTGAGGAGTGTGTACAGGAGAGAGGGAGGTTACTGATAGCACGTGAGGAGTGTGTACAGGAGAGAGTGAGGTTACTGATAGCACGTGAGGAGTGTGTACAGGAGAGAGTGAGGTTACTGATAACACGTGAGGAGTGTGTACAGGAGAGAGTGAGGTTACTGATAGCACGTGAGGAGTGTGTACAGGAGAGAGGGAGGTTACTGATAACACGTGAGGAGTGTGTACAGGAGAGAGTGAGGTTACTGATAGCACGTGAGGAGTGTGTACAGGAGAGAGTGAGGTTACTGATAACACGTGAGGAGTGTGTACAGGAGAGAGTGAGGTTACTGATAACACGTGAGGAGTGTGTACAGGAGAGAGGGAGGTTACTGATAGCACGTGAGGAGTGTGTACAGGAGAGAGGGAGGTTACTGATAGCACGTGAGGAGTGTGTACAGGAGAGAGTGAGGTTACTGATAGCACTTGAGGAGTGTGTACAGGAGAGAGTGAGGTTACTGATAACACGTGAGGAGTGTGTACAGGAGAGAGGGAGGTTACTGATAGCACGTGAGGAGTGTGTACAGGAGAGAGGGAGGTTACTGATAGCACGTGAGGAGTGTGTACAGGAGAAAGTGAGGTTACTGATAGCACGTGAGGAGTGTGTACAGGAGAGAGTGAGGTTACTGATAACACGTGAGGAGTGTGTACAGGAGAGAGTGAGGTTACTGAAAGTACGTGAGGAGTGTGTACAGGAGAGAGTGAGGTTACTGATAGCACTTGAGGAGTGTGTACAGGAGAGAGTGAGGTTACTGATAACACGTGAGGAGTGTGTACAGGAGAGAGGGAGGTTACTGATAGCACGTGAGGAGTGTGTACAGGAGAGAGGGAGGTTACTGATAGCACGTGAGGAGTGTGTACAGGAGAAAGTGAGGTTACTGATAGCACGTGAGGAGTGTGTACAGGAGAGAGTGAGGTTACTGATAGTATGTGAGGAGTGTGTACAGGAGAGAGTGAGGTTACTGATAGCACGTGAGGAGTGTGTACAGGAGAGAGTGAGGTTACTGATAGCACGTGAGGAGTGTGTACATGAGAGAGTGAGGTTACTGATAGCACGTGAGGAGTGTGTACAGGAGAGAGGGAGGTTACAGATAGCACGTGAGGAGTGTGTACAGGAGAGAGGGAGGTTACTGATAACACGTGAGGAGTGTGTACAGGAGAGAGGGAGGTTACTGATAGCACGTGAGGAGTGTGTACAGGAGAGAGGGAGGTTACTGATAGCACGTGAGGAGTGTGTACAGGAGAGAGGGAGGTTACTGATAGCACGTGAGGAGTGTGTACAGGAGAGAGTGAGGTTACTGATAACACGTGAGGAGTGTGTACAGGAGAGAGGGAGGTTACTGATAGCACGTGAGGAGTGTGTACAGGAGAGAGGGAGGTTACTGATAGCACGTGAGGAGTGTGTACAGGAGAGAGTGAGTTTACTGATAGCACGTGAGGAGTGTGTACAGGAGAGAGTGAGGTTTCTGATAGCACGTGAGGAGTGTGTACAGGAGAGAGTGAGGTTACTGATAACACGTGAGGAGTGTGTACAGGAGAGAGGGAGGTTACTGATAGCACGTGAGGAGTGTGTACAGGAGAGAGGGAGGTTACTGATAGCACGTGAGGAGTGTGTACAGGAGAGAGGGAGGTTACTGATAGCACGTGAGGAGTGTGTACAGGAGAGAGTGAGGTTACTGATAACACGTGAGGAGTGTGTACAGGAGAGAGTGAGGTTACTGATAGCACGTGAGGAGTGTGTACAGGAGAGAGGGAGGTTACCTATAGCACGTGAGGAGTGTGTACAGGAGAGAGTGAGGTTACTGATAGCACGTGAGGAGTGTGTACAGGAGAGAGTGAGGTTACTGATAGCACGTGAGGAGTGTGTACAGGAGAGAGGGAGGTTACTGATAACACGTGAGTAGTGTGTACAGGAGAGAGTGAGGTTACTGATAGCACGTGAGGAGTGTGTACAGGAGAGAGTGAGGTTACCTATAACACGTGAGGAGTGTGTACAGGAGAGAGTGAGGTTACTGATAGCACGTGAGGAGTGTGTACAGGAGAGAGTGAGGTTACTGATAACACGTGAGGAGTGTGTACAGGAGAGAGGGAGGTTACTGATAGCACATGAGGAGTGTGTACAGGAGAGAGTGAGGTTAATGATAGCACGTGAGGAGTGTGTACAGGAGAGAGTGAGGTTACTGATAACACGTGAGGAGTGTGTACAGGAGAGAGTGAGGTTACCTATAGCACGTGAGGAGTGTGTACAGGAGAGAGTGAGGTTACTGATAGCACGTGAGGAGTGTGTACAGGAGAGAGGGAGGTTACTGATAACACGTGTGTAGTGTGTACAGGAGAGAGTGAGGTTACTGATAGCACGTGAGGAGTGTGTACAGGAGAGAGTGAGGTTACCTATTACACGTGAGGAGTGTGTACAGGAGAGAGTGAGGTTACTGATAGCACGTGAGGAGTGTGTACAGGAGAGAGTGAGGTTACTGATAACACGTGAGGAGTGTGTACAGGAGAGAGGGAGGTTACTGATAGCACATGAGGAGTGTGTACAGGAGAGAGTGAGGTTACTGATAGCACGTGAGGAGTGTGTACAGGAGAGAGGGAGGTTACTGATAACACGTGTGTAGTGTGTACAGGAGAGAGTGAGGTTACTGATAGCACGTGAGGAGTGTGTACAGGAGAGAGTGAGGTTACCTATTACACGTGAGGAGTGTGTACAGGAGAGAGTGAGGTTAATGATAGCACGTGAGGAGTGTGTACAGGAGAGAGTGAGGTTAATGACAGCACGTGAGGAGTGTGTACAGGAGAGAGTGAGGTTACTGATAGCACGTGAGGAGTGTGTACAGGAGAGAGTGAGGTTACTGATAACACATGAGGAGTGTGTACAGGAGAGAGTGAGGGTAATGATAGCACGTGAGTAGTGTGTACAGGAGAGAGCGAGGTTACTGATAACACGTGAGGAGTGTGTACAGGAAAGAGTGAGGTTACCTATAGCACGTGAGGAGTGTGTACATGAGAGAGAGTGAGGTTACTGATAGCACGTGAGGAGTGTGTACAGGAGAGAGTGAGGTTACTGATAGCACGTGAGGAGTGTGTACAGGAGAGAGTGAGGTTACTGTTAGCACATGAGGAGTGTGTACAGGAGAGAGTGAGGTTAATGATAGCACGTGAGGAGTGTGTACAGGAGAGAGTGAGGTTACTGATAGCACGTGAGGAGTGTGTACAGGAGAGAGTGAGGTTACTGTTAGCACATGAGGAGTGTGTACAGGAGAGAGTGAGGTTACTGATAACACATGAGGAGTGTGTACAGGAGAGAGTGAGGTTACCTATAGCACGTGAGGAGTGTGTACAGGAGAGAGTGAGGTTACTGATAACACGTGAGGAGTGTGTACAGGAGAGAGGGAGGTTACTGTTAGCACATGAGGAGTGTGTACAGGAGAGAGTGAGGTTAATGATAGCACATGAGGAGTGTGTACAGGAGAGAGTGAGGTTACTGATAGCACGTGAGTAGTGTGTACAGGAGAGAGTGAGGTTACTGATAGCACGTGAGGAGTGTGTACAGGAGAGAGTGAGGTTACTGTTAGCACATGAGGAGTGTGTACATGAGAGAGGGAGGTTACTGATAACACGTGAGGAGTGTGTACAGGAGAGAGTGAGGTTACTGATAACACATGAGGAGTGTGTACAGGAGAGAGTGAGGTTAATGATAGCACGTGAGGAGTGTGTACAGGAGAGAGGGAGGTTACTGATAGCACGTGAGGAGTGTGTACAGGAGAGAGTGAGGTTACTGATAGCACGTGAGGAGTGTGTACATGAGAGAGTGAGGTTACTGATAACACGTGAGGAGTGTGTACAGGAGAGAGTGAGGTTACTGATAGCACGTGAGGAGTGTGTACAGGAGAGAGGGAGGTTACTGATAACACGTGAGGAGTGTGTACAGGAGAGAGTGAGGTTACTGATAGCACGTGAGGAGTGTGTACAGGAGAGAGTGAGGTTACTGATAACACGTGAGGAGTGTGTACAGGAGAGAGTGAGGTTACTGATAGCACGTGAGGAGTGTGTACAGGAGAGAGGGAGGTTACTGATAACACGTGAGGAGTGTGTACAGGAGAGAGTGAGGTTACTGATAGCACGTGAGGAGTGTGTACAGGAGAGAGTGAGGTTACTGATAGCACGTGAGGAGTGTGTATAGGAGAGAGGGAGGTTACTGATAACACGTGAGGAGTGTGTACAGGAGAGAGGGAGGTTACTGATAACACGTGAGGAGAGTGTACAGGAGAGAGTGAGGTTACTGATAGCACGTGAGGAGTGTGTACAGGAGAGAGTGAGGTTACTGATAGCACGTGAGGAGTGTGTACAGGAGAGAGTGAGGTTACCTATAGCACGTGAGGAGTGTGTACAGGAGAGAGGGAGGTTACTGATAGCACGTGAGGAGTGTGTACAGGAGAGAGTGAGGTTACTGATAGCACGTGAGGAGTGAGTACAGGAGAGAGTGAGGTTACTGATAGCACGTGAGGAGTGTGTACAGGAGAGAGTGAGGTTACTGATAGCACGTGAGGAGTGTGTACAGGAGAGAGGGAGGTTACTGATAACACGTGAGGAGTGTGTACAGGAGAGAGTGAGGTTACTGATAGCACGTGAGGAGTGTGTACAGGAGAGAGTGAGGTTACTGATAACACGTGAGGAGTGTGTACAGGAGAGAGTGAGGTTACTGATAGCACGTGAGGAGTGTGTACAGGAGAGAGGGAGGTTACTGATAACACGTGAGGAGTGTGTACAGGAGAGAGTGAGGTTACTGATAGCACGTGAGGAGTGTGTACAGGAGAGAGTGAGGTTACTGTTAGCACGTGAGGAGTGTGTACAGGAGAGAGTGAGGTTAATGATAGCACGTGAGGAGTGTGTACAGGAGAGAGTGAGGTTACTGATAGCACGTGAGGAGTGTGTACAGGAGAGAGTGAGGTTACTGATAGCACGTGAGGAGTGTGTACATGAGAGAGTGAGGTTACTGATAACACGTGAGGAGTGTGTACAGGAGAGAGTGAGGTTACTGATAGCACGTGAGGAGTGTGTACAGGAGAGAGGGAGGTTACTGATAACACGTGAGGAGTGTGTACAGGAGAGAGTGAGGTTACTGATAGCACGTGAGGAGTGTGTACAGGAGAGAGTGAGGTTACTGATAACACGTGAGGAGTGTGTACAGGAGAGAGTGAGGTTACTGATAGCACGTGAGGAGTGTGTACAGGAGAGAGGGAGGTTACTGATAACACGTGAGGAGTGTGTACAGGAGAGAGTGAGGTTACTGATAGCACGTGAGGAGTGTGTACAGGAGAGAGTGAGGTTACTGATAGCACGTGAGGAGTGTGTATAGGAGAGAGGGAGGTTACTGATAACACGTGAGGAGTGTGTACAGGAGAGAGGGAGGTTACTGATAACACGTGAGGAGAGTGTACAGGAGAGAGTGAGGTTACTGATAGCACGTGAGGAGTGTGTACAGGAGAGAGTGAGGTTACTGATAGCACGTGAGGAGTGTGTACAGGAGAGAGTGAGGTTACCTATAGCACGTGAGGAGTGTGTACAGGAGAGAGGGAGGTTACTGATAGCACGTGAGGAGTGTGTACAGGAGAGAGTGAGGTTACCTATAGCACGTGAGGAGTGTGTACAGGAGAGAGTGAGGTTACTGTTAGCACGTGAGGAGTGTGTACAGGAGAGAGTGAGGTTACCTATAGCACGTGAGGAGTGTGTACAGGAGAGAGGGAGGTTACTGATAGCACGTGAGGAGTGTGTACAGGAGAGAGTGAGGTTACTGATAGCACGTGAGGAGTGAGTACAGGAGAGAGTGAGGTTACTGATAGCACGTGAGGAGTGTGTACAGGAGAGAGTGAGGTTACTGATAGCACGTGAGGAGTGTGTACAGGAGAGAGGGAGGTTACTAATAACACGTGAGGAGTGTGTACAGGAGAGAGTGAGGTTACTGATAGCACGTGAGGAGTGTGTACAGGAGAGAGTGAGGTTACTGATAACACGTGAGGAGTGTGTACAGGAGAGAGTGAGGTTACTGATAGCACGTGAGGAGTGTGTACAGGAGAGAGGGAGGTTATTGATAACACGTGAGGAGTGTGTACAGGAGAGAGTGAGGTTACTGATAGCACATGAGGAGTGTGTACAGGAGAGAGTGAGGTTACTGATAGCACGTGAGGAGTGTGTATAGGAGAGAGGGAGGTTACTGATAACACGTGAGGAGTGTGTACAGGAGAGAGGGAGGTTACTGATAACACGTGAGGAGAGTGTACAGGAGAGAGTGAGGTTACTGATAGCACGTGAGGAGTGTGTACAGGAGAGAGTGAGGTTACTGATAGCACGTGAGGAGTGTGTACAGGAGAGAGTGAGGTTACCTATAGCACGTGAGGAGTGTGTACAGGAGAGAGGGAGGTTACTGATAGCACGTGAGGAGTGTGTACAGGAGAGAGTGAGGTTACTGATAGCACGTGAGGAGTGAGTACAGGAGAGAGTGAGGTTACTGATAGCACGTGAGGAGTGTGTACAGGAGAGAGTGAGGTTACTGATAGCACGTGAGGAGTGTGTACAGGAGAGAGTGAGGTTACTGATAACACGTGAGGAGTGTGTACAGGAGAGAGTGAGGTTACCTATAGCACGTGAGGAGTGTGTACAGGAGAGAGTGAGGTTACTGATAACACGTGAGGAGTTTGTACAGGAGAGAGTGAGGTTACTGATAGCACGTGAGGAGTGTGTACAGGAGAGAGTGAGGTTACCTATAGCACGTGAGGAGTGTGTACAGGAGAGAGTGAGGTTACCTATAGCACGTGAGGAGTGTGTACAGGAGAGAGTGAGGTTACCTATAGCACGTGAGGAGTGTGTACAGGAGAGAGTGAGGTTACCTATAGCACGTGAGGAGTGTGTACAGGAGAGAGTGAGGTTACTGATAGCACGTGAGGAGTGTGTACAGGAGAGAGTGAGGTTACTGATAGCACGTGAGGAGTGTGTACAGGAGAGAGTGAGGTTACTGATAGCACGTGAGGAGTGTGTACAGGAGAGAGTGAGGTTACTGATAACACGTGAGGAGTGTGTACATGAGAGAGTGAGGTTACTGATAGCACGTGAGGAGTGTGTACAGGAGAGAGTGAGGTTACTGATAGCACGTGAGGAGTGTGTACAGGAGAGAGGGAGGTTACTGATAGCACGTGAGGAGTGTGTACAGGAGAGAGGGAGGTTACTGATAGCACGTGAGGAGTGTGTACAGGAGAGAGTGAGGTTACTGATAGCACTTGAGGAGTGTGTACAGGAGAGAGTGAGGTTACCGATAGCACATGAGGAGTGTGTACAGGAGAGTGAGGTTACCGATAACACGTGAGGAGTGTGTACAGGAGAGAGGGAGGTTACCGATAGCACGTGAGGAGTGTGTACAGGAGAGAGTGAGGTTACTGAGAGCACGTGAGGAGTGTGTACAGGAGAGAGGGAGGTTACTGATACCACGTGAGGAGTGTGTACAGGAGAGAGTGAGGTTACTGATAGCACGTGAGGAGTGTGTACAGGAGAGAGTGAGGTTACTGATAGCACGTGAGGAGTGTGTACAGGAGAGAGTGAGGTTACCTATAGCACGTGAGGAGTGTGTACAGGAGAGAGTGAGGTTACTGATAGCACGTGAGGAGTGTGTACAGGAGAGAGGGAGGTTACTGATAGCACGTGAGGAGTGTGTACAGGAGAGAGTGAGGTTACTGATAGCACGTGAGGAGTGTGTACAGGAGAGAGTGAGGTTACTGATAGCACGTGAGGAGTGTGTACAGGAGAGAGTGAGGTTACTGATAGCACGTGAGGAGTGTGTACAGGAGAGAGGGAGGTTACTGATAACACGTGAGTAGTGTGTACAGGAGAGAGTGAGGTTACTGATAGCACGTGAGGAGTGTGTACAGGAGAGAGGGAGGTTACCTATAACACGTGAGGAGTGTGTACAGGAGAGAGTGAGGTTACTGATAGCACGTGAGGAGTGTGTACAGGAGAGAGGGAGGTTACTGATAGCACGTGAGGAGTGTGTACAGGAGAGAGTGAGGTTACCGATAGCACGTGAGGAGTGTGTACAGGAGAGTGAGGTTACTGATAACACGTGAGGAGTGTGTACCGGAGAGAGGGAGGTTACTGATAGCACGTGAGGAGTGTGTACAGGAGAGAGGGAGGTTACTGATAGCACGTGAGGAGTGTGTACAGGAGAGAGTGAGGTTACTGATAACACGTGAGGAGTGTGTACAGGAGAGAGTGAGGTTACTGATAGCACGTGAGGAGTGTGTACAGGAGAGAGGGAGGTTACCTATAGCACGTGAGGAGTGTGTACAGGAGAGAGTGAGGTTACTGATAGCACGTGAGGAGTGTGTACAGGAGAGAGTGAGGTTACTGATAGCACGTGAGGAGTGTGTACAGGAGAGAGTGAGGTTAATGATAGCACGTGAGGAGTGTGTACAGGAGAGAGTGAGGTTACCTATAACACGTGAGGAGTGTGTACAGGAGAGAGTGAGGTTACTGATAGCACATGAGGAGTGTGTACAGGAGATAGTGAGGTTACTGATAACACGTGAGGAGTGTGTACAGGAGAGAGGGAGGTTACTGATAGCACATGAGGAGTGTGTACAGGAGATAGTGAGGTTACTGATAACACGTGAGGAGTGTGTACAGGAGAGAGGGAGGTTACTGATAACACGTGAGGAGTGTGTACAGGAGAGAGGGAGGTTACTGATAGCACATGAGGAGTGTGTACAGGAGAGAGTGAGGTTACTGATAGCACATGAGGAGTGTGTACATGAGAGTGTGAGGTTACTGATAGCACGTGAGGAGTGTGTACAGGAGAGAGTGAGGTTACTGATAGCACGTGAGGAGTGTGTACAGGAGAGAGTGAGGTTACTGATAACACGTGAGGAGTGTGTACAGGAGAGAGTGAGGTTACTGATAGCACGTGAGGAGTGTGTACAGGAGAGAGTGAGGTTACTGATAACACGTGAGGAGTTTGTACAGGAGAGAGTGAGGTTACCTATAGCACGTGAGGAGTGTGTACAGGAGAGAGTGAGGTTACTGATAACACGTGAGGAGTTTGCATAGGAGAGAGTGAGGTTACCTATAGCACGTGAGGAGTGTGTACAGGAGAGAGTGAGGTTACTGATAGCACATGAGGAGTGTGTACAGGAGAGTGAGGTTACCGATAACACGTGAGGAGTGTGTACAGGAGAGAGGGAGGTTACTGATAGCACGTGAGGAGTGTGTACAGGAGAGAGTGATGTTACTGATAGCACGTGAGGAGTGTGTACAGGAGAGAGTGAGGTTACTGATAACACGTGAGGAGTGTGTACAGGAGAGAGTGAGGTTACTGATAGCACGTGAGGAGTGTGTACAGGAGAGAGTGAGGTTACTGATAACACGTGAGGAGTGTGTACAGGAGAGAGGGAGGTTACTGATAACACGTGAGTAGTGTGTACAGGAGAGAGTGAGGTTACTGATAGCACGTGAGGAGTGTGTACAGGAGAGAGGGAGGTTACCTATAACACGTGAGGAGTGTGTACAGGAGAGAGTGAGGTTACTGATAGCACGTGAGGAGTGTGTACAGGAGAGAGTGAGGTTACTGATAGCACGTGAGGAGTGTGTACAGGAGAGAGTGAGGTTACCGATAGCACGTGAGGAGTGTGTACAGGAGAGAGTGAGGTTACTGATAGCACGTGAGGAGTGTGTACAGGAGAGAGGGAGGTTACTGATAGCACGTGAGGAGTGTGTACAGGAGAGAGTGAGGTTACTGATAGCACGTGAGGAGTGTGTACAGGAGAGAGTGAGGTTACTGATAGCACGTGAGGAGTGTGTACAGGAGAGAGTGAGGTTACTGATAGCACGTGAGGAGTGTGTACAGGAGAGAGGGAGGTTACTGATAACACGTGAGTAGTGTGTACAGGAGAGAGTGAGGTTACTGATAGCACGTGAGGAGTGTGTACAGGAGAGAGGGAGGTTACCTATAACACGTGAGGAGTGTGTACAGGAGAGAGTGAGGTTACTGATAGCACGTGAGGAGTGTGTACAGGAGAGAGTGAGGTTACTGATAGCACATGAGGAGTGTGTACAGGAGAGAGTGAGGTTACCGATAGCACGTGAGGAGTGTGTACAGGAGAGTGAGGTTACTGATAACACGTGAGGAGTGTGTACCGGAGAGAGGGAGGTTACTGATAGCACGTGAGGAGTGTGTACAGGAGAGAGGGAGGTTACTGATAACACATGAGGAGTGTGTACAGGAGAGAGGGAGGTTACTGATAGCACATGAGGAGTGTGTACAGGAGAGAGGGAGGTTACTGATAACACGTGAGGAGTGTGTACAGGAGAGAGGGAGGTTACTGATAACACGTGAGGAGTGTGTACAGGAGAGAGGGAGGTTACTGATAGCACATAAGGAGTGTGTACAGGAGAGAGTGAGGTTACTGATAGCACATGAGGAGTGTGTACATGAGAGAGTGAGGTTACTGATAGCACGTGAGGAGTGTGTACAGGAGAGAGTGAGGTTACTGATAGCACGTGAGGAGTGTGTACAGGAGAGAGTGAGGTTACTGATAACACGTGAGGAGTGTGTACAGGAGAGAGTGAGGTTACTGATAGCACGTGAGGAGTGTGTACAGGAGAGAGTGAGGTTACTGATAACACGTGAGGAGTTTGTACAGGAGAGAGTGAGGTTACCTATAGCACGTGAGGAGTGTGTACAGGAGAGAGTGAGGTTACTGATAACACGTGAGGAGTTTGTATAGGAGAGAGTGAGGTTACTGATAGCACATGAGGAGTGTGTACAGGAGAGTGAGGTTACTGATAACACGTGAGGAGTGTGTACAGGAGAGAGTGAGGTTACCGATAACACGTGAGGAGTGTGAACAGGAGAGAGGGAGGTTACTGATAACACGTGAGGAGTGTGTACAGGAGAGAGTGAGGTTACTGATAGCACGTGAGGAGTGTGTACAGGAGAGAGTGATGTTACTGATAGCACATGAGGAGTGTGTACAGGAGAGTGAGGTTACTGATAACACGTGAGGAGTGTGTACAGGAGAGAGTGAGGTTACCGATAACACGTGAGGAGTGTGAACAGGAGAGAGGGAGGTTACTGATAGCACGTGAGGAGTGTGTACAGGAGAGAGTGATGTTACTGATAGCACGTGAGGAGTGTGTACAGGAGAGAGTGAGGTTACTGATAACACGTGAGGAGTGTGTACAGGAGAGAGTGAGGTTACTGATAGCACGTTAGGAGTGTGTACAGGAGAGAGTGAGGTTACTGATAACACGTGAGGAGTGTGTACAGGAGAGAGTGAGGTTACCTATAGCACGTGAGGAGTGTGTACAGGAGAGAGTGAGGTTACCTATAGCACGTGAGGAGTGTGTACAGGAGAGAGTGAGGTTACCTATAGCACGTGAGGAGTGTGTACAGGAGAGAGTGAGGTTACTGATAGCACGTGAGGAGTGTGTACAGGAGAGAGTGAGGTTACTGATAGCACGTGAGGAGTGTGTACAGGAGAGAGTGAGGTTACTGATAACACGTGAGGAGTGTGTACAGGAGAGAGTGAGGTTACCTATAGCACGTGAGGAGTGTGTACAGGAGAGAGTGAGGTTACCTATAGCACGTGAGGAGTGTGTACAGGAGAGAGTGAGGTTACCTATAGCACGTGAGGAGTGTGTACAGGAGAGAGTGAGGTTACTGATAGCACGTGAGGAGTGTGTACAGGAGAGAGTGAGGTTACTGATAGCACGTGAGGAGTGTGTACAGGAGAGAGTGAGGTTACTGATAGCACGTGAGGAGTGTGTACAGGAGAGAGTGAGGTTACTGATAACACGTGAGGAGTGTGTACAGGAGAGAGTGAGGTTACTGATAGCACGTGAGGAGTGTGTACAGGAGATAGTGAGGTTACTGATAGCACGTGAGGAGTGTGTACAGGAGAGAGTGAGGTTACTGATAACACGTGAGGAGTGTGTACAGGAGAGAGTGAGGTTACCTATAGCACGTGAGGAGTGTGTACAGGAGAGAGTGAGGTTACTGATAGCACGTGAGGAGTGTGTACAGGAGAGAGTGAGGTTACCTATAGCACGTGAGGAGTGTGTACAGGAGAGAGGGAGGTTACTGATAACACGTGAGGAGTGTGTACAGGAGAGAGGGAGGTTATAGATAGCACGTGAGGAGTGTGTACAGGAGAGAGTGAGGTTACTGATAACACGTGAGGAGTGTGTACAGGAGAGAGTGAGGTTACTGATAACACGTGAGGAGTGTGTACAGGAGAGAGTGAGGTTACTGATAACACGTGAGGAGTGTGTACAGGAGAGAGGGAGGTTACTGATAGCACGTGAGGAGTGTGTACAGGAGATAGTGAGGTTACTGATAGCACGTGAGGAGTGTGTACAGGAGAGAGTGAGGTTACTGATAACACGTGAGGAGTGTGTACAGGAGAGAGTGAGGTTACCTATAGCACGTGAGGAGTGTGTACAGGAGAGAGTGAGGTTACCTATAGCACGTGAGGAGTGTGTACAGGAGAGAGTGAGGTTACCTATAGCACGTGAGGAGTGTGTACAGGAGAGAGGGAGGTTACTGATAACACGTGAGGAGTGTGTACATGAGAGAGTGAGGTTACTGATAGCACGTGAGGAGTGTGTACAGGAGAGAGGGAGGTTACTGATAGCACGTGAGGAGTGTGTACAGGAGAGAGTGAGGTTACTGATAGCACGTGAGGAGTGTGTACAGGAGAGAGGGAGGTTACTGATAACACGTGAGGAGTGTGTACAGGAGAGAGTGAGGTTACTGATAGCACGTGAGGAGTGTGTACAGGAGAGAGTGAGGTTACTGATAACACGTGAGGAGAGTGTACAGGAGAGAGTGAGGTTACTGATAGCACGTGAGGAGTGTGTACAGGAGAGAGGGAGGTTACTGATAACACGTGAGGAGAGTGTACAGGAGAGAGTGAGGTTACTGATAACACGTGAGGAGTGTGTACATGAGAGAGTGAGGTTACTGATAGCACGTGAGGAGTGTGTACAGGAGAGAGGGAGGTTACTGATAACACGTGAGGAGAGTGTACAGGAGAGAGTGAGGTTACTGATAACACGTGAGGAGTGTGTACATGAGAGAGTGAGGTTACTGATAGCACGTGAGGAGTGTGTACAGGAGAGAGTGAGGTTACTGATAGCACGTGAGGAGTATGTACAGGAGAGAGTGAGGTTACTGATAGCACGTGAGGAGTGTGTACAGGAGAGAGTGAGGTTACTGATAGCACGTGAGGAGTGTGTACAGGAGAGAGTGAGGTTACTGATAACACGTGAGGAGTGTGTACAGGAGAGAGGGAGGTTACTGATAACACGTGAGGAGTGTGTACAGGAGAGAGGGAGGTTACTGATAGCACGTGAGGAGTGTGTACAGGAGAGAGTGAGGTTACTGATAGCACGTGAGGAGTGTGTACAGGAGAGAGTGAGGTTACTGATAGCACGTGAGGAGTGTGTACAGAAGTGAGGGAGGTTACTGATAGAGTTGGCGTCTATGCTTCACATACCAGGTACACAAGCTGGAAGTGTTTTGCTTTTGGTGTTGATGTCTTCCCAGTATCCTTCTTCTCCACACTGGTATTTTCCTATAAAGTAACAGGAAAACAGATAATATTACTAATCACCGCACGTAAATACTGTCAAAGTCAAAAATATTAGATACAGAAAACATACAAACTCCAAACAGATGAGTCGCTGTGCGTGCGAATACACACAGCGAGCACAGCGATATATGGTAGCATACACTCACACAGACAAGCCAAAAAGATATATTTGACACATATATCATACAGCACATAAATTAAACATGTCAAGCACCAGACATTATAATGTATTAAATTATATAAATAGTTATAACATCATGTACATGTAATATTGGAACGGAACAAGATAAACATGTCATTCTTGGTGTCAAAATGATCAGGGGAATAAGTGTGTTAATTTGATACCTGTGGTTAGATTGTAGCACATTGCATTGAGTAGTTATGATTGAATGTATGAATATGAAGCCACAATTCAAATGAGAACAAAGACAGCATGTGTGGGCAGAAACCAGTGGCCAACCCCTATGATGTCATCTTCAAGGCTGGACGTTGCTTGCATATGAACTGACCAATAACACATCATGAATGAGAAAGTTCCCTACTCTGGACCAATAACAGAAGACTCAGTCCCAGACATGTACTCCCCCAAAATACACAGGATATAGGCATTTCCACTCACCCAAGAAGCTCTGTTTGCTGTTTTTCGGTTGCTGTGTTAGTTGCTGTTGTATGCTATTATGGAACCGAGTGTGCATTGAGGAACAGGGTAACGTATGCTGGCTGTAATGGATTATTTTGTAACTATCTGCTTCTTGTATAATTGTTTCCATGTAACTATTTATATACTGTACATGTGTTATATTGTATGCATACCCTTTTAATATCAAATATATACATCACTGAGCGTTGGACCTCAGCCACTGTGTGCGAGTACTTGTTTTCTCTTAAGGGATGTAGTGTTTGCGATATACAGCGCACTTTTATCATATATGGTAATCAGATACGCCTTGCGTCCGCAACATATATTAACTCTGGCATTTTAAATATTTATTAGAAATAATCTGAACTTCTCAGTTGGGGGCTCACAGACGGAATATCGCATACTTAATGATGCGCTGTTCAGACGCTGCTGTGGTCTGTCAGCGAATGATGGACGCATCTTGATGCTGCTGAACCACTTGCTGTGTGTTTTTTTGTGTTGTCAGTAAAGCGCTGATATGAAATACAAGGGACAATATATTTCTGTGTTGCGTGAGTATGACAAGAAAAGCACAATATTTAAAATGCTAAAGCGTATTTTTATTGTTGCAAAACAAAGTTCAAAAAAGTCATATTGTATTTGATTCAGATTGGATTGTTTATCTGTTAAGTAAATTTAAAGAGCATTTAAAAGTTGATGCATAGGTATGATATAACTGTGTTAGCATTCTGTGTCCAATTCGCATACTTCTAACACAGGCCTAAATTAACAAACTTCCAGTGCTTGTATAACTTGTGATTTATTTGTGACAAAGGAGCTAGTGTTTGTATTTCTAGCTGCATGGTCTGTCCACCATTTTGCCCAAGCACATGACTTGTGTATAAGGGGGAGGAGCCACTGGTACAAGCAGGTGAACATCATTTGAAATGCAAATTTTTGAGGCTCTGAAGGAACTGCATCTCATTCCGTATGTGTGTACTGTGTGGGGGTTCTATGACAGTCAAGTGGTGTGTGTATATATATATATATTATATAAAATGTGTATATTTATATCAATGTGTGTTCTGCAAGATAGCTATCCAATCTGAATCATAGCATTTAAATTATAGTCAATAGTCATTATAGATCTGCATAGAATTGGATACTTTTATTTGTTATACATTTTGTGTATTTGTTTAAGTGGGTAAATTGTAAAACACATACAGGACTCTGTTCCGGCCTAAAAGTTTGGGCAAGCACACAACGGAAGTTATCCTTGTGGGTGACCTCCAGCGTGTGTGAGGGAACAAAGGTGTATCGTTTATTAAGAAAAAGCAATAGAAATACAAATTTGCTGCATTGATCGAGATAAGTGTGGAATATTCAGTTGCGAACGCATGGTGTACACGTGGTATGGTAGGAAAAGTAAATGAGGTAAGCGTATGGGAACGTGCACATGTGCATGATTACGCGCACAGTTGCGTGCTTATGCAAGGTTGCGTAAAGTAGCGAGAACAAGTTTTACCACAAAATAGAAATAAATTTAAAGGGTGGGATAAAAGATTTATAGTTGTACATTAACGAGTAACTATCCGATTTTAACGGCAGATTACTATAATTTTTGTTAAATTGTACTACCTCTGGGACAAGCTACCAATCAAAGGGAGTGATATTTTTTTGTACAGAAAACATTGTGTATTAGTGTGAGTTGAAAGTAGGTGTGGATGTATTAAACCCCGGAAACTGGGATCCCGTGGCAGACGCTGAGTTAGCAGAGGCTTGGCGGCGTGAAGGCTCGCAACCTTGCGTATTGACTAGTATTTAGGCATGACAAGGGCATAGGGCGATTGGGCACAGGTCACAAAAATGTAATAACTTGAAAAAAATTGAAGAAAACCAAAATCGGACAATTAATCACCCTTGTAATGGGTATGGGAAAATATCTATGATTTTCTCCTATATGCTGTCCTCATTTGTGGTGCGCCCAGAGCCAGAAAGTACATGGACTAACAAGGGAGAAAAAGAAGGCTCTTGTGTGGGCGCACTCTATACAGGAAGAAGTTCCTATAATGTATGTGATATATCAGAGAATGTTAAAACATAACTTTTATTAGTAATAATATAAGCACATTTTACCCATCTAAACGATCCATGAAAAAATAAAGAATTGGGAAAAAATGTTAAAATGTTCTGGTCTCTTCATTTAAAGAATGATTGGAAAGGTTTGTAGACACAGAATTGTCATACCACCTATTCCCCTGACCAGTACAGATAACTGTATTGATAGGACCGAGGAGTGGTCAAAGCATTAATATATAAACCTCCAACTATAATCACTTAAATTAAGTGGATATATAGCTGTTTGGAGGTCACCAGACTCTAGCACCTGAATCATTCGACAAATACCATAATTGTAGATGGAAAGAACATTGATCTGCACTGAACATTCACTGACTAGATGAGAAGATGTAGGAATGGGATAGTGGTGATACTGCTGTTGGCGTGTTCTTCTCACACAGAGAGGAAACAGTTCCTACTCTACAACACCAGGTATTCACAGGTAGTCTCCTTTCCTGGTACTAACCCGGCCCAACGCTGTTTAGCTTCCAAGATCGGACGATAGCAGCGTGGTATGATAGTAGAGGATAGTATGATCAGCACGCCAATGAGAGTGCACCTTTATAAGAAATAATTCAGTAGGAAATTATAGAAAGAACTAGAAAGAAGAGAGAAAATGAGAAGATAAGTAAGAGTAGGTGGATCTGCTTTCCACGTTAGGCACGGTTCAACAGCACCCACTTTCGTGGTTCTGTGCTCCGTGAATCAAGGATGAGAGTCCACAAGACAGATGAAGTAATGGAATTGATTCTAAATAATTGGAGTGGAAATACAAAGAAATATTGCAAAAGAATGCATAATGTGGGTAAAGTTAGTCTCAGAAATGATCACCACAGTAAACACGTACGATGGGCAATCAGGCTGTAATACAGTTATTTGAGATCCCCTTAGGAAGTATAGGTTGTCACAGAGTACAATATTATCGTGGGGAAAGTTAAAGATAATAAATGAAAATAGGCATGTATATTATATACACAAAAGAACTTCTTAACAGTGCTAAGACAGTGTAAATAGAAATGTGCTGGCCACTGATGATAGCCCGTATCAAGGAGCAGAAATTACATAAAAATCAAATAATAATCAGTGCATGAACAGGTGCAAGAAGCTGGCGCCGTGCAGTCACTCCATGTACTCCAGCTCCTTGCACCTGTTCATGCACTGATTCATTCCTCTGCCCACTGATTGGAGTATCGTTTTGTGTATATAATATACATGCCTATTTTCATTTATTATCTTTAACTTTCCCCACGATAATATTGTACTCTGTGACAACCTATATTTCCTAAGGGGATCTCAAATAACTGTATTACAGCCTGATTGCCCATCGTACGTGTTTACTGTGGTGATCATTTCTGAGACTAACTTTACCCACATTATGCATTCTTTTGCAATATTTCTTTGTATTTCCACTCCAATTATTTAGAATCAATTCCATTTCTTCATCTGTCTCGTGGACTCTCATCCTCGATTCACGGAGCACAGAACCACGAAAGTGGGTGCTGTTGAACCGTGCCTAACGTGGAAAGCAGATCCACCTACTCTTACTTATCTTCTCATTTCCTCTCTTCTTTCTAGCTTATTTCTATCATTTCCTACTGAATTACTTCTTATATAGGTGCACTCTCATTGGCGTGCTGATCATACTATCCTCTACTATCATACCACGCTGCTATCGCCCGATCTCGTCCGATCTTGGAAGCTAAACAGCGTTGGGCCGGGTTAGTACCAGGAAAGGAGACTACCTGTGAATACCTGGTGTTGTAGAGTAGGAACTGTTTCCTCTCTGTGTGAGAAGAACACGCCAACAGCAGTATCACCACTATCCCATTCCTACATCTTCTCATCTAGTCAGTGAATGTGTTATGCACACCAGTGCCTGCAGGAATGTACTGGTGTTTGAACTGTTATACACACCAGTGCCTGCAGGAATGTACTGGTGTCTGAACAGAGAGGGATGCAAAACAAATGAACTCACAGACAGACTGGGAAATCTGACATAACGTACACAGAAGGTGATAGGGTAACAAAACCAACACAGAGTGAACAGAGAAGCCCAGAGGCTTAGAAACTGGGTGTCTCCCTAGTATTAGAAATGCTCAGATGGAAAAAGCAAGATGTTGTGTTTTAATCTGTAGAGAACCCGAAATGCTGTTGCTAAGGGCAACAGCAAAACCCTAAAGGGTTACCAACGGGTGTGGCAGTAAACTCCTTGGTCAGAGATGGAATAATAGACACAAGGAGAGTCTCCACAATCCTAATTCTCACTTGCAGGGCCCAGGTTCAGCTTACTGCCACTAAACTGACACATGGACGCCCTGCACAGTGAGAGAGGATTATGCAGGCAGGTCTGAAAGTACAGCCACAAACCTGCTGGGTTCACAGAATAGCAAAAGAACCTCAGCAGGCTAAACGACTGACTCCAGTCTTACTGCTAGGTCTGGATTGGCAGAGTGTAGTACCAAATGCCCAGGCCTATTTGCAGTAAGCAACAACAAAATACAAAGCTACACAGTACTGGCTAACTTTCAGGAACTGACTAACCAACAAAGATTCAGCAGCATCTGCTTAACCTGAGAAGAGGCCTTATAAAGCAGGTGCTGTCCACGCCCCCCTCAGACCTCACAGACTGTGAGCACAAAAACCAGCACCGGATCCCATGCCTGTAACCACTGCACAGCAAAAGACCCAAACCGGAGTATCAGCTGCGCTCAGGTTACTCCGCTAGCACTTGTCTCCCGGTTGCCATGACGACGTGGCAGCACAGGGCAGGAGACCATAACAGTACCCCCCCCTCTGACGAGGGGTCAAAGAACCCCTACCACCGGGTTTATCGGGGAACTGCGAGAAGAAAGAGCGTATCAGTCTGGGGGCATGAAGATCACAACTGCGCACCCACGACCGCTCCTCCGGGCCATACCCCTTCCAGTGCACCAAAAATGACAGCCGACCCCGAACCATCTTGGAGTCAAGAATCCTTTCAACAACAAACTCCCTCTGGCCACGTATCAGAAGAGGGGAAGGTCTTCCTCTGGAAGAAGGATTACTAATCGCCCGTTTTAAAAGGGAACAATGAAATGTTTTATTGATACCCAAAGAACGGGGCAGATCTAACTGAAATGCCACCGGATTGATAACCCTGGTGATCTTATAAGGGCCTAACTTATGAGATGGCTGTTTCAACTTCAAATTCTTGGTAGACAACCAGACGAAGTCTCCTAATTTGAAGCTGCAGGGTCTTTTCCGCTTATCAAAAACCCTTTTGGTCACTAATGACACAGACACAAGGGCTTTCTTCACTTTCCTCCAAATACCTCTAAGGACCGAAACGACAGAGGAACCACCAGGCGTGGAGTCCAGGGGGTCAAAAGAATTGGCCTTAGGATGATGCCCATACACACAAAGGAAGGGAGAGATCCCTGTAGCAGAGTGAGCCGCGTTGTTATTGGCAAACTCCGCCATTGACAGATGAGCAACCCAGTCAGTCTGACACTTGGAGACATAACACCTGAGGAACTGCTCCAAGGTCTGGTTCACCCTTTCAGTCTGCCCATTAGACTGCGGATGGTAGCCTGACGACAAGCTGACAGAAATCTGGAGATCGGAACAAAATGCCCTCCAGAATTTGGCCACAAACTGGGATCCGCGGTCAGAGACCACATCAAGTGGCAACCCGTGGAGGCGCACAACATGCAGCATAAATAATTCAGACAGGCGTCTGGCAGATGGCAGCCCAACCAGTGGAACGAAGTGCGCCATCTTCGAAAACCTGTCAACGACAACCCAGATGGCTGTCATCCCAGAGGATTTGGGCAAGTCCACAACAAAATCCATTGAAATGTGGGTCCATGGCTTAGATGGAATAGAGAGTGGATGTAATGGGCCAACAGGAACCCCTCTAGGAGTCTTATTTCGGGCACAGATGTCACATGCCCGAACCCACTGATCCACATCCTTAGCCACCGAGGGCCACCACACCGCCCTAGATAGCAACTCCCGAGTTCTGGCAATACCCGGGTGACCTGCCGACTTCTTGGCATGGAATTCCAGGAACACTCGCTGTCTTAACCTAGGAGGCACAAACAAAAGACCTACCGGAAGGTCTGGAGGAGCCTGCTCCTGTGCTCTAAGGACTAATGACAAGAGGTCCTGGGTAATGCCCACTTTAATACATGATGGGGACACAATGGGCAACGGCTCCTCGGTGGTCTCCTGGATTGGAGCAAAACTCCGCGAGAGCGCATCAGCCTTGATGTTTTTTGACCCAGGGCGATATGTTATCAAAAAATTAAAGCGAGCAAAAAACAAAGCCCATCGTGCCTGCCTGGCATTGAGACGCTTCGCTGACTCTAAATATGCCAAATTCTTATGGTCGGTGAGAATTGAGACCACAAACTTAGCCCCCTCAAGCCAGTGTCTCCACTCCTCGAGTGCATCCTTAATAGCCAACAATTCCCGGTTACCCACGTCATAATTCATCTCGGCAGGCGAAAATTTACGGGAAAAGTAAGCACAGGGATGAAGGCGATTATCAGACACTCCCATCTGAGAGAGCACTGCCCCAATACCCATCTCAGAGGCATCCACCTCCACCACAAAAGGACGCTCTGGATCTGGGTGTCGCAGCACCTTGGCCGAGACAAATGCCCTTTTGAGACGGGCAAAAGCCGCTTTGGCCTCACGAGACCAGTGAGCAACATCCGCCCCTTTCTTAGTGAGTGCCACCAAGGGCGCCACTATAGACGAAAATCCAGCGATAAATCGTCTATAAAAATTTGCAAAGCCCAGGAAACGCTGAAGCGCCTTCAAACTAGTGGGCTGCACCCAATCCAGGACTGCCTGTACCTTGGAACCCTCCATTTGGAAACCTTCTGGGGAGATAATATATCCTAGAAATGCGATTTGCTGAACTTCAAATTCGCACTTCTCCAGCTTCGCCCCAAGCCGGTGGTCTCTGAGTTTTTGGAGGACTAAGCGTACATGCTTCCGATGTTCCTCCAGGGAATGGGAGAAGATTAGGATGTCATCTAAGTATACAACTAAGAATCTATCCAAATATTCCCTGAGCACATCGTTCATGAAATCCTGGAAGACTGCCGGGGCATTACAGAGCCCAAAAGGCATCACCAAATATTCATAATGCCCTGAGTGGGTATTAAAGGCAGTCTTCCATTCATCCCCCTCTCTTATTCGGATTAGATTGTACGCACCGCGTAGGTCAATCTTAGAAAAAATGGTGGCAGTACGAAGCTGGTCAAACAAGACCGAAATGAGAGGCAGTGGGTATGAGTTTTTAATCGTGATACGGTTCAATTCCCTGAAGTCGATGCAGGGTCGCAATGAACCGTCCTTTTTACCCACGAAGAAGAACCTCGACCCAACTGGAGACTGTGAAGGTCTGATAAATCCTTTAGCCAAGTTCTCCTGAATGTACTCTGCCATAGCCTGAGTCTCAGGACGTGACAGGGAGTACAACCTGCTCTTGGGAAGCTTAGCATTCGGCAACAAATCAATGGCACAGTCATAGGGGCGATGGGGAGGTAGTACCTCTGCAACTTTTTTTGGAGAACACGTCCGCAAAATCTGCATAACACCCTGGCAATCCTGGCAAACTTAGCTGCGAGAGCCTGACTGGAAGGCTCAAGCAACTCCTGAAACAATCAGTACCCCAACTAAGAATCTCCCCAGAGACCCAGTCAAATTGAGGATTGTGGGCCCTTAACCAGGGTAACCCCAACACCAATGGGGCAAAAGTACAGACAGTCACATAAAGGGACAATTTTTCAGAGTGTGTGGCTCCAATAAACAAAGAAATCTGGCTAGTGCAAGAGGTAATTTTACCCTGGGATAATGGTTCCCCGTTTAACCCACAAATCTCAATTTCCGACGCCAAGGGTACTAAGGAAACAGAGTGTTTCAGGGCGAATTGGCGGTCCATAAAAACCCCGTCGGCCCCACTGTCCACAAAGGCCTCAGTCTTGACAGTTTGACCGAGGATCTTCAAGGTCACCGGAATGATAAAAGTCTTCTTGGGAAATTCTGACTTCTGGCCTGACAGGATATTTCCCATCACCCTCAGGCCCTGAAGTTTTCCGGCTTTTCTGGGCATGATACTACCACATGACCCTTATTCCCACAGTACAAACACAACCCCTGCTGTCTCCTCCGCGTCTTCTCACGCGAGGAGAGGCGGGTAGCCCCAATCTGCATAGGCTCCTCGGAAAATTCCTCAGAGTCTGAGGTTCCCTTGGGAAAGAAGGAAACCTCGGTCTCCCTTTCAAGCCTACGCTCTCTCAGCCGTCTATCCACCCGGATGGATAACTGCATGAGCTGATCCAAGCTATCAGGCAAGGGATATTGTACCAGTTGGTCTTTTATCTGGTTAGAAAGACCTCTTCGGTACTGGTGTCTCAGGGCTGGGTCATTCCACTGGGTATCATGGGCCAACCTCCGAAACTCCGTACAGTAAACCTCAACTGGCCTTCGCCCTTGCTTAAGGATCGAAATCTGAGCCTCGGCTGAGGCCGTCTTGTCAGGGTCATCATACAACATGCCCAGTGCCGTAAAAAAAGCATCAACACTTTTAAGCGACGGACAGTCAGGCTGCAACCCATATGCCCAGACCTGTGGGTCTCCTTGTAGCAAGGAAATCACTATGCCCACCCGCTGAATCTCTGACCCAGAAGACTGAGGCCTAAGCTGGAAATATAACTTGCAGCTCTCCTTGAAACAAAAGAACTGCGAGCGATCTCCAGAAAAACGATCCGGAAGATTTACTTTCAGCTCCTTAACCCCTGAAGGTGCTGCTGCTGCGGGAGCTCCGCCAGCGGCCTGGGAGGTGTGCATTTTAATGGACAAATCATTAAATTGACGAGTCAGGACCTGCACCTGATCGACCACCTGTTGCAACGTATTTTGAGGGGTATGCTCCATATTGCCACAAAATTTCAACAGGAGTATTGGGCTGCTGAATATGTTATGCACACCAGTGCCTGCAGGAATGTACTGGTGTTTGAACTGTTATACACACCAGTGCCTGCAGGAATGTACTGGTGTCTGAACAGAGAGGGATGCAAAACAAATGAACTCACAGACAGACTGGGAAATATGACATAACGTACACAGAAGGTGATAGGGTAACAAAACCAACACAGAGTGAACAGAGAAGCCCAGAGGCTAAGAAACTGGGTGTCTCCCTAGTATTATAAATGCTCAGATGGAAAAAGCAAGATGTTGTGTTTTAATACGTAGAGAACCCGAAATGCTGTTGCTAAGGGCAACAGCAAAACCCTAAAGGGTTACCAACGGGTGTGGCAGTAAACTCCTTGGTCAGAGATGGAATAATAGACACAAGGAGAGTCTCCACAATCCTAATTCTCACTTGCAGGGCCCAGGTTCAGCTTACTGCCACTAAACTGACACATGGACGCCCTGCACAGTGAGAGAGGATTATGCAGGCAGGTCTGAAAGTACAGCCACAAACCTGCTGGGTTCACAGGATAGCAAAAGAACCTCAGCAGGCTAAACGACTGACTCCAGTCTTACTGCTAGGTCTGGATTGGCAGAGTGTAGTACCAAATGCCCAGGCCTATTTGCAGTAAGCAACAACAAAATACAAAGCTACACAGTACTGGCTAACTTTCAGGAACTGACTAACCAACAAAGATTCAGCAGCATCTGCTTAACCTGAGAAGAGGCCTTATAAAGCAGGTGCTGTCCACGCCCCCCTCAGACCTCACAGACTGTGAGCACAAAAACCAGCACCGGATCCCTTGCCTGTAACCACTGCATAGCAAAAGACCCGAACCGGAGTATCAGCTGCGCTCAGGTTACTCCGCTAGCACTTGTCTCCCGGTTGCCATGACGACGTGGCAGCACAGGGCAGGAGACCCTAACAGAATGTTCAGTGCAGATCAATGTTCTTTCCATCTACAATTATGGTATTTGTCGAATGATTCAGGTGCTAGAGTCTGGTGACCTCCAAACAGCTATATATCCACTTAATTTAAGTGATTATAGTTGGAGGTTTATATATTAATGCTTTGACCACTCCTCGGTCCTATCAATACAGTTATCTGTACTGGTCAGGGGAATAGGTGGTATGACAATTCTTTGTCTACAAACCTTTCCAATCACTCTTTAAATGAAGAGACCAGAACATTTAAAATAAAATTCCCAATTCTTTATTTTTTCATGGATCGTTTAGATGGGTAAAATGTGCTTATATTATTACTAATAAAAGTTATGTTTTAACATTCTCTGATATATCACATACATTATAGTATTTAGGCACGTAGTGTGTGTGTTTTAAAACATGCGGAGGAGCGTGATAGATTATAGATTGACTTAAGGTTTTAGTGTTACGCTCCGGCTGTAGAGCGCCCCTTGTGAATTCGACTCCTGTGATCGTAGGGCGTATAGATAACAAGTATCTATAAGCTGTGTGATTGGACAGCATGTCTGTGTGTGTGATACGTGGCGCAACGTGATACCATTTGCTTTCGTTGTTCGCAACTGCATCATCAGACGCGCTGTGTAGAGACGTGATTTGTGTAAAGTAGAAGGAATTTTTCGCTGACACTCTCTCAGAAATTCTTCCTGGTGGACATTCACTGGATAGGGTGATCGATAAGTTGTTTCTTACCCAAGAAAAATTCCAGTGGATAGATACCAAAAAGATCAGGCTGGTTAACCTCCACTGAAAAGGTGGCGTATTGATTTATTGCTGTTAATGCGTCAATACTTACAGTGAGTGCTGAGGGGTCTGATAGGTGCCTCACTGGGTATGCAGCAGTCACTACAGAAGTGGACTATGGCACTTATAACGGAGAAGGAGTTGGGGCGGGATGTATTAACATACATCGCCGCCCCTTGCCGGTTACCACAGCGATGTTGATCGCATATGTACTAACATATGCAATCAACATCGCGATGCGGTGACGGAGGCCCCCAGCGATACCTGATAGGTGGTCTGCGGGGGGGGCCCGGTCACCTCCCAGGGGTCCCCACGCTGGCTAGACGCTGGGAAGCAGCAGCAGGCTGCCCCCGGCGCCTCCTCCCCCCTGCAGCCGGAAAGACGTTGCTTTGGGTAGGAGGAGACTACCTTCTGGGTCCAGGGCAGCCTGGAGGAAGGTAAACCGGGGGGAGGGGGTCGGCATCTGCGGCGGTGTCGGCGGTGTGGGCAGGGTTCGGCGGTCGGAGAAAAGAAGCCCATAGGCTTCTATAGGGTATCGCCATCCAGAGATAGTGATACCCTGGACGCTGAAAACGCAGCAGTAGGGTGTTAGTAAATATGAAAATACAGTAAAACCCCTGTTTTCGGGGGTTTTACCACATTTTTGATTTAGTACATCCCGCCCCTGGTGAGAGAACTTGGAGGACGTTCACCGTTTGCTTACTTTGTCCATTTGGTGATTGTGTTAAAAAAGTCTGCAATAGGAGCCAAAATGCACAAGTGAGAAACGTTCGGCAGCCAGGGTTCAGGCTGGAGAGCGGAGGCCAAGAGGGCCCGCTTGGTTTATAGCGTGTGGGAAGTACAGTAGGATTCACACGGTGAGGCTTTTTGTGATGAATGGGTACGAATGACCATGGAAGATAGGGCATCATTTCCTAGTGATTGGTGGTTTTGATCCCGAGGTAATGTAGGTAGTATGTTTAACCAAAGTCATATAAGACAAGAATAAAAACATAATAACCGTTTGAACTTGTAGCAACAATAAATAAGTAGGAAAAAAGAAAGTGAAAGCAAGTACACCGCCTTATGTGGATGAGGAAGCAGTTACAGCCAGCATACAAACTATAGAAAATAATAAAAATATAAAAAATATGAATGTAACCTATATATGTACTAATTAATGTCAAAGTTTTATTTAGGGGGAGAAGGTGACCTGACTGGTTTTAGCCATTTCTCTTGCACTCAGAGGAGTATCCAATTGGTAAAAGAGGAGCTGTAGCCTGCAGGGGAAGTGGCTGAGACCAGTGGAACTGGTAAGTATGGAGTCATTCAAGTACATATATAGTAAAACAAAAAAATAAAATAAAAATCAAGAAAGTAACGTCATAAATGGAGAATATCCTGTCCGCACATTAGTATTTCCCAGTAGGAAAGCGGACAGAGATGCAGTATTTCTTTTTTTAATTACCACATAAGAAGTATTCATTTCTAGTAATGCCCTAGTCTAGATAAGCTCGGAAATGTTTGTTGGACCACGTACAGACCCTTAATATGGAATGAGAAGGATTGAATGAATACTTTGCATCACCTAGAAGCTTGTTGGTTTTTTTTTTGCAGTACTAGAAAATTCTCCATCAGGACAAGATCACTGATAAACACTAATTTGGCAAATGGGAGGAACGAGAGAAGTGTAACATTACCCTTTGACAAAACCTGCTGAAGTTACGATTGGGCCTCTATGATGCTAAACCCTTTTCCTTTTTTTCCTAGCAGCAGTGGCCCCTGACTAACTTAATCAACAGAGATTTTGTTATGTAAATTGTAATGTGAAATACATATATTGTACTCCCGCTCAGGAAGTACAAAGTATGTTAGATACTCCTCAAAGACTAATGTTACATTCCACTGTTCTAGATTCATGTCCATCACAGGTAGAGGAAATTATCTCACAGATACCGGGTTCCCTATGAACTTAGGATGGACAGGACACTGGATTGATGGCTGAGGTAGTCCCAGTAGTTACACAGCAAGCACAAGCTTTAAGGGGGTAGTCCAAGTAGTTAATCAATTCCCGTAGTGCCCAATCCAGTTGTCATTTTAATAAAATCCTCTCCACCTCTACAAACTTATCTGTCACCAACCTCTATTCTGTTTTTCTTCACAGTTTCCTCTTCATCTTTTGCATTCACAAAGGTGGTGCAATACATGGACCCGATTCTCCCAGGGTTTCTGTGACAGCCTGAGTATTTTCTCCCAAGCCCTACATGACTGTTTATAGTCCTTTCAGCCTGAGAATGGGTCGGTGCTGATACAATATGTTGATGACTTGTTGTGCGCTGATTCATTTGAGTCGTCCCTGGCAGATACGAAGCAGTTTTTGTTTCATCTCTTCTAAACAGAACACCAGGTCTCAAGGGATAAACTACAGTTATGTAGGACAAGGGTCAAATACCTGGGATGTAGTACTGGTAGATGATTTGACAATTCATACACCACATGCCGTATTGGTCCTTCAAAGTTCTGCCAAAACCTGGTATGTCTCATCAGCACGATAACACCAGTATTACTGCAGTGTGCCTTGTCATGCACAAAGGGTGGAGGATGAGAATACTGGTGAAGGAAAATTTTGTATAGACACTGATATGCATGATGGTATGGAATATCTGAATTAGACCTTTACTTCAAGACCAGACATAAGTGACAGCCCGTTAGTGAACGCAGACCTGATATTTTCTTCTTCTTTTTCCCTCTAGAGATGTTTTTTTTTTTTTTTTTTGAGTGATGCTCATGGTACTCTACATTGCAAACACACAACAATTAAATTGAGATGCAAATTTGTGTTCCCTACAGGAAAAGGAGGTCTGGAAGGCGAAGGGGTATGCTCAGAAGTCCTTAGAACTCTGGAGAGATGGACAAGGTAAGCCAGTGGCCCCCAGGACGTACCTTCCAGGCCTAGCTGAGGCGGCACATGGTTTGACTCACCTAGGGTAAGGAAGGTATGTGCAAATTTGTAAGAGCTTACTGGCATGCACCAGAGTTCTCTTCTCAGGCAAGCAGGAAAGCAATGACCTGTCTTACTTGCATGAGGAAGAACATTTGGTAAGGTAGATCAAACAGAGCCATCCCATATCCCTCCTGCAGACGGACCTTTTCAGGTAATACAAACCGACTTCGAACAGTTAACACCCTGTAGGAATTTGAAATATGTATTGGTGTACACTGATGTTTTCTCAAACTGGGTAGAGGCATTTCTGCCGCTACGAATGCTGGTGTGTTTACAGCAAAGAAAATTGTGCAGAAATTTGTGTGTAGATATGGTATCCTTAGGAGTAGGAGCAAAGTGATAGCTTGAAACTGGACTATTGTGGTCATAGACACTGCCACTAGTGTTGTGTAGCATCGGAACCACTCCCAGATCCCCACTTAACGAATCACCCTCTTTAAAAAAAATTTTTTTTTTGGAAAACAACCTCATGTCATGATTGATCCGCACCATGATCAGAAATACACCAATGAGGTGACAGTACAGTGCCTTATCGAGATGAGCCAGCATTTGAGAACTTGACAAAAGAACTTGAAACTGTTGATTCCTGATATGCCAACTACTAACTGTCTTGATTGTGAACCAAGAGACTGTGTGATTGTTCTTATGCTCAGGTTGCCTAATAGACAG
The DNA here is from genome assembly GCF_028390025.1 of Pseudophryne corroboree. Classification (NCBI taxonomy): domain Eukaryota; kingdom Metazoa; phylum Chordata; class Amphibia; order Anura; family Myobatrachidae; genus Pseudophryne; species Pseudophryne corroboree. Next base: position 1,208,012 of record NW_026967472.1, on the reverse strand, counting down.
GTGGGAAGAACCGTACCAAGTTTTGTTGACAGCACGATCCCAGTGAAAGTGGCCAAGAGAGAGACTTGGGTCCACGATTCCCATCGCAGGAAAGTCGGTAGTCCGGAAGGAACTCGTAAAGGGAGTGAGATCGCAGAAGTATCACTAGAGAGTCTGTTCCGTGAAGACCGAGAGGTGGCACTGTTGAACACTACCTGAGCGTACTAAAGGATTGCAGAAAGACCAGTCATTGTAATGGATTTGCTATGGGCAAGATTTGTTTTGTTCTATCTTTTTTTTTTCCCGATGACAAACATTTTTTTTTCCAGGACATTCTATTTCTCTGACATCCTAGTGGATGCTGGGTACTCCGTAAGGACCATGGGGTATAGACGGGCTCCGCAGGAGACTGGGCACTCTTAAAAGAAAGATTAGGTACTAGGGGGGTCATTCCGAGTTGTTCGCTCGTTATTTTTTTGTCGCAACGGAGCGATTAGTCGCTAATGCGCATGCGCAATATCCGCAGTGCGACTGCGCCAAGTAAATTTGCTATGCAGTTAGCAATTTTACTCACGGCATTACAAGGTTTTTTCTTCGTTCTGGTGATCGTAATGTGATTGACAGGAAGTGGGTGTTTCTGGGCGGAAACAGGCCGTTTTATTGGAGTGTGTGAAAAACGCTACCGTTTCTGGGAAAAACGCGGGAATGGCTGGAGAAACGGAGGAGTGTCTGGGCGAACGCTGGGTGTGTTTGTGACGTCAAACCAGGAACGACAAGCACTGAACTGATCGCAGATGCCGAGTAAGTCTGGAGCTACTCAGAAACTGCTAAGAAGTGTCTATTCGCAATTCTGCTAATCTTTCGTTCGCAATTTTAATATGCTAAGATTCACTCCCAGTAGGCGGCGGCTTAGTGTGTGCAAAGCTGCTAAATGCAGCTTGCGAGCGAACAACTCGGAATGACCCCCTATATCTGGTGTGCACTGGCTCCTCCCTCTATGCCCCTCCTCCAGACCTCAGTTAGTTAGTATCTGTGCCCGGCCAGAGCTGGATGCACCCTAGGGGCTCTCCTGAGCTTCCTAGAAAAGAAAGTATTTGTTAGGTTTTTTATTTTCAGTGAGATCTGCTGGCAACAGACTCACTGCTACGTGGGACTGAGGGGAGAGAAGCGAACCTACCTGCTTGCAGCTAGCTTGGGCTTCTAAGGCTACTGGACACCATTAGCTCCAGAGGGATCGAACACAGGCCCAGTCCTCGGTCGTCCGGTCCCGGAGCCGCGCCGCCGCCCCCCTTGCAGAGCCAGAAGAACGAAGAGAAGTTGAAAATCGGCGGCTGAAGACTCCGGTCTTCATTAAGGTAGCGCACAGCGCTGCAGCTGTGCGCCATTGCTCCCTTAGCACACCACACACTCCGGTCACTGATGGGTGCAGGGCGCTGGGGGGGGGGGGGGGGGGCGCCCTGGGCAGCGGTTAGATTACCTTACTTGGCGAAAAGCACATAATACAGTCTGATAAACTGTATATGTGCATTAACCCCCGCCATTAAAGTACGTAAAAGGACAGAAGCCCGCCGCTGAGGGGGCCGGGCCTTCTTCCTCAGCACACCGGCGCCATTTTCTCTTCACAGCTCAGCTGGAAGGAAGCTCCCCAGGCTCTCCCCTGCAGTATCCTGGTACACAAAGGGTAAAAAAGAGAGGGGGGGCACATAAATTTAGGCGCAAAACTGTGTATATAAGCTGCTATAGGGGAAAAATCACTCAGTATAGTGTACATCCCTGTATTATATAGCGCTGTGGTGTGTGCTGGCATACTCTCTCTCTGTCTCTCCAAAGGGCCTGGTGGGGGAACTGTCTTCAAATAGAGCATCCCCTGTGTGTGTGGTGTGTCGGTACGCGTGTGTCGACATGTCTGTGGTAAAAGGCTCCTCTAAGGAGGTGATAGAGCGGATAAGTGTGTGGGAGGGTGTCTCCGTCGACAACGCCGACACCTGTTTGGATATGTGTAAGTGCTGAGGTAAAATTATTGCACAAAAGGTTAGGGAACAGAAAGGAAATCTACCCTGGTCTGTCCCTATGTCACAGAGTCCTTCAGAGTCTCTCTATGTTCACTATCCAAAATAACAAAGTATCGACACGGAGTTTAACTCCACTGTCGACTACGATAATGCAAAGTTACAGCCAAGAGGGCTAAAAGATATTCAATATATGATTATTGGAATAAAAGATGATTTGCATATCACTGATGACTCATCTGTCCCTGACACAAGAGTACACATGTTAAGCGGAAGAATGCTGAGATAAATTTTCCTCCTCTCATGAGGAAAAAGAGCGGGAATCTCCAGACAAGAGACGGCAGCTTCCCACAAGAGAATTCTCAGGCTGTATCCTTTCCCCACTAGGGCCAGGATGTGTTGAGAATCTTTCCCTTGGGTGTCCTGTTTGCACTAGCTATTCTCAGGGATCCTGCAGATAGCGTGCACATTCTAGTATACTACCCAGACCGGCGATTGTGTCGGCATGGGTTTATAGCGCTGTGGCCTGGTACCTTATCAGCAGAGATTGAGACCCTAGTATGCATATAAATATTTTAAGATGCTGTCTTAAGTGATAGATATATAATTATAAAGCATGCCCAAAGGGACATGAGTATACTGGGTCCTAGAGACAAAAGCTATGTCGATTTCTGCTTGACGTGAACTGTAGAATATACATTGGACAGATGATGCCGACTTAAGAGGCATATGGAAGGCTGAGGATTGTGTGGAGAAAGGTTCTCGGGCCTGGTCTCCACAGCTATAGCTGGTAATTCTGATATTTTGCCTTATATTCCTGCACAGCCTAGGAAAGCACGACATTATTAAATGCAGCTTTTCGAATAAAGAAACAAGAAAGTCTGAGGTGCGTCCTTTCTTGTCAGAGCCGGGGGCAGAGGAAAGAAGCTGTACAACACAGCTAGTCCCCAGGAACAGAAGTCCTCCCCGGCCTCTACAAAAATCCACCGCATGTCGCTGGGGCTCCACAGGCGGAGCTAGGCCCGGTGGGGACACGCCTTCGTAAGTTCAGCCACAAGTGGGTTCACTCCCTGTTAGATCCCTGGGCAATAGAAATTGTATCGCAGGGATACAGGCTGGACTGTGAGAAGATGCCCCCTCACCGAGGACCCGGCGGGCTTCCCCCCAAGAGAGGGAGCCAGTGTTAACTGCAATTCGTAAATTGTATCTTCAACAGGTGGTGGTCAAGGGTCCCCTCCTTCAACAAGAGGGTGTTATTATTCGACCATGTTATAATCCCGAAACCAGACGGTTCGGTTAGACCCATATTGATTTAAAATCCCTGAACATATACCTGAAAAGGTTAAGGTTCAAGATGGAATCGCTAAGAGCGGTCATTACAAGCCTGAAATGAATCGGGACATAAGGGATGCATACCTTCGTGTCCCCATTTATCCACCTCATCAGGCGTACCTCAGAATTGCGGTACGGGATTGTCATTACCAATTTCACCAAGGTAATGGCGGATATGATGGTGCTCCTGCGGAAGCAAGGTGTCACTATTATCACATACTTGGATGATCTCCTCATAAAAGCGAGATCAAGAGAGCAGTTGCTGGACAGCGTATCACCTTCTCTGGAAGTGAAACGGCAACACGACTGGATTCTATATATTCCGAAGTCGCAGTTGGTTCCTACAGCTCATCTGCCTCGCCTAGGCATGATCCTAGACACAGACCAGAAGAGGGTTTATCTCCCGATAGAGAGAGCTCAGGAGCTCATGACACTGGTCAGGAATCTATTGAAAACCAAAACAGGTGTCAGTGCATCACTGCACTCAAGTCCTGGGAAGGATGATGGCATCATACGAGGCCATCTCCTTCGCCTGGTTCTATGCAAGGACAACGGAACTTACTGGACAAGTGGTCCGGATCACATCTTCAGATGCATCGGTTAATCACCCTATCCCCCAGGGCCAGGGTGTCTCTCCTGTGGTGGCTGCGGAGTGCTCACCTTCTCGAGGGCCGCACATTCGGCATTCAGGACTGGGTCCTGGTGACCACGGATGCAAGCCTCCGAGGGTGGGGGGCAGTTACACAGGGAAGAAAATTCCAAGGTTTGTGGTCAAGCCAACAGACTTGCCTTCACATCAATATCCTGGAACTAAGGGCCATATACAACGCCCTAAGTCAAGCGGAGTTCCTGCTTCGCGACCAACCGGTTCTGATCCAGTCAGACCGCAGGGGCTCATGTAAACCGCCAGGGCGGCACAAGGAGCAGGGTGGCGAGAGTAGAAGCCACCAGAATTCTTCGCTGGGCGGAGAATCAAGTAAGCGCACTGTCAGCAGTGTTCATTCCGGGAGTGGACACGACCTCCACCCGGGAAAGTGGTGACTTCATCAGGAAGTCTTCACGCAGTTTTGCAAATTGATGGAAACTGCCTCAGGTGGACTACATGGCGTCCCACCTCAATAAAAAGATAAAAAAGGTTTTACGCTGGGGCAAGGGACTCTCAGGCGATAGCTTTGGTCGCACTAGTAACACCTAGAGATGAGCGGGTTCGGTTTCTCTGAAACCGAACCCGCACGAACTTCATGTTTTTTTCACGGGTCCGAGCAGACTCGGATCCTCCCGCCTTGCTCGGTTAACCCGAGCGCGCCCGAACGTCATCATGACGCTGTCGGATTCTCGCGAGACTCGGATTCTATATAAGGAGCCGCGCGTCGCCGCCATTTTCACACGTGCATTGAGATTGATAGGGAGAGGACGTGGCTGGCGTCCTCTCCATTAGAAATTAGATTAGAAGAGAGAGAGAGATTGTGCAGAGTCAGACAGAGTTTACCACAGTGACCAGTGCAGTTGTTGTTAGTTAACTTTTATTTATTTTAATATATATCCGTTCTCTGCTATATCCGTTCTCTGCCTGAAAAAAAACGATACACAGCAGCAGCCAGTCACACAGTGTGACTCAGTCTGTGTGCACTCAGCTCAGCCCAGTGTGCTGCACATCAATGTATAAAAGGCAAAGCTTATAATAATTGTGGGGGAGACTGGGGAGCACTGCAGGTTGTTATAGCAGGAGCCCCCAGGAGTACATAATATTATATTAATTTAAAATTAAACAGTGCACACTTTTGCTGCAGGAGTGCCACTGCCAGTGTGACTAGTGGTGACCAGTGCCTGACCACCAGTATAGTAGTATATTCATTGTTGTATGTATTGTATACTATCTCTTTATCAACCAGTCTATATTAGCAGCAGACACAGTACAGTGCGGTAGTTCACGGCTGTGGCTACCTCTGTGTCGGCAGTCGGAACTCGGCAGGCAGTCCGTCCATCCATAATTGTATTACAATATATACCACCTAACCGTGGTATTTTTTTTTCTTTCTTTATACCGTCGTCATAGTGTCATACTAGTTGTTACGAGTATACTACTATCTCTTTATCAACCAGTGTACAGTGCGGTAGTTCACGGCTGTGGCTACCTCTGTGTCGGCAGTCGGCAGGCAGTCCGTCCATCCATAATTGTATTATTATTATAATATATACCACCTAACCGTGGTTTTTTTTCCATTCTTTATACCGTCGTCATAGTGTCATACTAGTTGTTACGAGTATACTACTATCTCTTTATCAACCAGTGTACAGTGCGGTAGTTCACGGCTGTGGCTACCTCTGTGTCGGCAGTCGGCAGGCAGTCCGTCCATCCATAATTGTATTATTATTATAATATATACCACCTAACCGTGGTTTTTTTTCCATTCTTTATACCGTCGTCATAGTGTCATACTAGCTGTTACGAGTATACTACTATCTCTTTATCAACCAGTGTACAGTGCGGTAGTTCACGGCTGTGGCTACCTCTGTGTCGGCAGTCGGCAGGCAGTCCGTCCATCCATAATTGTATTATTATTATAATATATACCACCTAACCGTGGTTTTTTTTCCATTCTTTATACCGTCGTCATAGTGTCATACTAGTTGTTACGAGTATACTACTATCTCTTTATCAACCAGTGTACAGTGCGGTAGTTCACGGCTGTGGCTACCTCTGTGTCGGCAGTCGGCAGGCAGTCCGTCCATCCATAATTGTATTATTATTATAATATATACCACCTAACCGTGGTTTTTTTTCCATTCTTTATACCGTCGTCATAGTGTCATACTAGTTGTTACGAGTATACTACTATCTCTTTATCAACCAGTGTACAGTGCGGTAGTTCACGGCTGTGGCTACCTCTGTGTCGGCAGTCGGCAGGCAGTCCGTCCATCCATAATTGTATTATTATTATAATATATACCACCTAACCGTGGTTTTTTTTCCATTCTTTATACCGTCGTCATAGTGTCATACTAGTTGTTACGAGTATACTACTATCTCTTTATCAACCAGTGTACAGTGCGGTAGTTCACGGCTGTGGCTACCTCTGTGTCGGCAGTCGGCAGGCAGTCCGTCCATCCATAATTGTATTATTATTATAATATATACCACCTAACCGTGTTTTTTTTTTCATTCTTTATACCGTCGTCATAGTGTCATACTAGTTGTTACGAGTATACTACTATCTCTTTATCAACCAGTGTACAGTGCGGTAGTTCACGGCTGTGGCTACCTCTGTGTCGGCAGTCGGCAGGCAGTCCGTCCATCCATAATTGTATTATTATTATAATATATACCACCTAACCGTGGTTTTTTTTCCATTCTTTATACCGTCGTCATAGTGTCATACTAGTTGTTACGAGTATACTACTATCTCTTTATCAACCAGTGTACAGTGCGGTAGTTCACGGCTGTGGCTACCTCTGTGTCGGCAGTCGGCAGGCAGTCCGTCCATCCATAATTGTATTATTATTATAATATATACCACCTAACCGTGGTTTTTTTTCCATTCTTTATACCGTCGTCATAGTGTCATACTAGTTGTTACGAGTATACTACTATCTCTTTATCAACCAGTGTACAGTGCGGTAGTTCACGGCTGTGGCTACCTCTGTGTCGGCAGTCGGCAGGCAGTCCGTCCATCCATAATTGTATTATTATTATAATATATACCACCTAACCGTGGTTTTTTTTCCATTCTTTATACCGTCGTCATAGTGTCATACTAGTTGTTACGAGTATACTACTATCTCTTTATCAACCAGTGTACAGTGCGGTAGTTCACGGCTGTGGCTACCTCTGTGTCGGCAGTCGGCAGGCAGTCCGTCCATCCATAATTGTATTATTATTATAATATATACCACCTAACCGTGGTTTTTTTATACCACCTAACCGTGGCAGTCCGTCCATAATTGTATACTAGTAAACTATCCAATCCATCCATCTCCATTGTTTACCTGAGGTGCCTTTTAGTTCTGCCTATAAAATATGGAGAACAAAAAAGTTGAGGTTCCAAAATTAGGGAAAGATCAAGATCCACTTCCACCTCGTGCTGAAGCTGCTGCCACTAGTCATGGCCGAGACGATGAAATGCCAGCAACGTCGTCTGCCAAGGCCGATGCCCAATGTCATAGTACAGAGCATGTCAAATCCAAAACACCAAATATCAGAAAAAAAAGGACTCCAAAACCTAAAATAAAATTGTCGGAGGAGAAGCGTAAACTTGCCAATATGCCATTTACCACACGGAGTGGCAAGGAACGGCTGAGGCCCTGGCCTATGTTCATGGCTAGTGGTTCAGCTTCACATGAGGATGGAAGCACTCAGCCTCTCGCTAGAAAACTGAAAAGACTCAAGCTGGCAAAAGCACCGCAAAGAACTGTGCGTTCTTTGAAATCCCAAATCCACAAGGAGAGTCCAATTGTGTCGTTTGCGATGCCTGACCTTCCCAACACTGGACGTGAAGAGCATGCGCCTTCCACTATTTGCATGCCCCCTGCAAGTGCTGGAAGGAGCACCCGCAGTCCAGTTCCTGATAGTCAGATTGAAGATGTCAGTGTTGAAGTACACCAGGATGAGGAGGATATGGGTGTTGCTGGCGCTGGGGAGGAAATTGACCAGGAGGATTCTGATGGTGAGGTGGTTTGTTTAAGTCAGGCACCCGGGGAGACACCTGTTGTCCGTGGGAGGAATATGGCCGTTGACATGCCAGGTGAAAATACCAAAAAAATCAGCTCTTCGGTGTGGAGGTATTTCACCAGAAATGCGGACAACAGGTGTCAAGCCGTGTGTTCCCTTTGTCAAGCTGTAATAAGTAGGGGTAAGGACGTTAACCACCTCGGAACATCCTCCCTTATACGTCACCTGCAGCGCATTCATAATAAGTCAGTGACAAGTTCAAAAACTTTGGGTGACAGCGGAAGCAGTCCACTGACCAGTAAATCCCTTCCTCTTGTAACCAAGCTCACGCAAACCACCCCACCAACTCCCTCAGTGTCAATTTCCTCCTTCCCCAGGAATGCCAATAGTCCTGCAGGCCATGTCACTGGCAAGTCTGACGAGTCCTTTCCTGCCTGGGATTCCTCCGATGCATCCTTGCGTGTAACGCCTACTGCTGCTGGCGCTGCTGTTGTTGCCGCTGGGAGTCGATGGTCATCCCAGAGGGGAAGTCGTAAGCCCACTTGTACTACTTCCAGTAAGCAATTGACTGTTCAACAGTCCTTTGCGAGGAAGATGAAATATCACAGCAGTCATCCTACTGCAAAGCGGATAACTGAGTCCTTGACAACTATGTTGGTGTTAGACGTGCGTCCGGTATCCGCCGTTAGTTCACAGGGAACTAGACAATTTATTGAGGCAGTGTGCCCCCGTTACCAAATACCATCTAGGTTCCACTTCTCTAGGCAGGCGATACCGAGAATGTACACGGACGTCAGAAAAAGACTCACCAGTGTCCTAAAAAATGCAGTTGTACCCAATGTCCACTTAACCACGGACATGTGGACAAGTGGAGCAGGGCAGGGTCAGGACTATATGACTGTGACAGCCCACTGGGTAGATGTATGGACTCCCGCCGCAAGAACAGCAGCGGCGGCACCAGTAGCAGCATCTCGCAAACGCCAACTCTTTCCTAGGCAGGCTACGCTTTGTATCACCGCTTTCCAGAATACGCACACAGCTGAAAACCTCTTACGGCAACTGAGGAAGATCATCGCGGAATGGCTTACCCCAATTGGACTCTCCTGTGGATTTGTGGCATCGGACAACGCCAGCAATATTGTGTGTGCATTAAATATGGGCAAATTCCAGCACGTCCCATGTTTTGCACATACCTTGAATTTGGTGGTGCAGAATTTTTTAAAAAACGACAGGGGCGTGCAAGAGATGCTGTCGGTGGCCAGAAAAATTGCGGGACACTTTCGGCGTACAGGCACCACGTACAGAAGACTGGAGCACCACCAAAAACTACTGAACCTGCCCTGCCATCATCTGAAGCAAGAAGTGGTAATGAGGTGGAATTCAACCCTCTATATGCTTCAGAGGTTGGAGGAGCAGCAAAAGGCCATTCAAGCCTATACAATTGAGCACGATATAGGAGATGGAATGCACCTGTCTCAAGTGCAGTGGAGAATGATTTCAACGTTGTGCAAGGTTCTGATGCCCTTTGAACTTGCCACACGTGAAGTCAGTTCAGACACTGCCAGCCTGAGTCAGGTCATTCCCCTCATCAGGCTTTTGCAGAAGAAGCTGGAGGCATTGAAGAAGGAGCTAACACGGAGCGATTCCGCTAGGCATGTGGGACTTGTGGATGCAGCCCTTAATTCGCTTAACAAGGATTCACGGGTGGTCAATCTGTTGAAATCAGAGCACTACATTTTGGCCACCGTGCTCGATCCTAGATTTAAAGCCTACCTTGGATCTCTCTTTCCGGCAGACACAGGTCTGCTGGGGTTGAAAGACCTGCTGGTGACAAAATTGTCAAGTCAAGCGGAACGCGACCTGTCAACATCTCCTCCTTCACATTCTCCCGCAACTGGGGGTGCGAGGAAAAGGCTCAGAATTCCGAGCCCACCCGCTGGCGGTGATGCAGGGCAGTCTGGAGCGACTGCTGATGCTGACATCTGGTCCGGACTGAAGGACCTGACAACGATTACGGACATGTCGTCTACTGTCACTGCATATGATTCTCTCAACATTGATAGAATGGTGGAGGATTATATGAGTGACCGCATCCAAGTAGGCACGTCACACAGTCCGTACTTATACTGGCAGGAAAAAGAGGCAATTTGGAGGCCCTTGCACAAACTGGCTTTATTCTACCTAAGTTGCCCTCCCACAAGTGTGTACTCCGAAAGAGTGTTTAGTGCCGCCGCTCACCTTGTCAGCAATCGGCGTACGAGGTTACATCCAGAAAATGTGGAGAAGATGATGTTCATTAAAATGAATTATAATCAATTCCTCCGCGGAGACATTGACCAGCAGCAATTGCCTCCACAAAGTACACAGGGAGCTGAGATGGTGGATTCCAGTGGGGACGAATTGATAATCTGTGAGGAGGGGGATGTACACGGTGATATATCGGAGGGTGAAGATGAGGTGGACATCTTGCCTCTGTAGAGCCAGTTTGTGCAAGGAGAGATTAATTGCTTCTTTTTTGGGGGGGGTCCAAACCAACCCGTCATATCAGTCACAGTCGTGTGGCAGACCCTGTCACTGAAATGATGGGTTGGTTAAAGTGTGCATGTCCTGTTTTGTTTATACAACATAAGGGTGGGTGGGAGGGCCCAAGGATAATTCCATCTTGCACCTCTTTTTTCTTTTCTTTTTCTTTGCATCATGTGCTGATTGGGGAGGGTTTTTTGGAAGGGACATCCTGCGTGACACTGCAGTGCCACTCCTAGATGGGCCCGGTGTTTGTGTCGGCCACTAGGGTCGCTAATCTTACTCACACAGCTACCTCATTGCGCCTCTTTTTTTCTTTGCGTCATGTGCTGTTTGGGGAGGGTTTTTTGGAAGGGACATCCTGCGTGACACTGCAGTGCCACTCCTAGATGTGCCCGGTGTTTGTGTCGGCCACTAGGGTCGCTAATCTTACTCACACAGTCAGCTACCTCATTGCGCCTCTTTTTTTCTTTGCGTCATGTGCTGTTTGGGGAGGGTTTTTTGGAAGGGCCATCCTGCGTGACACTGCAGTGCCACTCCTAGATGGGCCCGGTGTTTGTGTCGGCCACTAGGGTCGCTAATCTTACTCACACAGCGACCTCATTGCGCCTCTTTTTTTCTTTGCGTCATGTGCTGTTTGGGGAGGGTTTTTTGGAAGGGCCATCCTGCGTGACACTGCAGTGCCACTCCTAGATGGGCCCGGTGTTTGTGTCGGCCACTAGGGTCGCTAATCTTACTCACACAGCTACCTCATTGCGCCTCTTTTTTTCTTTGCGTCATGTGCTGTTTGGGGAGGGTTTTTTGGAAGGGACATCCTGCGTGACACTGCAGTGCCACTCCTAGATGGGCCCGGTGTTTGTGTCGGCCACTAGGGTCGCTTATCTTACTCACACAGCGACCTCGGTGCAAATTTTAGGACTAAAAATAATATTGTGAGGTGTGATGTGTTCAGAATAGGCTGAAAATGAGTGTAAATTATGTTTTTTGAGGTTAATAATACTTTGGGATCAAAATTACCCCCAAATTCTATGATTTAAGCTGTTTTTTAGGGTTTTTTGAAAAAAACACCCGAATCCAAAACACACCCGAATCCGACAAAAATAATTCGGTGAGGTTTTGCCAAAACGCGTTCGAACCCAAAACACGGCCGCGGAACCGAACCCAAAACCAAAACACAAAACCCGAAAAATTTCAGGCGCTCATCTCTAGTAACACCGTGGGTGTTCCAGTCGGTCTATATATTCCCTCCTCTTCCTCTCAGACCCAAGGGCTGAGAATTGTAATAAACGGAGGAGTGTGAACAATATTCTTTGCTCCGGATTGGCCAAGAAGGACTCGGTACCCGGAACTGCAAGAAATGCTCTCAGAGGACCCATGGCCTCTGCCTCTCAGTCAGGACATGTTGCAACAGGGACCCTGTCTGATCCAAGACTTACCGCGGCTGCGTTGGACGGCATGGCGGTTGAACGCCGGATCCTAGCGGAAAAGGGCATTCCGGATGCAGTTATTCCTACGCTGATAAAGGCTAGGAAAGACGTGACAGCAAGACTTTTTCACTGTATATGGCGAAAATAGGTTGCTTGGTGTGTGGCCGGGAAGGCCCTACAGAGGAATTCCAGGGGGGTCGATTCCTGCACTTCCTACAGTCAGGAGTGACTATGGGCCTAAAATTAGGATCCATAAAGGCCAAGATTTCGGCCCTATCCCTTTTTCTCTCAAAAAGAACTGGCTTCACTGCCTGAAGTTGGGACGTTGTTACAGAGGTGCTGCATATTCAGCCCCTTTTGTGCCTCCAGTGGCACCTTGGGATCTTAACGTGTGTTGGATTCCTAAAATCCCACTGGTTTGAGCCACTTAAGACCGTGGAGCTAAAATATCTCACGTGGAAAGTGGTCATGCTTTTGGCCTTAGCTTGGACTAGGCGTGTGTCAGAATTGGCGGCTTTGTCATGTAAAAGCCCATATCTGATCTTCCATATGGAAAGGGCAGAATGGAGGACTCGTCCCCAATTTCTCCCTAAGGTGGTATCATCGTTTCATTTGAACCAACCTATTGTGGTGCCTGCGGCTACTAGGGACTTGGAGGATTCCAAGTTGCTGGACGTAGTCCGGGCCCTGAAACTTTATGTTTCCAGGACGGCTAGAGTCAGAAAAACTGACTCGCTATTTATCCTGCATGCACCCAACAAGCTGGGTGCTCCTGCTTCAAAGCAGACTATTGCTCGCTGGATCTGTAGCACGATTCAGCTTGCACATTCTGCGGCTGGACTGCCGCATCCTAAATCAGTAAAAGCCCATTCCACGAGGGAGGTGGGCTCTTCTTGGACGGCTGCCCGAGGGGTCTCGGCTTTACAACTTTGCCGAGCTGCTACTGGGTCGGGTTCAAACACTTTTGCAAAATTCTACAAGTTTGATACCCTGGCTGAGGAGGACCTTGAGTTTGCTCATTCGGTGCTGCAGAGTCATCCGCACTCTCCCGCCCGTTTGGGAGCTTTGGTATAATCCCCATGGTCCTTACGGAGTACCCAGCATCCACTAGGACGTCAGAGAAAATAAGAATTTACTCACCGGTAATTCTATTTCTCGTAGTCCGTAGTTCATGCTGGGAGCCCGTCCCAAGTGCGGACTCTCTGCAATACATGTATGTAGTTATTGCTTAACTAAAGGGTTATTGTATGAGCCATCTGTTGAGATAGGCTCAGTTATTGCTCATACTGTTAACTGGGTATAGTTATCACGAGTTGTACGGTGTGATTGGTGTGGCTGGTATGAGTCTTACCCTGGATTCCAAATCCTTTCCTAGTAATGTCAGCTCTTCCGGGCACAGTTTCCCTAACTGAGGTCTGGAGGAGGGGCATAGAGGGAGGAGCCAGTGCACACCAGATATAGTACCTAATCTTTCTTTTAAGAGTGCCCAGTCTCCTGCGGAGCCCGTCTATACCCCATGGTCCTTACGGAGTACCCAGCATTCACTACGGACTACGAGAAATAGAATTACCGGTGAGTAAATTCTTATTTTTTGTGAGGTTTTCATGAGGAGTCGAGTGTGGGACTGGAACTGGTTCTGGAGAAAGGAGTGATGTCTTTATAGGATCCCAGGATCAGCCTATCACTTTGTTAAAGCCAGAGAAAATCAAAGGTCTAGTAGTTACGGAGTTCGGAGGTAACGTGATAGGCTATTGTCTGAGGAATACTGTATTTTGTAGTTATTGTGACCCTATAATTGAAGATGATCCAGAGATGTCAGTCTAGCAATAAGGCAGCATTTGACAGATATCCCTTGAGTGATTACCACTCACTAGTGGGTAAGGTCTTAAACCAAACGGAATGTTGGATGTGCTCACAGGTACCTCTAAGACAAAATGATGCAGGATTAGTGCCATATTCTTTAGAGTTAGCTGAGGTACTTGAATTACACAGAGGGGGGGGGGGACGGGGACTGGTGGACACGGAATATAATATAACTAGACCCCCTAGTCTTAAGATCCACAAGTACCATAGATAAATCCCTGGTATGTTTAAATCTCACCAATTTCAGGAAATCAGGAAATTGGGAGGTAATCAGGAACAATCAGACAATGGCTATTCACACATAGCAGATAAAGAGCTCATTAATATATGTGGAAGAAAGGTTTATGAGTGGCTCTCCCTGAACTCCGAAGGTTTATGTTATCTAGGAAGGACACTACTAATAACCCTTGTTCAATGATGAAACAGACCTAGCATATGGAAACAATGTTCAGAGAGTATTAGGAATATAAACCATGAAAATTGTATATGTCTCTTTCATGATTTGTTTTCTCCCTATACCCAGCAAAACCTCTATTGAATCCAAACATCAGTGTGCAAAGATGTAGGTGCATATATGTGTGCAACATTCATTCAAATCAGACATCATAGGCCATAGCACTGTCCCAGCATACTCTAAAGGTTGAATGTTGTCTCACACCCAACCAGTGGTCCCGTGACTGCTGAGTGCATATAGAGGATGTCTCGTCCTCCTCCCTGTCTTCCCAAATATAATCACTGTCTGATTTGCAATATGAATACATATGTGTGTCTAGGTCACCGATTGTTTGAAATATTTTTTTTGTAATTATGTTTAGAGTGACAGTTATGAAAGTTATTGTCTACTGTCAAAGGGTGGACTGTCGAAGTAAAAAAATATTACATACAGAAAACAGATGAGTAGCTGTCCGTGCGAATACACGCAGCGAGCACAGCGATATATGGTAGCATACGCATTCACACAGACAAGCCACAAAGATATATTTAACACATATTTCATACAGCACATAAATTAAACATGTCAAACATCAGACAGTATAATGTATTAAATTATATAAAAGAGTTATAACATCATATATATGTATTTTTGGAACGGAACAAGATAAACATGTCATGCTTGGTGTCAAAAGGATCAGGGGAATAAGTGTGTTCATTTGATACCTGTGGTTAGATTGTAGCACATTGCAATGAGTAGTTATGATTGAATGTATGAATATGAAGCCACAATTCAAATGAGAACAAAGACAGCATGTGTGGGCAGAAACCAGTGGCCAACCCCTATGATGTCATCTTCAAGGCTGGACGTTGCTTGCATATGAACTGACTAATAACACATCATGAATGAGAAAGTTCCCTACTCTGGACCAATAACAGAAGACTCAGTCCCAGACATGTACTCCCCTAAAATACACAGGATATAGGCATTTCCACTCACCCAAGAAGCTCTGTTTGCTGTTTTTCGGTTGCTGTGTTAGTTGCTGTTGTATGCTATTATGGAACCGAGTGTGCATTGAGGAACAGGGTAACGTATGCTGGCTGTAATGGATTATTTTGTAATTATCTGCTTCTTGTGTAATTGTTTCCATGTAACTATATATGTACTGTACATGTGTTATATTGTATGCATACCCTTTTAATATCAAATATATACATCACTGAGCGTTGGAACTCATACAATGTGTGCGAGTGCTTGTTTTCTCTTAAGGGCTGTAGTGTTTGCGATGTACAGCGCACTTTTATCATATATGGTAATAAAATGCGCCTTGCGTCCGCAACATATATTAACGCTGGCATTTTAAATATTTATTAGAAATAATCTGAACTTCTCAATACACTCTGGCAAAAGATCTGGGGTCCTGGGCCTGATTGATAGGCGGTTGCTGCTATTCATGCCCTTGTATCTGTTTCAGTTGTCGTGTCTGCAGAAATATACAAATTCTGGTATCAGGTTTGCCTGGTAAAGTTGCCAGTGTCTGACTATGCAGGGACTGAGACGCCCGCTGTCATGCCATTATCTGCAGACCACCTACACGCCAGCCCTATGCCAGATACTGCTTCTCCTATATGCTATTTCACACACATCAGTACTTTGTTTTTTTTTGCTGCCTGGTTTTTTGCCGTGATTCAGATCCTTTCACCTGGAACGGCTTTGTGCCGTGTTGAAGGATATGGGCACGTGCAGCAGACGCAGACAGATGGCAGCTGTCCAACTCAGTGGATAAGGACGGCAGTAACAAGGCAACTGTGCCGTCAGAAAGCTGCTATCTGCTCCAATACTTCATTTACAAAAGTACATGGCAAAAATACGGGGGGCTTTTTGCCGCCCAGTGAAAACCGGTGTGTGTGCCCTGTGGCTACAGCATTGTGTCTGGAATGCAGCCACTTCCCCTGACCCACCCATAGCAAATGCATGAGACACCTCCCAGTAAGCCAACGAACAGCTATCACTTTGCCGCCCCACTGCTGTTACCATCTGTCTAGATTGTACTGTACAACGCAGGCACCACAGAACTTTCTCCCACTATGAAGATCAGCATTGTGGGCCTGACATGGTTGGAGTTGGTAAGCAGCAGCAATGCTCAGACAGAGGGGGGGATTCAGGTCTGATCGCTGGGCTGATAACTTTGCTATCCTGTGATCAGATAGTCGCCGCCTCCAGGGGGGAGTGTAAATTCGCCGTGCGTGTGTGCGATCGCATGTGTACGCCGAGCTGCAAAAATCCAGTGTGTGCAGTGTGTGCAGTGTGTGCGCAGCCCAGGACTTACTCCTCCAGTGCAATGAGTACAGGCTGATCGGGGCCGGAGCTCACAATAAACTGTCGGTTACCACCCACAAACGCCCTCTTCCTGTCAATCACCTTGTAAACGCCCGTGCAATCGGATTTTTCACACCATCCCAACCCACGATGCCCTTTGTTGTTGTCCGATGCGCATGAGCAATTAGGACCTGATCGCCCGCTGTTCGAAAACGCACAGCAGCTATCAGGTCTGAATCACCCCCAAAGTAATGAGGTAGCGATAGCACAGATGGAGAACTGCGGCAGGGTTGGCACAGATGGGGAACTGCGTCAGGGTTGGCACAGATGGGGAACTGCGGCAGGGATGGCACAGATGGGGAACTGCAGCAGGGATGGCACAGATGGGGAACTGCCGCAGGGATGGCACAGATGGGGAACTGCCGCAGGGATGGCACAGATGGGGAACTGCGGCAGGGATGGCACAGATGGGGAACTGCGGCAGGGATGGCACAGATGGGGAACTGCGGCAGGGATGGCACAGATGGGGAACTGCGGCAGGGATGGCACAGATGGGGTAAATACGGCAGATATAGCACAGATGGGGTAATGCAGCAGGGGTGGCACAGATGGGTCGTCTGCTTCACTTCCTTCAAACTGGAGTGAATTTGGGCCTAAAATTAGGATTGATAAGGGTTCAAATTTCGGCCTTATCCATTTTCTTCCAAAAAGATTTGGCTTCTCTTCCTGAAGTACAAACGTTTGTGTAGGGAGTACTGCATTTTTAGCCTCCTTTTGTACCGCCGGTGGCGCCTTGGGACCTTAACATGGTGTTACGGTTCCTTAAGTCTCATCGGTTTGAACCACTTAAGTCAGTGGTGTTGAAATATTTCACCTGGAAGGTGGTCATGTTATTAGCCTTGGCTTCGGCTAGGCGAGTTTCGGAATTGGAGGCTTTTATCACTAAAAGCCCTATCTGATTATCCATATGGATAGAGCGATATTGCGGACCCATCCTCAATTCCTGCCAAAGGTGGTCTCATCCTTTCATATGAACCAACCTATTGTCGTGCCTGTGGCTACGCGTGACTTGGAGGATTCCGAGTCCCTTGATGTGGTCAGGGCTTTGAAAATTTACGTGGCCAGAACGGCTAAGATCTGCAAAAAAGAAGCACTGTTTGTCCTGTATACAGCCAACAAGGATGGCGGCCCTGCTTCAAAGCAGACTATTGCTCGCTGGATCTGTAACACGATTCAGCTGACGCATTCTACGGCAGGATTGCCGTTACCTAAATCGGTTTAGGCCCATTCCACTAGGAAGGGGGGCTCTTCTTGGGCCATCTGCAGGAAAAAGGTCCATCTGCAGAAGGAGTATGGGATGGCTCTGTTGGTGCTACCTTACGAAATGTTCTTCCTCATGCAAGTAAGACAGGTCATTGCTTTCCTGCTTGCCTGAGAAGAGAACCCTGGTGCATGCCAGTAAGCTCTTACAAATTTGCACATACCTTCCTTACCCTAGGTGAGTCAAACCATGTGCCGCCTCAGCTAGGCCTGGGAGATATGTCCTGGGGGCCACTGGCTTACCTTGTCCATCTCTCCAGAGTCATGAGGACTTCTGACCATACCCCTTCGCCTTCCAGACCTCCTTTTCCTGTAGGGAACACAAATTTGCATCTCAATTTAATTGTAGTGTGTTTGCAATGTAGAGTACCATGACATAACTCAAAAAAAAAATCTCTAGAGGGAAAAAGAAGAAGAAAATATCAGGTCTACGTTCACCAATGGGCTGTCACTTATGTCTGGTCTCGTAGTAAAGGTCTGATTCAGATATTCGATCACATTAAAGGGAAAAAGGAAGAGGGAAATTTGTTGCACAGGAGACTCAGATGAACTTAATTTTATTTATTTTGTTTATTATGAGTTATAGAATATATGCTTGAAAAAAACCCCTGTTATTAATTTTTCTATTATAAGAGTATGTAAATAGGGGGTGCTACCACAGATCTTAATATTATTGTAGACAAAAGAGAGAAGAGAGAAAGAGATCTGTCTTCGGTGCACATAAGTTTTAATAAAAATTTACTTTTATTATTTCCTTAAAATAATTGGATTGAATCTACTATTGCATCCAGAATTAACTGGATGCACTAAATGCGAAATATTAAAACAAAACAAATTATAAGGTGATAAGAAAATAGACAAGACTGTGTGTAATAAAGAAAAATAGAAATAAGTTGGTTAAAAACTCCCAGCTGGGCGTCTTATATGTCTACTAGCTGATGTATATTGTCTTATCTAGCTAATAGCAGTGTTTACTAATACAATAGTGCTACAGTAATAAAGGAACAGATATTTGCTTCTGGGTTTCTCTGAAATATTTCACAAATGTTACTCTTTAATTCTCCCAGACTAATAAATGTAACAATGTTGTTATACTGGCTCATCTAGAGGATTCTGGCACACTGCCCAGATTATTATAATGAGTGTTTGCAGATGACTGCTGGTTTACCTCCAGCAGATTGCAGGGAAATATTGTTAAATCATACAATATATTCCTATATTGCCAATGATATTATAGTATATAGATTTTTAGGTAGCCTTTAAATTTATATATATAAAAAGGCTTGGCCTATGTCAGCATAAATAAATGATAGTAGAAATTATATACATATTAAATGCTGCAGGCCTATTTAATTAGTGAAATGCTGCAAATCACTCTCAAATGTATTTGTGCTATAGTCACCAAAGAATGTTCATTTGCACATTGACTGGTACTAGTGGCTGGCTGGCACATATATACATATCAGATTTTATCATATATTTGCATAAAGAGATTGTATGCATATATAATTATCAAAAAGTTTCCATAATCATAATCAGTTTATCATTTATTTATATATATGGATACCTTTAATATCTAATATAAGAGTGCTGCCGAATTTAGTAAAAGAATACACCATTAATTAACACTCTTATGTATAGGAATAGATGTGTTCTGTATGCCGTGATTAAGTTAGTAGTCACAGCCCCACGTTGTATAGTACAGTACAGAGCGCTAATGATTACGGTGTGTGTGCCATCCCATAAAGGCATAGATTTTAATATTAGCTTTTCAAGGTATCTAATGTAAGGGTGCCGCCGGGATCACATATACACACTGTGTTATACTGCACAGAGCGCTAGTGATTAAAGCGCGTGTGCCATCCCGTATGTAATTTGCTAATATGCACCGATGAGCACAGATTTTGAAATCAATTTTTAGTTAGACATTTAAGATAGACAAGTAGGACGCCCAGCCGGTGCCGTCCTACGTACGTTTCGCAAAAAGCTTCGTCAGAGTAACCAGAAGCAGGGGAAGTGTGATCCTTTTATTTGGTCCGCTGCCAATCACCGTGTCCCGCAGATTTTCAAAACTTGTATCGGCGCCGAGAGCCGTTGTAGTGTGGAATCCTTCTCCGTCTGGATTCATTGAACCAAAAGCCGTCAATTATATCAATAGATCCGTGCATATGTTACAGCTGATGTGGTTGTCGGGTAACGATCCCGTCCACAGATTATACAAGATTCCACTCGTTAGTTAACATGCTAACACATCTATGTCACAGGCACATTATTAATGTATATTAAGTTATTATATGAGGTAATAGTGCCCTTTTGCCCAATTGATGTTATAAGACTTTATTATTTATTGTGTACAAATACATATTTAATTAAATAAGGGTCTAGTAAAAATAATTATAAAATAAATATAGAATAATACTAAAAATTAACATAGAATAATAATAAAAATTACTGTATTATAGATATAAATATAAATAAAAGTTGATAATCTATATACATATATATATGCATATAGAACGATATATTATAAAGTACATTGACATATCCGTACATATATGTAGTTAGAATTTGTGCTTTTTTATATTTTTATTAATTTTGATTTATAATTTTTATAATTTTTCTCTTTTTCTTAGTATATTCTCTGATATATTTAAATATCCCTCATGGATAATTTTAACACAAAATGGAGGATGGGTGAAAAAGGAAAAAAGGAAAAAATCATGTTGTGGTAAATTGTGTAAAAAATAAAAAAGGGGAAGAAGGGGACATATGTGTGACTAGAATAGTGAGGTGATGAATATAGTGTGTGTATCTTCTAAGATTATTATCATTACTACATTAATTATAAATAGATTCTTTCAGTAGAACCCATTTATAAAACTAAATTCGTGAGGTAAACTACATAAAATGTGTGAACCATGTGCAGTGCAAATCATGCTAACACTGTGTGAATCTCTCAAACAGAGAGATATGTGAAGACAAACTCAAATTTTAAAATAGTGTATATATCATAAGAAATTATGATATATGGTGCACGTACCTCAAGTGAAAATATTATTGTTGCATATTAAATTCTCCTAAAATTATATGTCCATTTTCTAAAGTGATATTACAAATCATCTCCAAGGGGTCCTAATGCTACTATTATGTAAATCTTTATTGATAAATATTATTACAAATCCAGTTATGAAGTAGTGGATATATGTATATAGATTAATAATCTGTATCATTAAGATTTTAGGTATTTTTGATTTTCATGAAATATATAATTATCTATGTCTACGGATATAATTGTGTTTATTACAGAGTTGGGGACTAAAATAAGATCACTTATTACCAAAATGTTTATATTTTGACTCTCAAAATAGAGAGCCATTATAATTATATTATCTAAAAGCCTGATATCTTCAATATATTCTTTCAAAAGAAAATCCCAAAGGGCAGGAAGGAAAAACATTTTTTATAATATAATAACGTTAATTGCCAGGTTCCGGGTGAATGTGTGTCCAAATTACTATAATTGATGTTATATATTAGTAGGGAGTCATTCATCCCAGAACTCAGGTAAATAGTTATATTCAGATTGATTTCTTATTAGTCAATACTATTAGTCGAATTGGTACATTTTAAAAATACCTCCTAGATTTACATTTTGTGTAAATCCATACAAGGAGAAATATTTTGTGTATTAGATTACTGTATCATAAGGAAATGGTCATACAGAGGAATGGGAATCGCCATATTCTTCACATATCTTTTATTCGACTAGTATGAGCGCCCTGAATAATTACACATTATCAATATATAGTGGCAATAACAATGTGTAAGTTGTTATGTAGAGGAGGGTAACTTAAACTAGATGGGTACAAGGGAGGACAGGGAGACCAAGGAAAAGTAGCAGTGGAGATTAAATAATCCAACTTGGGTTCATCTTTGCTCCATATGTTCATTTTTGATGTTTAAAAAGATGTCCTCATATGTTCATAGAAAGGGTAAATAGCTGTTATTCTCATTAATTCCTTTGGGTGTCATTGTATCCATAAGGAAGATCCATCTGGTTTCCCTTTTGAGTAGTTCCTGGTCTAAGTTACCACCTCTTATACCAATATTAACTTTTTCCAAAGCAAATGCTTGTAGGTCTTTTGGAGAGCTGTTGTGAGAGTGCAAGAAATGTCTCGCAACCGGTGTTAATGCCTTGAATTTCATCTGGTCTTGACGGGCATTTTTTATAGATCCTACATGTTCTAAGACTCTCTTTTTCAGGGGTCTAATTGTCTTACCTATGTATGCTTTCCCACAGGGACAACGCAGATGGTATATGACACCCATAGTTTTACAATTAATGTAGTCTCTAATATGCCATTTCTTATGAAATTTGTCTTCAAAAGACTTAGTCTCCACCATGTATGTACATGCTTTACAATTATGACATTTATAGGAGCCTGTCTTGTTATAAACATTTCTCTTAGGGGTTGTAAGGTGGCTCTTGACCAGAGTATCTCTGATACTTCTTGATCTTCTCCAACTTGCCTGCACTTTATCTGGCAAGATAGAGCATAAATCAGGGTCTGTCATGAGAACATGCCAATGTTTCTGTAGAGTTTGCAGAATGAGTCTCCATTCAGAGTTAAAGGTTCCAATGAATCTCACACAATCGCTGTCAGATTTCTTCTGTACAGCCACTGGATTGGTAAATAGGAGGGAGTCTCTGGTTCTTTGATGGGATTGTTTCTTGGCTTCCTGAATCATCTTTCTACTATATCCCCTTGCTTTGAACCTGTCGGTAAGTTCTTTACACCTGCTCTTATAGGTTTGAGGCTTGGAACAGTTTCTTTTTACTCGTAAAAATTCTCCCTTTGGTACTCCTTTAATCGTGGATGGCAAGTGCGAACTTTTAGCATGTAAAATGCTATTGGTCGCAGTTTTTTTGCGGTACAAGTCAGTTGATAACGTACCGTCTTCTTCTAATTTAATTTTCAGATCTAAGAAATGGATCTCATTATTACTAATCTCATAAGTTAAACTGAGATTGAATGTGTTGATGTTAAGCTTCATAATGAAGTCTTCAAAAAGGTTTTTTTGTCCATCCCAAATCAATAGAATATCGTCTATATACCGGAGCCATATGATAATGTGCTCCGTATATAGATCATTCGTATCAATGAAGACGTGTTCTTTTTCCCACCATCCCAGGTAGAGGTTTGCATATGTGGGGGCACAAGTAGTCCCCATTGCAGTACCTCTAACCTGGAGATAGTGGGTCTCATTACACACAAAATAATTCTTGGTAAGAACAAATTTGAGAAGAGCCAGAATGAAATTGTTCTTATCACATTCGGTATTTGTCTTGAGGAAATACTCTGATGCTCTTAGACCTGTCTCATGATTGATGCTCGTATAGAGACTCTCGACATCACAACTTATTAACCACACATTGGGGGGTAGTGTGATGTCTTGGATTTTTGTGAGCACATCCAGAGTATCCCGAACGTAGGAAGGAAGAGTCATCACGTAGTTTTTCAGATGGTGGTCAACAAAAATGCTGGCTTTCTCTGTCAGTCCACCTATACCCGACACGATGGGTCTCCCTGGAGGTTGTTTTTCATTCTTGTGCATCTTAGGGAGTAGGTATAGAGTTGGAGTTTTTGGATTCTCTACTTTTAGAAAGTCCCAATCCTGTTTTGTAATAATCCCTTCTTGATGGGCTTCAAATATGATCTTATCATAAATCCCCTTGTAATTCTGAGTAGGATTAAAGATAAGTCGTTTGTAGCAAGCCTCATCCTGTAATTGTCTGGATAGTTCCTTCATGTACATATCCCGTGGCCACAATACTATGTTCCCCCCTTTGTCAGAGGGTTTGACAATTATATCTTGCCACTGTTCTATTTCATTGAGGGCTTCTCTCTCTTTAGTAGTCAAATTGTCGGGATAGTACCTGGAAGCTTCTGACTTTTTCAGGTTATCCAGATCTTTGGATACTAAATCCATGTAGATTTTAACAGGGGGGCAAATTGATGTATCAGGGAAAAAGACAGATTTCTTTTTTAGTTTGATTTGAGTCTCACTGATACTAGATTCTGATGTGTCCTCTCTTTGTAGGTCTTCTAATATAGCAATTGTCATGCGATCCTCATCAGATATAGTTTGGAACAGTTGTTCTTCTATATTTACAAAACCAATGTTTGTTTTTATTTTATTTTTTGTAAAGAATTTTTTTAGAAGTATTTTACGTACAAATAAATTCAAATCTTTTTCGCATTCGAACCGGTCAAAGTTCCTTTGGGGTGAGAATGATAGACCTTTACTCAACAGTTCTATTTGATCAGAAGTGAGAGTCCTGGATGAGAGATTAATGACTCTCAGGGAGTCCATTGGTTCCAATTTCATTTTATGTAATTCCCCCTCTCTCGTGGCTCTTCTCTCCATTCTCTCTCCTCCCTTTTTCTTCTTGTTCCCCTTCCCCCTCCTGATCCTTTTGTATTTGGGGTACGGGAGAATCTGGGAGTTCGTCCTAAAAAACCCCGTTCTCTCTGGAAGTTTGTAGGATTAGACCCCTCATTCTCAGATGAATCTATATCTGACGTGGTATAATTGGACTGATTGTCCATTCCTTGTTTGGAGGATCGTATTTTCCATTTGAAAACTCTATTGCTAGAATAATCATTCTTATCCCTTTGCATCTTGTTCCTCTTCCTTTCCATAATCATTTTTTCATATTGTTCAATTTCCTTTTTATGTTTTTCATAAGTTTGTTGGAAGCTATCAAGGGTTTCATATTTTTTAAGTTTGTCACCCAGGGTCGATATCTCCTGGTTACATTTAACCAACATCAGTTCATCATGTTTTATCAAAATTCCCATTAGGTCTAGAGAGCATTGTGTGAGGACTTTTTCCCATGCCTCTTTGAGTGTGTTATTAGCCAAATCATATGATGGAAAGATTTTTGGTCGTAGGCCCCTGGGAATAATGTTCAGTTTCAAATAGTTTTCAAAGGTGGCTTTATTCCACCAAGTTCTTGTCTGCTTCATCAAGGTTTGTTTCAGAATATAAAGGTCATTACGCCAATCTTCTGTATTGGATTCTCCTTCCATGTTTTCATTTCCAAAGACACTCTCCATGTATGTCCTTAATTTTTCCCTCCTTTCATCTAACTCTTGGCTGATACTAAAATTGGACATATTTGGATCAATTTCCCCTGGTCAGGTGGTATAAAATAAAGTCAATTTGTTGTATTTTATCTTAAATAGTAGCTCCGTGCTAACAAAGAAAGGTTGCAGGGTTCAACCTAGAGCATTCGATCACATTAAAGGGAAAAAGGAAGAGGGAAATTTGTTGCACAGGAGACTCAGATGAACTTAATTTTATTTATTTTGTTTATTATGAGTTACAGAATATATGCTTGAAAAAAAACCCTGTTATTAATTTTTCTATTATAAGAGTATGTAAATAGGGGGTGCTACCACAGATCTTAATATTATTGTAGACAAAAGAGAGAAGAGAGAAAGAGATCTGTCTCCGGTGCACATAAGTTTTAATAAAAATTAACTTTTATTATTTCCTTAAAATAATTGGATTGAATCTACTATTGCATCCAGAATTAACTGGATGCACTAAATGCGAAATATTAAAACAAAACAAATTATAAGGTGATAAGAAAATAGACAAGACTGTGTGTAATAAAGAAAAATAGAAATAAGTTGGTTAAAAACTCCCAGCTGGGCGTCTTATATGTCTACTAGCTGATGTATATTGTCTTATCTAGCTAATAGCAGTGTTTACTAATACAATAGTGCTACAGTAATAAAGGAACAGATATTTGCTTCTGGGTTTCTCTGAAATATTTCACAAATGTTACTCTTTAATTCTCCCAGACTAATAAATGTAACAATGTTGTTATACTGGCTCATCTAGAGGATTCTGGCACACTGCCCAGATTATTATAATGAGTGTTTGCAGATGACTGCTGGTTTACCTCCAGCAGATTGCAGGGAAATATTGTTAAATCATACAATATATTCCTATATTGCCAATGATATTATAGTATATAGATTTTTAGGTAGCCTTTAAATTTATATATATAAAAAGGCTTGGCCTATGTCAGCATAAATAAATGATAGTAGAAATTATATACATATTAAATGCTGCAGGCCTATTTAATTAGTGAAATGCTGCAAATCACTCTCAAATGTATTTGTGCTATAGTCACCAAAGAATGTTCATTTGCACATTGACTGGTACTAGTGGCTGGCTGGCACATATATACATATCAGATTTTATCATATATTTGCATAAAGAGATTGTATGCATATATAATTATCAAAAAGTTTACATAATCATAATCAGTTTATCATTTATTTATATATATGGATACATTTAATATCTAATATAAGAGTGCTGCCGAATTTAGTAAAAGAATACACCATTAATTAACACTCTTATGTATAGGAATAGATGTGTTCTGTATGCCGTGATTAAGTTAGTAGTCACAGCCCCACGTTGTATAGTACAGTACAGAGCGCTAATGATTACGGCGTGTGTGCCATCCCATAAAGGCATAGATTTTAATATTAGCTTTTCAAGGTATCTAATGTAAGGGTGCCGCCGGGATCACATATACACACTGTGTTATACTGCACAGAGCGCTAGTGATTAAAGCGCGTGTGCCATCCCGTATGTAATTTGCTAATATGCACCGATGAGCACAGATTTTGAAATCAATTTTTAGTTAGACATTTAAGATAGACAAGTAGGACGCCCAGCCGGTGCCGTCCTACGTACGTTTCGCAAAAAGCTTCGTCAGAGTAACCAGAAGCAGGGGAAGTGTGATCCTTTTATTTGGTCCGCTGCCAATCACCGTGTCCCGCAGATTTTCAAAACTTGTATCGGCGCCGAGAGCCGTTGTAGTGTGGAATCCTTCTCCGTCTGGATTCATTGAACCAAAAGCCGTCAATTATATCAATAGATCCGTGCATATGTTACAGCTGATGTGGTTGTCGGGTAACGATCCTGTCCACAGATTATACAAGATTCCACTCGTTAGTTAACATGCTAAGACATCTATGTCACAGGCACATTATTAATGTATATTAAGTTATTATATGAGGTAATAGTGCCCTTTTGCCCAATTGATGTTATAAGACTTTATTATTTATTGTGTACAAATACATATTTAATTAAATAAGGGTATAGTAAAAGTAATTATAAAATAAATATAGAATAATACTAAAAATTAACATAGAATAATAATAAAAATTACTGTATTATAGATATAAATATAAATAAAAGTTGATAATCTATATACATATATATATGCATATAGAACGATATATTATAAAGTACATTGACATATCCGTACATATATGTAGTTAGAATTTGTGCTTTTTTATATTTTTATTAATTTTGATTTATAATTTTTATAATTTTTCTCTTTTTCTTAGTATATTCTCTGATATATTTAAATATCCCTCATGGATAATTTTAACACAAAATGGAGGATGGGTGAAAAAGGAAAAAAGGAAAAAATCATGTTGTGGTAAATTGTGTAAAAAATAAAAAAGGGGAAGAAGGGGACATATGTGTGACTAGAATAGTGAGGTGATGAATATAGTGTGTGTATCTTCTAAGATTATTATCATTACTACATTAATTATAAATAGATTCTTTCAGTAGAACCCATTTATAAAACTAAATTCGTGAGGTAAACTACATAAAATGTGTGAACCATGTGCTGTGCAAATCATGCTAACACTGTGTGAATCTCTCAAACAGAGAGATATGTGAAGACAAACTCAAATTTTAAAATAGTGTATATATCATAAGAAATTATGATATATGGTGCACGTACCTCAAGTGAAAATATTATTGTTGCATATTAAATTCTCCTAAAATTATATGTCCATTTTCTAAAGTGATATTACAAATCATCTCCAAGGGGTCCTAATGCTACTATTATGTAAATCTTTATTGATAAATATTATTACAAATCCAGTTATGAAGTAGTGGATATATGTATATAGATTAATAATCTGTATCATTAAGATTTTAGGTATTTTTGGTTTTCATGAAATATATAATTATCTATGTCTACGGATATAATTGTGTTTATTACAGAGTTGGGGACTAAAATAAGATCACTTATTACCAAAATGTTTATATTTTGACTCTCAAAATAGAGAGCCATTATAATTATATTATCTAAAAGCCTGATATCTTCAATATATTCTTTCAAAAGAAAATCCCAAAGGGCAGGAAGGAAAAACATTTTTTATAATATAATAACGTTAATTGCTAGGTTCCGGGTGAATGTGTGTCCAAATTACTATAATTGATGTTATATATTAGTAGGGAGTCATTCATCCCAGAACTCAGGTAAATAGTTATATTCAGATTGATTTCTTATTAGTCAATACTATTAGTCGAATTGGTACATTTTAAAAATACCTCCTAGATTTACATTTTGTGTAAATCCATACAAGGAGAAATATTTTGTGTATTAGATTACTGTATCATAAGGAAATGGTCATACAGAGGAATGGGAATCGCCATATTCTTCACATATCTTTTATTCGACTAGTATGAGCGCCCTGAATAATTACACATTATCAATATATAGTGGCAATAACAATGTGTAAGTTGTTATGTAGAGGAGGGTAACTTAAACTAGATGGGTACAAGGGTGTGGTTAATAAGTTGTGATGTCGAGAGTCTCTATACGAGCATCAATCATGAGACAGGTCTAAGAGCATCAGAGTATTTCCTCAAGACAAATACCGAATGTGATAAGAACAATTTCATTCTGGCTCTTCTCAAATTTGTTCTTACCAAGAATTATTTTGTGTGTAATGAGACCCACTATCTCCAGGTTAGAGGTACTGCAATGGGGACTACTTGTGCCCCCACATATGCAAACCTCTACCTGGGATGGTGGGAAAAAGAACACGTCTTCATTGATACGAATGATCTATATACGGAGCACATTATCATATGGCTCCGGTATATAGACGATATTCTATTGATTTGGGATGGACAAAAAAACCTTTTTGAAGACTTCATTATGAAGCTTAACATCAACACATTCAATCTCAGTTTAACTTATGAGATTAGTAATAATGAGATCCATTTCTTAGATCTGAAAATTAAATTAGAAGAAGACGGTACGTTATCAACTGACTTGTACCGCAAAAAAACTGAGACCAATAGCATTTTACATGCTAAAAGTTCGCACTTGCCATCCACGATTAAAGGAGTACCAAAGGGAGAATTTTTACGAGTAAAAAGAAACTGTTCCAAGCCTCAAACCTATAAGAGCAGGTGTAAAGAACTTACCGACAGGTTCAAAGCAAGGGGATATAGTAGAAAGATGATTCAGGAAGCCAAGAAACAATCCCATCAAAGAACCAGAGACTCCCTCCTATTTACCAATCCAGTGGCTGTACAGAAGAAATCTGACAGCGATTGTGTGAGATTCATTGGAACCTTTAACTCTGAATGGAGACTCATTCTGCAAACTCTACAGAAACATTGGCATGTTCTCATGACAGACCCTGATTTATGCTCTATCTTGCCAGATAAAGTGCAGGCAAGTTGGAGAAGATCAAGAAGTATCAGAGATACTCTGGTCAAGAGCCACCTTACAACCCCTAAGAGAAATGTTTATAACAAGACAGGCTCCTATAAATGTCATAATTGTAAAGCATGTACATACATGGTGGAGACTAAGTCTTTTGAAGACAAATTTCATAAGAAATGGCATATTAGAGACTACATTAATTGTAAAACTATGGGTGTCATATACCATCTGCGTTGTCCCTGTGGGAAAGCATACATAGGTAAGACAATTAGACACCTGAAAAAGAGAGTCTTAGAACATGTAGGATCTATAAAAAATGCCCATCAAGACCAGATGAAATTCAAGGCATTAACACCGGTTGCGAGACATTTCTTGCACTCTCACAACAGCTCTCCAAAAGACCTACAAGCATTTGCTTTGGAAAAAGTTAATCTTGGTATAAGAGGTGGTAACTTAGACCAGGAACTACTCAAAAGGGAAACCAGATGGATCTTCCTTATGGATACAATGACACCCAAAGGAATTAATGAGAATAACAGCTATTTACCCTTTCTATGAACATATGAGGACATCTTTTTAAACATCAAAAATGAACATATGGAGCAAAGATGAACCCAAGTTGGATTATTTAATCTCCACTGCTACTTTTCCTTGGTCTCCCTGTCCTCCCTTGTACCCATCTAGTTTAAGTTACCCTCCTCTACATAACAACTTACACATTGTTATTGCCACTATATATTGATAATGTGTAATTATTCAGGGCGCTCATACTAGTCGAATAAAAGATATGTGAAGAATATGGCGATTCCCATTCCTCTGTATGACCATTTCCTTATGATACAGTAATCTAATACACAAAATATTTCTCCTTGTATGGATTTACACAAAATGTAAATCTAGGAGGTATTTTTAAAATGTACCAATTCGACTAATAGTATTGACTAATAAGAAATCAATCTGAATATAACTATTTACCTGAGTTCTGGGATGAATGACTCCCTACTAATATATAACATCAATTATAGTAATTTGGACACACATTCACCCGGAACCTGGCAATTAACGTTATTATATTATAAAAAATGTTTTTCCTTCCTGCCCTTTGGGATTTTCTTTTGAAAGAATATATTGAAGATATCAGGCTTTTAGATAATATAATTATAATGGCTCTCTATTTTGAGAGTCAAAATATAAACATTTTGGTAATAAGTGATCTTATTTTAGTCCCCAACTCTGTAATAAACACAATTATATCCGTAGACATAGATAATTATATATTTCATGAAAACCAAAAATACCTAAAATCTTAATGATACAGATTATTAATCTATATACATATATCCACTACTTCATAACTGGATTTGTAATAATATTTATCAATAAAGATTTACATAATAGTAGCATTAGGACCCCTTGGAGATGATTTGTAATATCACTTTAGAAAATGGACATATAATTTTAGGAGAATTTAATATGCAACAATAATATTTTCACTTGAGGTACGTGCACCATATATCATAATTTCTTATGATATATACACTATTTTAAAATTTGAGTTTGTCTTCACATATCTCTCTGTTTGAGAGATTCACACAGTGTTAGCATGATTTGCACAGCACATGGTTCACACATTTTATGTAGTTTACCTCACAAATTTAGTTTTATAAATGGGTTCTACTGAAAGAATCTATTTATAATTAATGTAGTAATGATAATAATCTTAGAAGATACACACACTATATTCATCACCTCACTATTCTAGTCACACATATGTCCCCTTCTTCCCCTTTTTTACTTTACACAATTTACCACAACATGATTTTTTCCTTTTTTCCTTTTTCACCCATCCTCCATTTTGTGTTAAAATTATCCATGAGGGATATTTAAATATATCAGAGAATATACTAAGAAAAAGAGAAAAATTATAAAAATTATAAATCAAAATTAATAAAAATATAAAAAAGCACAAATTCTAACTACATATATGTACGGATATGTCAATGTACTTTATAATATATCGTTCTATATGCATATATATATGTATATAGATTATCAACTTTTATTTATATTTATATCTATAATACAGTAATTTTTATTATTATTCTATGTTAATTTTTAGTATTATTCTATATTTATTTTATAATTATTTTTACTATACCCTTATTTAATTAAATATGTATTTGTACACAATAAATAATAAAGTCTTATAACATCAATTGGGCAAAAGGGCACTATTACCTCATATAATAACTTAATATACATTAATAATGTGCCTGTGACATAGATGTGTTAGCATGTTAACTAACGAGTGGAATCTTGTATAATCTGTGGACGGGATCGTTACCCGACAACCACATCAGCTGTAACATATGCACGGATCTATTGATATAATTGACGGCTTTTGGTTCAATGAATCCAGACGGAGAAGGATTCCACACTACAACGGCTCTCGGCGCCGATACAAGTTTTGAAAATCTGCGGGACACGGTGATTGGCAGCGGACCAAATAAAAGGATCACACTTCCCCTGCTTCTGGTTACTCTGACGAAGCTTTTTGCGAAACGTACGTAGGACGGCACCGGCTGGGCGTCCTACTTGTCTATCTTAAATGTCTAACTAAAAACTGATTTCAAAATCTGTGCTCATCGGTGCATATTAGCAAATTACATACGGGATGGCACACGCGCTTTAATCACTAGCGCTCTGTGCAGTATAACACAGTGTGTATATGTGATCCCGGCGGCACCCTTACATTAGATACCTTGAAAAGCTAATATTAAAATCTATGCCTTTATGGGATGGCACACACGCCGTAATCATTAGCGCTCTGTACTGTACTATACAACGTGGGGCTGTGACTACTAACTTAATCACGGCATACAGAACACATCTATTCCTATACATAAGAGTGTTAATTAATGATGTATTCTTTTACTAAATTCGGCAGCACTCTTATATTAGATATTAAAGGTATCCATATATATAAATAAATGATAAACTGATTATGATTATGGAAACTTTTTGATAATTATATATGCATACAATCTCTTTATGCAAATATATGATAAAATCTGATATGTATATATGTGCCAGCCAGCCACTAGTACCAGTCAATGTGCAAATGAACATTCTTTGGTGACTATAGCACAAATACATTTGAGAGTGATTTGCAGCATTTCACTAATTAAATAGGCCTGCAGCATTTAATATGTATATAATTTCTACTATCATTTATTTATGCTGACATAGGCCAAGCCTTTTTATATATATAAATTTAAAGGCTACCTAAAAATCTATATACTATAATATCATTGGCAATATAGGAATATATTGTATGATTTAACAATATTTCCCTGCAATCTGCTGGAGGTAAACCAGCAGTCATCTGCAAACACTCATTATAATAATCTGGGCAGTGTGCCAGAATCCTCTAGATGAGCCAGTATAACAACATTGTTACATTTATTAGTCTGGGAGAATTAAAGAGTAACATTTGTGAAATATTTCAGAGAAACCCAGAAGCAAATATCTGTTCCTTTATTACTGTAGCACTATTGTATTAGTAAACACTGCTATTAGCTAGATAAGACAATATACATCAGCTAGTAGACATATAAGACGCCCAGCTGGGAGTTTTTAACCAACTTATTTCTATTTTTCTTTATTACACACAGTCTTGTCTATTTTCTTATCACCTTATAATTTGTTTTGTTTTAATATTTCGCATTTAGTGCATCCAGTTAATTCTGGATGCAATAGTAGATTCAATCCAATTATTTTAAGGAAATAATAAAAGTTAATTTTTATTAAAACTTATGTGCACCGGAGACAGATCTCTTTCTCTCTTCTCTCTTTTGTCTGATTCAGATATTCCATACCATCATGCATATCAGTGTCTATAAAAAATTTCCCTTCACCAGTATTCTCATCCTCCACCCTTTGTGCATGACAAGGCACACTGCAGTAATATACTGGTGCCATCGTGCTGGTGAGACATACTGGGGTTGGGCAGAACTTTGAAGGACCAATACGGCATGTGGTGTATGAACTGTCAAATCATGTACCAGTACTACGTCCCAGGTATTTGACCCTTGTCCTACACAACTGTAGTTTATCCCTTGAGACCTGGTGTCCTGTTTGGAAGAGACGAAACAGAAAGGGCTTCGTATCCGCCAGGGATGACTCAAATGAATCAGCGCACAACAAGTCATCAACATATTGTATCAGCACTGACCCATTCTCAGGCTGAAAGGACTATAAACAGTCATGTAGGGCTTGGGGGAAAATACTCAGGCTGTCACTCGAAACCCTGGGAGAGTCAGGTCCATGTATTGCACCCCCTTTGTGAACGCAAAGGTGAAGAGGAAACTGTGAAGAATAAAAACAGAATAGAGGTTGGTGACAGATAAGTTTGTAGAGGTGGAGAGGATTTTATTAAAATGACAACTGGATTGGGCACTACGGGGAATTGATTAACTACTTGGTCTACCCCCCTTAAAGCTTGTGCTTGCTGTGTCCCTACTCAGACTACCTCAGCCATCAATCCAGTGTCCTGTCCATCCTAAATTCATAGGGAATCCGGTATCTGTGAGATAATTTCCTCTACCTGTGATGGACAGGAATCTAGAACAGCGGTATGCAACATTAGTCTTTGGGGAGTATCTAACATACCTTGTACTTCCTGAGCGGGAGTACAATATATGTATTTCACATTTAACAAAATCTCTGTCGAATAAGTTAGTCAGGGGCCACTGCTGCTAGGAAAAAAAGGAAACGGTTTAGAATCATAGAGGTCCAATCCTAACTTCAGCAGGTTTTGTCAAAGGGTAATGTTGCACTTCTCTCGTTCCTCCCATTTGCCGAATTAGTGTTTACCAGTGGTCTTGTCCTGACAAAGAATTTTATAGTATTACAAAAAAACAAAACAAGCTACTAGGTCATGCAAAGTATTCATTCAATCCTTCTAATCCCGTATTAAGGGTCTGTACATGGTCCAACAAACATTTCCAAGCTTATCTAGACTAGGGCATTACTAGAAATGAATACTTATGTGGTAATTAAAAAAAGAAATACTGCATCTCTTTCCGCTTTCCTACTGGGAAATACTAATGTGCGGACAGGATATTCTCCATTTATGACGTTACTTACTTGATTTCTTGATTGTACTTGAATGACTCCATACTTACCAGTTCCACTGGTCTCAGCCACTTCCCCTGCAGGCTACAGCGCCTCTTTTACCATTTGAATACTCCTCTGAGTGTATGAGAAATGGCTGAAACCAGTCAGGTCACCTTCTCCTCCTAAATAAAACTTTGACATTCATTAGTACATACATAGGTTACATTCAAATTTTTCATATTTTTTTTATTTTTATTATTTTCTATAGTTTGTATGCTGGCTGTAACTTCTTCCTCATCCACATATGGCGGTGTACTTGCTTTCTCTTTCTTTTTTCCTACTTATTTATTGTTGCTACAAGTTCAAACGGTTATTATGTTTTCGTTCTTGTCTAATATGATTTTGGTTAAACATACTACCTACATTACTTCGGGATCAAAACCACCAATCACTAGGAAATGATGCCCTATCTTCCATGGTTATTAGTACCCATTCATCACAAAAAGCCTCACCGTGTGGATCCTACTGTACTTCCCACACGCTATAAACCAAGCGGGCCCTCTTGGCCTCCGCTCTTCAGCCTAAACCCTGGCTGCCGAACGTTTCTCGCTTGTGCACTTGGCTCCCATCGTGGACTTATAACACTATCCCCAAATGGACAATACGAGCAAACGGTGGAAAGTACCACAGTCCACTTCTGTAGTGACTGCTGCGTACCCAGTGAGGCACCTATCAGACCCCTCAGCACTGTAAGTATTGATGCATTAACAGCAATAAATCAATACACCACCTTTTTCAGTGGAGGTTAAACAGCCTGATCTTTTCGGTATCTATCCACTGGAATTTTTCTTGGGTAAGAAACAACTTATCAATCACCCTATCCAGTGAATGTCCACCAGGAAGAATTACTGAGAGAGAGTCAACAAAAAATTCCTTCTACTTTCCACAAATCATGTCTGCGTATGCTCTACACAGCACGTATGATGACGCAATTGCGAACAAAGAATGCAAATGGTATCACGTTGTGCCGTGTATCACACACATAGACGTGCGGTCCAATCGCACAGCTTATATATACTTGTTATCTATACGCCCTATGATCGCAGGAGTCAAATTCACAAGCTGCGCTCCACAGCCGGAGCGTAACACTAAAACCTTAAATCAATCTATAATCTATCACGCTCCTCCGCACGTTTTAAAACACACACACTACGTGCCTCAATACTAGCCAATACGCAAGGTTGCGAGCCTTCACGCCGCCAAGCCTCTGCTAACTCAGCATCTGCCACGGGATCCCAGTTTCCGGTGTTTAATACATCCACACCTACTTTCAACTCACACTAATACACAATGGAGGTCATTCCGAGTTGTTCGCTCGCAAGGCGATTTTAGCAGAGTTGCTCACGCTAAGCCGCCGCCTACTGGGAGTGAATCTTAGCATCTTAAAATTGCGAACGAAGTAATCGCAATATTGCGATTACACACCTCGTAGCAGTTTCTGAGTAGCTTCAGACTTACTCGGCATCTGCGATCAGTTCAGTGCTTGTCGTTCCTGGTTTGACGTCACAAACACACCCAGCGTTCGCCCAGACACTCCTCCGTTTCTCCGGCCACTCCTGCGTTTTTTCCGGAAACGGTAGCGTTTTTTCCCATGCGCCCATAAAACGGCCTGTTTCCGCCTAGTAACACCCATTTCCTGTCAATCACATTACGATCGCCAGACCGATGAAAAAGCCGTGAGTAAAATTACTAAGTGCATAGCAAATTTACTTGGCGCAGTCGCAGTGCGGACATTGCGCATGCGCATTAAGCGGAAAATCGCTGCGATGCGAAGATTTTTACCGAGCGAACAACTCGGAATGAGGGCCAATGTTTTCTGTACAGAAAAATATCACTCTCTTTGATTGATAGCTTGTCCCAGAGGTAGTACACTTTACACAAAAATATTATAGTAATCTGCATTTAAAATCGGATAGTTACTGGTTACTGTATAACTATGTATTTTATCCCGCCTTTTAAATTTATTTCTATTGTGTGGTAAAACTTGCGCTCACTACTTCACGCAACCTTGCGTAAGCACACAACCGTGCACATAATCGTGCACACATGCGCGTTCCCGTACGCTTACCTCACGTTCTTTTTGTACCGTACTACGTGTGCACCATGAGTTCGCACCTAAATATTCCACACTTATCACGATCAATGTAAGCAAAATCCTACTGCTAACTACACAATACATTTGTTCCTTACACCCGCTGGAAGTCACCCACACGGGTAATCCTCCTTTGAGTGCTACCTAAATTTTAGACCGGAACTGTGTTTTGTGTTTTTACAATTTCCCACTTAAAGAACTAATCCAAATGTATAACAAATAAACGTATCCGATTCTATGCAGATCTATAATGACTATTGACTATAATTTAAACGCTTTGATTCAGATTGGATAGCTATCTTGCAGAACATACGCTGATATAAATACCCATTTTATATAATAATATAATATATATATAATATATATACACATTATTTATTACACCTCCATGAAACTCCTCACCCATCATATATATTCATATACACATACTGAATTAATGTAGATTCTCTACAGAGCCTATAATTTGCATATCAAAAGATGTTCACCTGCTTTTACCAGTGGTTGAACAGGTTAATTAACATTTCAATGCCTATCTTGTAGCAAACAGAGAGTTAACTAAATCCTGGAGAAAAAAACCCCCAAAACTTTATATCTGTGTGTACTTCTTACATCAAGTATTCATCTCACTATTAACTCTCGCTAGGCCCAATTGAAACTATTTGTAATTGACTATGGCATGGGTTAAATTCATTGGTAGCTTTTAAATGGTGTTGGATTTGTACATATATATTGTTTATTTGTGACAAAGGAAACTGTTTTAAACACACTGAAAGTCAGCTGATAGGTGGATAAAGTGACCTTCCTAAAATGGCCACTGCTCCTCCCCCTTTTTCCCAAGCCATGTGCATGGACAAAATGGAGGACAGACCATGCGGCTCTTTTGTCACAAATAAATCACAAATTATACAAGCACCAGAAGTTTGTTACTTTAGGCCTGCGATAGCAGTATGCGAATAGGATGCAGCATACTAACACCTATATCATACCTATGCACCAACTGTTAAATGCTCTTTAAATTTACTTAACAGATAAACAATCCAATCTGAATCAAACACAATATGACTTATTGAACCTTGTTTTGCAGCAATAAAAATAGGTGTCATTTTCCAATCACTGCCCCACCTTTGTTACCTATATAACTTTATTCAATTTTCATTTTTTATCACTTCTTTATCAAATTTTAATCGGGTCACCCTTATTCCTCTTTTCCCCTAATCTGCACCTCATTCCCTTAGTGCAATCTCCTTTTTCCCATTTTCAAAATGGTGGTGCGTCACACCTTCAGTGATTAAAAATGGCGACGCGTTCCACTAGAATTAACCTTATTTCACACTTTCACATCTCAACACCTAAATACTTCTAAATCGTGTTCTCAGTATTCACCTCTTTTTAATCAATAATCTTTTTTAATCTTTTTTAATATTGATTCATCCTCCCGCTGGTGATATCCTTTATATCCGGACACTTCCGCACACAAAATGGCGGTGCGTTCCACCCATTATTTCTAGCGGCGGAAGTGACGCATCAAAGATGGCGATGCGTTCCACACGTCACTTAGACGGCGGTGCGTTCCAAATTGCGTTCCACCGCCGCCGGACCACTTAGACACAGTCTGTAATCTATTTTTAACCACTTGCACCTTACTCTGCACTAGTTTACACCTTACCTCCCTCTCTATTATTAATATAGCTTGTAGCTACTTAGCTATTACATCTTTTTTGTCTCAAACACAGTGACCATTGTACACATCACAACAGGAAGTGATGTCAGAGACTAACCATGTGCTACGTCCACTTGAATGGTATAAATGGAGCATTATGGACACACTGGTCATATCCCCTTGAAGAAGTCCAGGCTTTTGAACGGACGAAACGCGTTGGGACTACTCTGCTGCTGAAACTCCTCTAATGGACAGATAAGCGATTGAACTTTTAAACTCCTGTACGCATGTATTTTGGCTATTTTATATGTATCGGGACAGTCTGCTGCTGAGTCCTTTTTAGATGGACAGATAAGCCTCAATATACTTTTTTATCTTGTACGTTTTTGGTGTAGCCATTTGTATGTCTTTTATATTAAATTGTCATTTTGTTTACCTTTAAAAATGTCTGGGCTATCAAATTGATATAATTGGGAATAAGCACGTTCCCTAATTCATTGCCCTTTATTGCTAAATGACATTTATTTGTGAAAACAGTACACACTATGCTTTGCTATGTTTTTTCTTTACATGTGAATCTCAAATGATCAACAATCGTTGGAAATTCTTGTAAAACCAGATAAGTGCTCTTGGTTTTAACTATACCCACCTGATTTTGTTTTCCCTTTTAAAAATCGATATTGCACTCCCAAGCGCTTATTTTCTCCACTACTTATCTTTGTTTTTAAGTGTACACCTTACATTTATTCTGTATCATGAGCAGCTACTCTTAAAAGAGCTAAGGAGTGTCACTCACAACAATTTAACACTGCACATCTGTACTGAAGCGCCTAGGTTTCTGCTATTCTATATTTATATGTGTGTGTGTGTGTGTGTGTGTGTGTAAAAAATAGAAGTAATCAGCGCCTAATAATGCCTAGAAAATGACGGTGGTGACATAGAATGAACGTTACACTGGACCCTATTTTTAGGGACAGATAAGCTTCTATATCAGTTGTTTCTTGTACCTGCTCGTTTTAAACCGTGTATATATTTTATTTATTTAATAAAAATTGGCAACATTTTCTTTCTACTACGCTATTGTGGAGTCTGATATTCTGGGAGCATTTCCAATTAACACTCACTAAGTAGAAAAATGCTATAAGTACATATAGGTTTAAACGGTACACACTATTGGTTGTTTCTTTTTCTCTTTTGCATATCACTGTGATGCTATTGGTCTGAGGACCGAAGATTCCTATCTGAGATAAGTGCTTGTCCCATTTTTTTTTCACTAAATATCATCCTATGTCCCCACCGTCATTTTGTAGGCATTATTAGGTGCTGATTACTTCTATTTTTTACACATTCTAATCGCCATAATTTGGTATCAGCTGCCACCCACGTTTGTGAGGAATGCATGTGAAAATATTTTAATTATAAGAAAATATTTTAATATTTTACTACAGATTATATTTGATCCACATGAGCGCACACTTATACATTTTGACGATATATATATATATATATATATATATATAGTCCCGCAATGGTGTGGCACTCGGCTTGATAAATAAACAATAAACCAGTCAGGTCTTACAACGTTTCAGTGCTTTATTGCACTATCGTCAGGATACAATGCACATAAATGACATTACATACCTTTATAATCATGCACCCAGAGTGAATTCGCGCCAGGAGGTCCGTTTGAACTTCCCCCTAGCGTCAAACACGCAATACATCATCACGTTAGTGACTCCCATCACCATGACAACAAACAACAAATCATCACATCTACGGCTCTGAAAAAAAGCATCCATATACTTCAAAGGAGTAGTTTCTAAAAGCAACTAAAGCTCAGATATTCATTTAACCCTCTGGGTGATAATACTCCCAGACGGTAAATCCATTCTGTCTCACGTTGCAATAATAATCGATTACGATCGCCACCCCTTAGAGGCTTCTTAACAAAATCGATCATCCTATATTTAATACTGGCAACACTGTGGTTAAATTCGGCAAAATGCCGAGCTACCGGCTGGTCAGATTTGCTCTTACTAACCAAAGCCGCTCTAATAGCCGATCGGTGCACCGACATGCGATCTTTAAATCTGCCCTGGGTCTTACCTATATAGGAGAGGCCACAGGGACAGATAATCTGATACACCACATAGGTTGAATTGCAGGTTAGATGGTGTCTAATACGATACTCTTTTCCTGTATGGGGGTGACAAAAGGTGTCACCAGGAATAAGATAACCACAGGTGGTACAACCACATTTAAAACAGCCTAAGCTTTTAATAGACAAAAAATGTGGTGGTTTATCCTTATTAGTAACACTGATATCGGCGTGCACCAACAGATCTCTTAAATTACGACCTCTTGTAAAACATGGCATGGGATTCATATTCTGAAAGGGCAATTGACGGTCCGTTTTAATTACCGCATTGACATTTCTAGATTGAGTATTAAATTGATTAATTACCGGGAATCGTGTCTTCTCATTCTTTTTTGTCTCCGATTTTTCTAATAATAGCGTTCTATCAATTGTCATTACTCTATCCCTAGTTTTCATCAAATCTTGTCTATGATAACCTCTTATGACAAGTTTCTCAATTAAAGACTCCATCTGTATTCTAGCTAAGACGCTGTCAGAATTGATTCTCCAAATTCTCAGCATCTGTGAATAAGGTAGTGATTTCTTTAAACTAGGCGGATGACAACTAGTGTATTGAAGGAGTGTGTTACGATCAGTTAATTTTGTGTGTACTGATGTCACAAATTTTTGAGCCTCGATCTTAATATCCACGTCAAGAAAATCAATCCTTTCTTGACTCATTCTGATAGTAAATTTAATGGGACAATGACTGCTATTATTAATTTCTATTAATTCCATAAAAGATGTCTCAGTACCACTCCAAACAATAAATAAATCATCTATGAAACGTTTGTATAATACAATATTAGATGAAATATCTGGATTAGAAAAAAAGATTTTCTGTTCTATGTTAAACATAAAAATATTGGCTATCATCGGAGCAACAGCAGAACCCATTGAGCATCCGCTCAATTGAATGTAATACTTATTATCAAATAAAAAGTAATTTTTTTTCAAAACAAATTCCAATAAACTAATACAAAATTCCACAAAACCCTCAGCATATATACCACTGGTAACCAAAAACTCCTTAACCATCTGTAAGCATGCCTCCTGTGGTATCACTGTGTATAAGCTTACAACATCTGCACAGATCATCCATGCCCCTTAGACACCATCTAACCTGCAATTCAACCTATGTGGTGTATCAGATTATCTGTCCCTGTGGTCTTTCCTATATAGGTAAGACCCAGGGCAGATTTAAAGATCGCATGTCGGTGCACCGATCGGCTATTAGAGCGGCTTTGGTTAGTAAGAGCAAATCTGACCAGCCGGTAGCTCGGCATTTTGCCGAATTTAACCACAGTGTTGCCAGTATTAAATATAGGATGATCGATTTTGTTAAGAAGCCTCTAAGGGGTGGCGATCGTAATCGATTATTATTGCAACGTGAGACAGAATGGATTTACCGTCTGGGAGTATTATCACCCAGAGGGTTAAATGAATATCTGAGCTTTAGTTGCTTTTAGAAACTACTCCTTTGAAGTATATGGATGCTTTTTTTCAGAGCCGTAGATGTGATGATTTGTTGTTCGTTGTCATGGTGATGGGAGTCACTAACGTGATGATGTATTGCGTGTTTGACGCTAGGGGGAAGTTCAAACGGACCTCCTAGTGCGAATTCACTCTGGGTGCATGATTATAAAGGTATGTAATGTCATTTATGTGCATTGTATCCTGACGATAGTGCAATAAAGCACTGAAACGTTGTAAGACCTGACTGGTTTATTGTTTATTTATCAAGCCGAGTGCCACACCATTGCGGGACTATATATATACATGTGTATATGTGGAGGCACCGGCGCAGCTATTTGTACTTTCCGTGGAGTGCCGGTCTGAAAATTGCTATATATATATATATATATATATATATATATATATATATATATATCTGTTACGTCCTAGATGATACTGGGGTCCTCATAAGTACCATGGGTATAGATGGGTCCACTAGGAGCCATGGGCACTTTAAGAGTTTGATAATGTGGGCTCGCTCCTCCCTCTATGCCCCTCCTACCAGACTGAGTTTAGAAAATGTGCCCGGAGGAGCCGGTCACAGCTAGGGGAGCTCCTTAAGCGTTTTCTGCATTTATTATCTGTTTGTTGTTTTCTGGCAGGACCGGATGGCACCAGCCTGACTGCTTTGTGGGTCTTAGGGAGGTAGGCCCAACCTCTTGAAGGGTTAATGGTCCCATTCCCCACTGACAGGACACTGAGCTCCTGAGGGAGTCATTTGCAAGCCCCACCATGATGAGCGTACCCTCCCGCAGCACGCTGCCACCCCTAACAGAGCCTGAAGATAGAAGAGTGGTGAGTACAGCTTCGGCGTCCCGGTTAGCATATCGCCAATGGGAATGGTGGTACAAGGGTAGGAGCGCAGTGCTGATGCAGGCTGTGCTCCAGGGGGCTCAGGAGGACATACACATAAGTGTGTTCTGCTGTGAGGGGCGCGCTGAGACACTAATGATTACCCACACTGGCCAACAGACCTAACAAGAGTTTTAACCCTCTGTTAGGCACACTAAAACCTCAGGCCAGTATAAAAAAAGACGGGAAGCCGCGTGCCATTACGGGGGCAGGGCTTCACTATGAGTGGATCCAGCAGCTCACCAGCGCCATTTTCCCTCCGCAGCTTACACTGACAGGAATCACAGGGAAGTGCAGCTCCTCCACAAAGACTCCACATCTCCTCAGCGATACCAGGGGTTCTTAGGGGGGGGGGATTGTTACAGTATACTAAGCCCTATTAGGGGACTAAGGGGGTCATTCCGAGTTGTTCGCTCGCTAGCTGCTTTTAGCAGCTTTGCACACGCTAAGCCGCCGCCTACTGGGAGTGAATCTTAGCTTATCAAAATTGCGAACGAAAGATTAGCAGAATTGCGAATAGACACTTCTTAGCAGTTTCTGAGTAGCTCCAGACTTACTCGGCATCTGCGATCAGTTCAGTGCTTGTCGTTCCTGGTTTGACGTCACAAACACACCCAGCGTTCGCCCAGACACTCCTCCGTTTCTCCAGCCACTCCCGCGTTTTTCCCAGAAACGGTAGCGTTTTTTCACACACACCCATAAAACGGCCTGTTTCCGCCCAGAAACACCCACTTCCTGTCAATCACACTCCGATCACCAGAACGAAGAAAAAACCTCGTAATGCCGTGAGTAAAATACCTAACTGCATAGCAAATTTACTTGGCGCAGTCGCACTGCGGACATTGCGCATGCGCATTAGCGACTAATCGCTCCGTTACGAGAAAAAAATAACGAGCGAACAACTCGGAATGACCCCCTAAGTGTGGTGACCCAGCTGAGTTTTTACTTGGCCATAAGGGTGTGGTGTGGCTGGTTCCATTTTCTGTGTCTCCCAGCAGGCTCTGTGTGGATTAAACCATGTTTTTACCTTCTGTGTGTGGGTCCCTTCACGTTACCATGTCCAGGGGCTGTGTTTCCTGCACAGCAGTGTCTGTCCTCCCCTGGAGACTCACTACCCTGTACTCAGGATAGTGCACATTCTCAGGCTAGTGGGGCAGAACCCCCATGGTTAGATTCCATTAAAGGGATGATATCCAATATTTCTACTAAATTATCCCATACTGAGAAAGAAACGCAATTCTTAAAGACAGTATATAGATAACCTGATAAATAGAGATTCAGTTCCCATACCAGCATCACAGGCCCCCGCCATTTGCCCACAAAAACGTACTCTGGCCCAGCTCATGCAGGCTGATACTGATGACGATATATCAGACCCAGAGGAGAGTGAAGTGGATGCGAGTGG
Source organism: Pseudophryne corroboree (assembly GCF_028390025.1). NCBI lineage: Eukaryota > Metazoa > Chordata > Amphibia > Anura > Myobatrachidae > Pseudophryne > Pseudophryne corroboree. The sequence continues at coordinate 1,163,727 of NW_026967472.1, read as the reverse complement.
GGCGGATGCTGTCCTATCACAGGGCATACAGGCCCTGAAAGAGTCTATCAGAAATGTCCTGCACATTCCTGACAAGGTGGCGGAGGTGGAGGAGGAATCTTATTTTAATGTAAAAAAGAAATCCTCAACAACTTTTCCTGCATCAAAGGAATTGAATGCTCTGTTTGAAGAAACTTGGGCTAATCCTGACAAAAAGTTTCAGATCCCTAAAAGATTAATTACATCCTTTCCCTTTCCTCTGGAAAATAGAAAGAAATGGGAAAACCCGCCGATTGTAGACGCATCGGTGTCTCGGTTGTCACGTACCTGTTCCTGGGGCAACATCCTTAAAGGACATGGCTGACCGCAAGATTGAGACCACTCTCAAATCTTTATACACTGCTGCTGGAGTGGCCCAGAGACCCACTATTGCTTGTGCATGGATCACTGTGGTCATTGCTAAGTGGTCAGTAACCTAATTGATGGATTAGATTCCTTACCCGGGGGGAGATAATTTTACTCCTATAGCATATTCAAGACTCTGCTAACTTTATGGTGGAGGCCATAAAGGAAATTGGTTTGCTCAACGCACGCACCACTGCCATGGCAGTGTCAGCACGTAGGGGCTTGTGGCTACGCCAGTGGACTGCTGATTCGGACTCCAGGAAAGGCGTGGAAGGCCTACCCTTCACAGGAGAGGCCTTGTTTGGAGACAAACTAGACAAATGGATCTCCAAAGCTACTGTGGGTAAGTCTACGTATCTTCCTTCCCTAGCACCCCAAGCTAGGAAAACCTATTCTGCTCCAACTCTGCAGTCCTTTCGGACAGCAAAATTTAAAGGCAAGCCTAAAGGTTCGTCTACAGCCTTCAAAGGCAATAAAAGTAAACCCAGAAAACCAGCAGCATCAGGTTCTCAGGAACAGACCTCCGGATCTGCTTCCTCAAAGCCTTCAGCATGACAGTGGACCACACTGCCTGGAAGACAGGTAGGTGGGAGCCCGGTTACGTTGTTTCAGTCACATTTGGGCAACATCTTGCCAGGATCCCTGGGTAAAAGACCTAGGGATACAGACTGGAGTTTCAGGAACTCCCACCTCACAGATTCTTCAAATCAGGCTTAGCAGCTTCTCCAGAAGCAAGTATGACCTTACAGGCAGCCATTCAAAAACTGATACAGATGCCGGTCATTGTCCCAGTTCCACCTCAACTACAACACAAGGGTTATTATTCCAACCTGTTTGTGGTACCGAAACCGGACGGTTCGGTAAGGCCCATTTTAAACCTCAAATCACTGAACCCGTACTTGCGGGTGTTCAAGTTCAAGATGGAGTCTCTGAGAGCGGTGATCTCAGATCTGGAGGAAGGGGAATTTCTGGTGTCTCTGGACAGCAAGGATGCGTACCTTCATATTCCGATTTGGCCGCCTCATCAGGCTTATCTAAGGTTTGCACTACAGTACTTTCACTACCATTTCCTGGCACTGCCATTTAGCCTCTCCATGGCACCGAGGGTATTCACCAAGGTAATGGCAGAGATGATGTTTCTCCTCCGCAAGCAGGGAGTGAACATAATACCGTACCTGGATGACCTGCTGATAAAAGCACCATCCACGGAGAGGTTGTTGGACTGCATTGTCCTCTCAACTCAACTACTTCAGGATCACGGGTGGTTTCTGAACCTACTAAAATCTAGTGATGAGCGGATTCGGTTTTACTCGGTTTTACTCGGTTTTACTCGGTTCTCAAAACGGCATCTTATTGGCTCACGGATGTCACGTGTTTTGGATAGCCAATAAGATGCCGTTTTGAGAACCGAGTAAAACCGAGTAAAACCGAGTAAAACCGAACCTCGCTCATCACTACTAAAATCCCATCTGAAAATGACACAGAGGCTTCCGTTCCTGGGGATGATACTGGATACGGAGAAACAGAAGGTATTCCTTCCGTTGGAAAAGGCATTGGTAATCCAGTCGATGGTGTGGGATGTTCTAACACCAGCCCAGATATCGGTGCATCTATGCATTCGCCTTCTGGGGAAGATGGTCACCTCTTACGAGGCTCTGCAATACAGAAGATTTCATGTAAGGCCCTTCCAGCTGGATCTGTTGGACAAATGGTCCGGATTGCATCTTCACATGCACCAGAGGATACATTTGTCGCAAAAAGCCAGGATTTCTCTTCTGTGGTAGCTTCAGACTTCTTACCTGACCAAGGGTCGAAGGTTCGGGATTCAAAATTGGATTCTGCTAACCACAGACGCAAAGCCTCAGAGGTTGGGGAGCAGTCACCCAGGGGGAACAGTTCCAAGGAAAATGGTCAAGTCAGGAAACCATTCTTCCAATCAACTTTCTGGAGCTAAGGGCCATATACAACGCCCTTCTACAGGCATCACATTTTCTTCAAGATCATGCCATTGAAGTTCAGCCGGACAATGTGACGGCAGTAATGTACATAAACCGACAGGGTGGAATGAAGAGCAGAGCGGCAATGTCAGAGGTAACAAGAATTCTCCACTGGGCAGAAAGACACGTGGTGGCGCTGTTGGAAATATTCATTCCGGGAGTAAAAAACTGGGAAGCGGACTTCCTCAGCAGACACTTCACCCGCAGGTGTTCGAGTCCTTATCACGTTGGGGGGGAATTCCACAGATAGACATGATGGCTTCTTGTCTCAACAAGAAGCTAAAGCGGTATTGTTCCAGGTTGAGGGACCCACAAGCAGTGGCGGTGGACGCTCTGGTGACTCCATGGGTCTACCAGATGGTTTACGTGTTTCCACCTCTTCCACTGATCCCAAGAATTCTCAAAAGAATAAAAAGGGAAAAGGTTCAAGCAATTCTCATTGCTCCGGATTGGCCAAGAAGGGCCTGGTACACAGATCTACTGGAATGCTCCTAGAGGACTCGTGGCCTCTGCCTCTTCGAGAGAATCTTCTGCAACAGGGTCCGTTCATTTATCAAGACTTACCACAGCTACTGTACGTTTGATGGCATGGAAGTTGAGCATCAAATTTTAGCTCAGAAAGGCATTCCGGACAAGGTTATTCCAACCCTGATCCAAGCCAGGAAAGGGATAACGTGTAAACATTACCACCGTATTTAGAAAAAAATATGTCTCGTGGTGTGAAAACAGGAAATTTCCTGCAGTGGAATTTCAACTGGGACGTTTTCTCCTATTTTCTAGTCAGGTGTGGATGTGGGACTAAGTTTGGGCTCCTTGAAAGTCCAGATTTCGGCCTTATCCATTTTCTTCCAGAAACAACTGGCTTCTGTCCCTGAAGTTCAGACATTGTTGAAGGGTGTTCAGCACATCCAACCGCCCTTTGTGCCTTCCACGGCACCTTGGAATCTTAACATGGTGTTGCAGTTTCTGCAATCAGAATGGTTTGAGCCTTTACAGGAGGCTGACGTAAAGTTTCTTACATGGTAGACTTTTATACTGTTAGCCTTAGCTTTGGCAAGGCGTGTGTCGGAACTGGGGGCGTTGTCTCACAAAAGCCCCTATTTGATTTTTCATGAAGATAGATTGAAGTCAGAACTCGTCAGCAATTTCTTCCTAAAGTAGTGTCTGCGTTTCATATCAACCAAGCTATTGTGGTTCTGGCACTTACCGACACCTCTGCTACTTCAAAGTCCTTGTATGTTGTGAGGGCTTTGAAGATCTATGTGAAGCGAACAGCTCGTCACAGAAAATCTGGCTCGCTGTTTGTTCTCTATAATCCCCCCAAAATTGGGTGTCCTGCTTCTAAGCAGACCATTGCACGCCGGATCAGGCTTACTATCCAGCATGCTTATTCCACGGCAGGTTTGCCATGTCCAAAATCTGTTCAGGCCCACTCTACTAAGTCGGTGGGTTCTTCCTGGGCGGCTGCCTGGGGTGTCTCGGCTTTACAGCTCTGCCGAGCAGCTACTTGGTCAGGTTCGAACACGTTTTCTAAGTTCTACAAGTTCGATACTTTGGCCTCTGAGGACCTTCAGTTTGGTAAATCAGTTCTGCAGGAACTTCAGCACTCTCCCACCCAGTTTGGGAGCTTTGGCACATCCCCATGGTACTAATGTGGACCCCAGTATCCTCTAGGACGTAAGAGAAAATAGGATTTTAATTACCTACCGGTAAATCCTTTTCTCGTAGGCCGGTGCTTCATGTTTCCTGCACTGTTACTTCATTAAGTAATGTTGTTAGTTCAGCTGTTGCTGTTCCTATTCAAGTTTGGTTAGCATGGCTTTCCTCTTTTTTGTGTGTGCAGGTTCGAACCCTACCTTATGGACTGGCCACAGCTCCCAGAGTATTCACCAAAATTATGGTGGTGATGGCATCTTATCTCCGTCAGAAGGGGATAAGGATTTTTCCATACCTCGACGACTTATCAATCCTGGCACAGTCTCGGGAATTGCTTCATCTGCCAAGCAGATCTGCAATAGACAATAGATTGTTTGCAGAAAAACGGTAGGCTCATAAATTGGGCAGAGTCGTCCCTGGTTCCGTCACAACGGATGACTCATTTGGGGTCTGTGCTGGATTCAGGTCTTCAGAGAGTATTTCTACCTCCGGACAAAATATCCAAAATTCAGTCAAGAATTCTGGAGCTGCTACACAGTCAAAGGGTATTCATTCACACCACAATGCATGTGATGGGGTTGATGGTGTCGACATTCAACATGGTGGAGTATGCTCAGTTCCATTCGAGGTCACTGCAACATCTGATCCTTTCCAAATGGAATGGATGTCATCAGACAATAAAAACGCAGACTATGGTACTTCCTCTGGAAGTAAGGAGGTCATTAGCCATCTCATCTGGACAAAGGGAGACCCTTCTGGATATCAGATTGTGAAATTCTGACAATGGCTGCCAGTCTTCATGGCTGGAGAGCAGTGTCAGGAAGGAGTTGTTTCCAGGGGCAGTGGACCAAGGAAGAAAGTTGCCTGTCAATAAATATATTTAAACTTCGGGCCATATATATGGCACTTATTCAGGCAAATGACATCCTTCAGTGGAAACCAGTCCAAATCCACATGGACAATGCAACAGCAGTAACGTACCTCAACCATCAGGGAGGAACTCGCAGCCGGAATGCAATGAAGGAGGTAAGTCACACATTAAAGTGGGCAGAGCTTCATCTACCAGCCTTGTCCGCAGTGTTCATTCCGGTAGTCCTAAACTGGGAAGCGGATTTTTTCAGTCAACATGCCATTCATTCAGTACTGGCTCTGTGGGAGCTGCGGCGGGCGATCCTGTCTACAGGGCTGCAGAGGTGTCTATCCCTCTTGCTAATGACGATGCTGCATTGATGGGTGTGGATGGGGGTTTTGAATTTAGCCCCCCCGGATCTGGTCCCCCCATCTCCAGGCCACCAGGAATACAGGACTGCCAGGAGTCTGTTCCCGGATTACATGTAAGAATGCCTATGTCCCCTCAGACTGTGCAATATGGATATAACTATGATTATTCAAGGGGTGGGAGTAGTCAGCGTCCCAGAAAAACGAACAATCATTATTTTCGGATGTGGAGCCCCAAGTTTGGCTGGTCTCGGCAAAAGAGGAGGGAGAGGAAGCAAAAACGGGGGAAACGTGCTGGCATTAAAGCCAGACTTTGCTTGTATTCACTGAGGCCCCCTATACCTAGTTTGTTTCTAGCCAATGTTCAATCACTAGCTAGTAAGCTCGATGATTTATATGTAAACTGCGCTAATAAGAATTATTTGAAGTATTGTTCATTATATATTTTTACTGAAACCTGGTTAAAGGACTCTGTCCCAGATTCAGCTGTATTGATTGATGATAGGATTTTATTTAGGGCTGATCGGACTCCGTCTTCTGGGAAAAGTAGGGGTGGTGGGCTCTGTGTTTTTATGCATAGGTCATGGTGTGCCGATGCTACTTTGCTTGATTCTTTCTGTTCAGTGGATATTGAATATTTGATTGTTAAGTGTAGACCTTTTTACCTACCTAGGGAAATTTCTGTTATAATTATTGTTGCTGTTTATATACCCCCTAGTGCGAATGTTAATCAGGCTTTGGAGATTCTTTTTAATGTCGTAAGTTCTTTACAGACTAGTTATGCTGAAGCATGTTTTATTGTGGCAGGTGATTTTAATCAGGCGGATTTTAACAAAGTTATGCCAAGATTTCATAAGTATGTGTTGATTCCCACGAGGGGTACACACACTTTAGATCAGGTCTATTCTAATCTAAGTTTAGCATTTGAGACTTTCGCTTGTCCTCATATCGGCAACTCTGATCATTTGTCCCTATTTTTGCGGCCTATTTATAAACCACAGGTTAAAAGAGCAAAGCCTGAGGTTAAAATTGTTACTATCTGGCCTGATGGGGCAATGATGAGGTTGCAGGATATGTTGGAATTTACAAATTGGGAACTGTTTATTGAAGAGAGTTTGATCAATGGATCAATTGAGACTGATTTATTGGCTTCTCTGATTTTTTGTTATATTAACACATGTATAGAGAGTGTTACGATAAAGAAGGTAATAAAAACTTTCCCCAATGAGAAACCTTGGTTAAACGGGGAGGTTCGTGCTTTGATTAAAGCTAGGGATAGTGCTTTTAGGGTTGGTGATCAGGCTGTTTTAAGACTTGCTAGGGCTCAACTTAGGGTAGGTATAAAAAAGGCGAAAATTAGCTACTCAAAAAAGATCGAAGATCTTAGCTCCTTGAATAGGAATCCGAGGAGTCTGTGGCAACTGATATATGAGGTGACGGGGTGTAAAGCTAAGAAGCATGATTTTGGTGTGACTAGTAAGGCACTGGTGGAGGATCTGAATTTATTTTATTGCAGATTTGAGGAGAGTAACAACTTATCCCAGTCACCGCTATGTCCTAGTATGGGTGATACCCCCCTAGTACTTGACGAGGCCACTGTGGCTAAATGTCTGCGTCAAATAAACCCTGGTAAGGCAGCAGGGCCTGACGGCATTCAAGGGAAGGTTCTCCATGGTTGTGCGGAGCAATTGTGTGGAATATTGACAATTTTGTTTAATCTATCACTCACGCACTGTGTAGTACCGAGGTGCTTTAAGATGACTAGTATTGTCCCCGTCCCGAAGAAAGGGTTAGTAAAAGGCTTAAATGACTATCGGCCTATAGCATTAACACCTCTCATAACGAAATGTTTTGAGAGACTGGTACTGAATCATATTAAATCTTTTTTCTCTGCCGATTTTGACCCATTTCAGTTTGCCTACAGACAAAACCAATGCACTGATGATGCGATTATTTCACTGTTGCACTTTACTCTGTCCCATTTGGAAGTGAGTAATGCCTATGTTAGGATTTTATTTGTTGATTTTAGTTCGGCTTTTAACACAGTGATTCCAATCTCCCTAATTAATAAATTATCCGCATTAGGCCTTGATTGTTTCACTTGTAATTGGATTTTAGCATTTTTGACTAATCGTCCTCAAGTGGTTAAAATGGGCAGTATTAGGTCTGACGAGGCACAAATTAATACAGGTGTACCCCAGGGTTGTGTTCTTAGTCCGTTTTTATATTCATTGTTTACTTATGATTGTGTATCAGCAGACGCATCAGTTAAATTGATTAAATTTGCGGATGATATTGCCGTAGTTGGGTTAATTAGTGGTAATGATGAGCTGGCATACAGGACGGAAGTTGCAAAGTTAGTTAATTGGAGTAATGAAAATCATTTATTTTTAAATAGTGGGAAGACAAAAGAACTGATTATTGATTTTAGGAGAAGGCAGCTACCGAAGTTACCAGTGTTTGTTGGCGATCAGGAAGTGGAAATGGTTAACTCATTCCGGTTTTTAGGTATTCAGATCTCGTCATGCTTGACTTGGTCTGAGCACTTGCTATTGATAGGAAAAAAGGCTCAACAACGACTTTTCTTCCTGCGGCGTTTAAGGGCCGCAGGTGTTGGTGCTCAGACCATGTTAAATTTTTATAGGTGCTCGATAGAGAGCATTCTTAGTTATGGGATCGTGGCATGGTATGGCGGTTGTACTCTAAAAGATCGATGGGCATTAGAGAGGATAAGGAAATCGGCTAGCAAAATTATTGGTTCACCACTGCCTAGCTTTGATGATTTGTATAGTAGTAGGGTTTTAAGCAAAGCCAGGTGTATTTTACTAGATAGTGCTCATCCTTTTAATATGCTTTTTGTAAAACTTCCGTCACTAAAGAGATTTCGTTCTCTGATGGCTCGTACCAACCGGTTTAGGGTTAGTTTTATCCCATCTGCTGTACGTATGTTAAACGAATGATTTATTTTTATGTTTGTTTTATGTTCTCGCTTGCTACTATTTGATGCCTTGTACAATGTAATTTCGTCTGTCAATTTGTTTTGGCTGATGACAATAAACTTGAACTTGAACTTCATGCAAATGAATGGGCTTTACACCGAGAGGTCTTCCAAATCCTGGTAGACAAATGGGTACTACTGAAGATAGATCTCATAGCATCATGCCAGAACAACAAAGTTCCCACATATGGGTCAAGAACAAAGGATCCCAGAGTGATCTTTGTGGATGCCCTGTTAGTGAGGTGGGACTTTCATCTAGACTATGTGTTTCCACCCATCTCCCTGTTACCCAGGGTAATGTGAAAGGTAAAACAAGGAAAGGGCGCCATGATACTGATAGCTCTGGCTTGGCACTGAAGACATTGGTACACAGATCTGCAGAGGTTGTCGATGGGTGCTCTCTTCCTACTCCCTCAATGTCCAGATCTACTGTCTCAGGGTCCTTGCAGTCACAAGCACCTGGATCGACTGTCTTTGACGGCGTGGCTCTTGAGACTTCCATCCTGAAAGCAAGAGGATTCTCACAATAGGTAATTCAAACTATGCTCAGAGCAAGGAAACCTTCCTCAGCTCGCATTTATCACCGAATATGGCAAGCCTATATTCAGTGGTGCAGAGAACAGAAATTTGACCCCAGGTTTTTCAGAGTTTCCAGGGTCTTAGCATTCCTTCAGGCAGAAATGGATAAAGGTTTAAGGGTGGCTTCTATGAGAGTACAAGTGTCAGCATTGACTGTATGATTTCAAAAGAAAATTGCCAACCTACCGGATGTGCGCACTTTTTTCCAGGGAATGCTTCTCATCCATCCTCCTTTTGTTCTTCCTACAGTGCCTTGGGAGTTAAGTTTAGTCCTAAATACCCTACAAGTTTGAACCACTTAAAAGAGTGGATCCTAAATGGTTGACAGCTAAAGTTCTCTTTCTACTGGCCATGGTTTTAGCTAGAAGAGTTTCAGATTTAGAGGCATTGTTATGCCGTCCTCCATTTCTGATTTTTTTTATCCGGATAGAGCAGTTCTCAGAACTAAATCTGGGTATCTTCCTAAGGTGGTGTCTAAATTCCACCTAAACGAAGAAATTGTAGTCCTGGCTTTCCAAGGGCCGGACCTTTCTGCGGGAGATGCATTGTTAGATATTAACAATATCAGATAGGTAAGTATAGAATAGGATGCTTTAAAAAAAATTATATATATAAAAAGAGTATATAAAAAATATATTATCAATAAAAAGTTGGTAAAAAAGACTTCTAGGTCAAAGATTATATGAAGTCAGGTACTTATCTCAATGCTGAGAAAGAAAAGAACTACAAGTTCCCCGGCGACAGCTAAATATCCAGTATTAGATAACAGATTTGTCGCAGCTTTTACATAACCAGGACATACTCAACCCTTTTAAATCAAGAAAAAAAACAGAATAAAAATTGAAAGCGCTGACAACCTGTATATGTATATACAAATTATTTATTTTATAAAACTATATTGTCTAATCAGAATTAAAACATCATGTCAGCAGAACAATTAAAAAATTAATACATTTCCCCACATATACCATATAAAAATCACCCCTTTCTAGTTCACAGAGACTGTTTCCATTTAAATGTTACTTTATATATAATGTTATTGTATGTATTTTAGTCTCTGTGGAATAGAAAGGTTTACAGCTCCCTTGCTTTTCACTGCGTGATCACATCCAATTATATATGCACTTTAAAAACTGCTATCATTGTATCCACAGTATTTCACTTATTCAGTTTACAATAGTATTGTTATATCCATGCTGCTGTAGTCTTATTGTTAATTGCAAAGTCCCCATTTTTGTCCGTTTTTAAATTCAAAGCTGTGATTTCAGCAATGATACGCTGAGGTCTTTAAGACCGGGCTTTATAACAGGGTTTTTTACACAACGTGTTTTAGTGGTTATACGTTGGTATCCTCTATTGCAGAACAGGATAAAGTTGATAGCACATTCAGTGCTTTTTTACAGACATGGCCATGTTGCAGAGCCGGACTTAGGCATAGGCAAACTAGGCAAATGCCTAGGGCATTTGGTATGCTTAGGGGCACCAGCAGTTTCTGCTGATTAAAATGATATGCGGCATGCCTATATTCTGTGTGTGACTGCGGCTGTATCTGCATACAAAATGCTACAGTGCAGTGTATTCCTGGAAATCACTGTAATGTAGCATTTCGTATACAGATACAGCCGCAGTCACACAGAATATAGGCATGCCGCATATCATTTTAATTAGCAGAAGCTGCTTGTGCATCCTAGCCACATAGTAATGCAAATATTATGATGCATTTTCATAAACAAAAGGCACCCGACGTTAGCAGAGCTGCTAGCTGACTCATGCCAGGCATCTCCTCCAGAACTAGTGGCGGTGCTAGGGGGAACCAGACAAAATCTTGCCTAGGGCATCATATTGGTTAGGGCCGGCTCTGCCATGTTGTTTAGACTTTAGTGCAACTTTACCCCTCTCACCATCTGTAGATCAAGTGCTGCTGGTCAGTAGATCTCCCGGCTCTGGTAGCTAATTCCTTTTTGATTGAGCAGCAGAAACTAGACATTGGTTGGATCAGATCACTCTACAAAAATATGTAGACGGAGATCCCATACCCAGGGGACTTAGAATCCTAAAAAATCCAACATTTGGGGAGGATACTAAGTTCACAAATGATTGGAATCAAGTTTTGGATGCATGCGCTAAGAATCTTATGAGATTGTTAATAAGATACAGGGAAGAAAAAGTACAGGGTTTACAAATAGAAATAGAACAAACCCAAAATCTATTAAAGGCATATGAGACCAATCCAGAAGAAGAAAAGCTGATGAATTTGAACAAACTCTCATTATGAGAAAGGAACATAAAATGAATAGGGACTTAGATGACTATGAAAATGGAGAAGTCAGAGAGTATAATAGAAAACAAAGAAATACATATAATACCCCCCAAAGAGAAAGAAAAACTGTTACATTTCGGAGATACCCAAATACACAGTACATAAACAAGAAAAAGAGACAAGGAGAAGGTTTCCAGACATATGGCCAAAAGGGGTCAGAATATTGGGAACACAAAAACAGAGGAATTTCCACTTGAAATAGATATGAATCACTTGATCAAACCCCAGAGTATGAACAAAATATATCAGACAGGAGAAATAGAAATAGATTCAGGTATAGGAAATCTGAGACCGATGAAGACCCAGAATCTCCTGGTAACCTTCCTTTTTCTAGAGAGGCGCAACCCTGTATCCCGAGAAAACACACTGGGACAGACCAAAAGGTTAAGAGAAAGAGAACAAGGGGATCGAGAGAAGGTAGGGGGAAATCCCACAAAAAGTATATGCGTCAGATAAGGGAGGAAGGAAAAGGTATTTTTAACAAATCCTAAAAAAAACTTAGTGAAGATCAATTACACCTTTTGGAAAAGGGTTTAAATGTTGCCCCTGTAACTAAACCAAATCTCTTTACTCTCTTCGTTGATTTAAATAAATATGTAAGGACATTAAGTAGAAAACGATATTTTGCGTTAAAAGCAATGAAAAAATCCAAATTGTCAGGAACACCAATAATCCTAGACAGTGAGGATCAGGAGGCTCTAAGTATCCTGGAAACTCTGGAGGAAAACTCTGACCAACAAAGGGAGTTTGAAAAAAATTATGATATGAGGAAAGTGAACTGATTTAAAGCAAAATCTGAGCTCTATCCCCTACAATATAAGGGACCTTATATTGAGAGTTCTATAATAGTACCCTGGAACAGTTTAGAATAATGGCCCTCATTCCGAGTTGTTCGCTCGCAAGCTGCTTTTAGCAGCATTGCACACGCTAAGCCGCCGCCTACTGGGAGTGAATCTTAGCTTAGCAGATTTGCGAACGAAAGATTCGCAATATTGCGAAAAGATTTCTCTGTGCAGTTTCTGAGTAGCTCGAGACTTACTCTTCCAGTGTAATCAGTTCAGTGCTTGTCGTTCCTGGTTTGACGTCACAAACAGACCCAGCGTTTGCCCAGACACTCCTCCGTTTCTTCAGCCACTCCCGCGTTTTTCCCAGAAACGGCAGCGTTTTTTCACACACTGCCATAAAACAGTCAGTTTCCGCCCAGAAACACCCACTTCCTGTCAATCACACTCCGATCACCAGAACGAAGAAAAAACCTCGTAATGCCGTGAGTAAAATACCAAACTTCTTAGCAAATTTACTTGGCGCAGTCGCAGTACGAACATTGCGCATGCGCAATTAGCGGAAAATCGCTGCGATGCGAAGAAAATTACCGAGCGAAAAACTCGGAATGAGGGCCCATGTGCGAAAAAGCAGAGAAGAGAAAATTTAAAGACAATCTGAGTAGAGGAGAAAGAAAAGCTTTGAAGACACTGTATTCGGAAAACAAAATAATTATCAAACCTGCGGATAGGGGTGGTGGGATCGTGATTCTGGATGTGGTGGATTACATATGTGAGGCACAAAGCAAACTAAATAATAGGAAATTTTCTGCCAAGTTGAAGCGTGATCTCACTGCCCTATATCAGAAGGAACTTAGAGATTTGCTAGATACAGCCCTATACGACGGCACAATCTCCAAAGAAACTTTTAACTTTTTATATAATTTGCACCCACTTTTTACTACTTACCAAAACTTCATAAATCACTTCAATGACCTCCTGGTCGCCCTATAATTTCCGATGTTGGGTCACTAACTAATAATTTGTCATCTTTTGTTGGTTTTTATTTACAGTGTCACGTAGGGAGTCTTAAGTCATACATTAAAGACACCAAGCATTTTCTGAATTAATTAAATCAATAGAGTGGAAACAAAAGTACACCCTATTAACATGTGATGTAGAAGTGTTATACTTAAATATTCCACACGAATTGGGTATTAAAGCAGCAAAACGCTATCTAGATAAAGATCCAGATATGACAGACTCCCTGCGTGGCTTCATATTAAAATCTCTAAAGTTTATTTTAGAACCCAATTGTTTTTTGTTTGATAATTGCACTTACTTACAAACATGGAGTACCGCCATGGGGATGAGGTTCGCCCCGAGCTTTGTGAACCTGTACATGGGTCAAATTGAGGAGGAGTTAGTGTGGGGCAGTGAGTTTGGGGCGAGCCTCATCTTATACGGAAGGTATATAGATGATTTATTTTTTATTTGGGTTGGGGATGCACAGTCTATTGATTTATTTGTCACGTATATCAATAACAACAAATATGGTCTTAAATTTATGTCCACATCAAGTAAAAACAATATACATTTTCTAGACATTGTACTTTCAGTAGAAGGGAATAAATTGAAAATGGAGACATACATAAAACAAGTTGGTCAAAGCAGATACCTTGATTATAGGAGCTCTCATGCAAAAAGTTGGAAGGATAATATTCCAAAAGGACAGCTATTAGACTCAAGCAGAAGTGTTCATCAGAAGAACTCTTTGAGAAGCAGGCTAAAACCATGTTTCAGTCATTTTTGGAACAAGGATATCCATGGGGTACTATACAAAGTGCTATGAATTAAGTTAGAGAATTAGATAAAAGGAATCTTCTGGCTTTGGAACAGAGGAGTAGGAAAGATGAGGAAACAGCAAATATGGATGGCGGGAGATCAGCATTTTTCATGACAAAGTACAATAGTTGTGCTTATGAGATTAAAAGAATAATTAAGAAAACTTCCGAACTGTTAAAAATGGATGGGGTGCTAAAAGAAGTGGTGGATTTAAATGGGAAAATTTAAATCCAAACTAGTATCCAGCCATTTCAAACGAAAAACTGAATACCCCACAATAGAAAATACATGGCTTCCCATTAGACCCCCAGGGTTTCATAAGTGTGGGAAAACTGCATACAATACATGTAAACATACAAATAAAAAAGATATCGAATTTACATCTAATCATAGTGGAAAAGCTTTAAAAAATCAAGGAGTTTATTAATTGTAGATCTACATATGTTATCTACATTGTGCAATGTGGCTGTGGAAAGCAGTATGTGGGTCGTACTACACGAACACTAAACACTAGATTCATGGAACATTAGCGTAACATCAATAAAGGTACAAGAACACATTCTCTCTCCAGCCACACTGCACACTGTATTAACTCCACACTTAATGATATCAGAATCAAAGGAATTGAACAGATCAAGCCTAAAAACAGAGGAGGTAATTGGTTTAGCCATTTGTGCCGAAGAGATTAACCAGCTACAGAAATTAATAGAGGCGCTCATGAAAACCACACACCATAATTTCACAGGTTCAGTAACAACCAAAGAATCAGATGAATTTGTACAAAGTATATGTATTTAATATTCACAATAATCTAATAAAAATACCATTTAATGAAGACAATTCATAGGTATTGTTAATCCTAGCTTTCTGATTTGCCACATACATAAGTTTAAAAACACATGAATTATCTAGGCTATTACTATTGTTGTTTGTAACGCTAGAATTTCACTGAACTGGATGATTGAAAGTTCCAATGTAACAATGTGTTACAATCCTTTGGAAACACTGTTGCCACAGCTGCTGAATGTGATTCCTGAGTAAGACACAGTTGCTGCACGTTTAAGAGGTGAGCTTCAATGAAGTTTAACGGCATATGTTGGTTGTATATAAAAGAAATTACCTCTCCATATGGGCTGGTGAACCCGAGCGTCCCCGGGTGAGTCCAGAATTTGCCCAGTAGATTGTGGAGCTGGAGGGTACGTGGCGTGTCTGGATGTATCAACCAGCCGCTGGGTTGTGCTCAATTGACCTGCTGATAATCACCCGGTATGTGCCGTGCAGGCAAGTGCGGACGGCAGGCGTGAGGCTGCTGGATGAGACACCGTCACAGAGATCCAGCTGCACTGAGAAGCTTCCTCCCAGACTACCTGGACATGCACCGTCCGCCGGTGGTCAGCGGGATGGAGGATACTGAGGCCGGTCGCAGTTGCCGCACAGAGCCCACGGCTCGATTCCGTGCCTAATGGTAGTCGCCCGTCACTGCCGCAGGTGAATTATAGGTGGAGTAGCTGTGTCCTGGAAGATGCAGGTGTTCAGTGAAAGAAAGGGGGAGGAGTCCTGACGCGTTTCGTCACGTGACCCGTGACTTTTTCAAAGTCAGGACTCCTCCCCCCTTTCTTTCACTGAACACTTGCATCTTCCAGGACACAGCTCCTCCACCTATAATTCACCTGCTGCATTGACGGGCGACTACCATTTGGCACGGAATCGAGCCATGTGGGCTCTGTGCGGCAACTGCGACCGGCCTCAGTATCCTCCATCCCGCTGACCACCGGCGGACGGTGCACGTCCAGGTAGTCTGGGAGGAAGCTTCTCAGTGCAGCCGGATCTCTGTGACGGTGTCTCATCCAGCAGCCTCACGCCTGCCGTCCGCACTTGCCTGCACGGCACATACCGGGTGATTATCAGCAGGTCAATTGAGCACAACCCAGCGGCTGGTTGATACATCCAGACACGCCACGTACCCTCCAGCTCCACAATCTACTGGGCAAATTCTGGACTCACCCGGGGACGCTCAGGTTCACCAGCCCATATGGAGAGGTAATTTCTTTTATATACAACCAACATATGCCGTTAATCTTCATTGAAGCTCACCTCTTAAACGTGCAGCAACTGTGTCTTACTCAGGAATCACATTCAGCAGCTGTGGCAAAAGTGTTTCTAAAGGATTGTAACACATTGTTACATTGGAACTTTCAATCATCCAGTTCAGTGAAATTCTAGCGTTACAAACAACAATAGTAATAGCCTAGATAATTCATGTGTTTTTAAACTTATGTATGTGGCAAATCAGAAAGCTAGGATTAACAATACCTATGAATTGTCTTCATTAAATGGTATTTTTATTAGATTATTGTGAATATTAAATACATTTATTTTTTACAAATTCATCTGATTCTTTGGTTGTTACTGAACCTGTGAAATTATGGTGTGTGGTTTTCATGAGCGCCTCTATTAATTTCTGTAGCTGGTTAATCTCATAGGAGTATCGCACATCTTCTTATAGTGGCGAACGTGCTCCCACACTATCAGTTCCAGGTTCATTTCATTTAGACTGATTAGTTTATTGTTAAACACAGGCGCAGCAAAAGATTTCTTCTCTCTCATTTGTTCCGAAGAGAAGCATTTTAGATATTTCAACACAGTGGAACTTAACAATATTTAACATCTTTAGGTCCGTATATCTACCAGGCATCAGAGGTCATAGGAACCACTAAGAAAAATGATTGTTTTCATGTATACATGTTCTCATTTTCATTATGTGCACACACACTTATGCTCGGCAGATATGTCTAGGATGACATCAGAGGTCCATCTGAGCCGTCCGAGGACAGAGCGCTGAGTTTGAGATATAAAGATAATTCGTACATATTTGTCTGTCACTTTCTCCTTTCTCAACTCCATAGTGGAGTATTTAGTAAAATAATTAGGGGGTATATGTCCATCAAGATACTTTCTCTAGTAATATGGTTAGGGAAAATCTATAGGGAAATTATATTTAACTAAGTAGCATCAAATGAAGATTTAGAGAAATTGAAGTTGGAGTTAAACAAAACCAACAAAATTACGTTCAAAGAGAAATGAATATGCAAAAAGTGGAAACTAGAAGAAAATGATATAAAATAAAATAAGAATATGGTCTTTATTTAAAACTGGATTGGAGTCTATTAAATACTGACAAAGGAATATGTATATTGGAAATATTACTGTCATGTAGAATTATGTACATATATATATATCTGTAAGAGGGATAGATATAATATCAATATAGCTAAATGCTGTAAACAGATATATATGTGTAAATACCCAGGTATAAAATAGATAATAAATAGAAGCAAATGTATATATATATATATATATATATATATAAAAATAATTAATTGAGGTTTTGTGATGGGCAGTACCATTTATTATAATGAAAGAAACAAGTTGATACATTTTATGCAGAAGATATATGCAATGTATAATAGATCCAAACAGTGGAGAAAATACAAAGTGTATCTAATTACGGACCAAATACATAAGCACATCTGTGCCGTATTGACCCGTACTGATTCAAACGGATTCAGGTGTCTGCTACATGTATCGTCTAAAAAGACAGAGCCAAACGGCCAATGGGGCTATATATCATATAACAAGATCTAAAATTAGGCTTGGGATGCAACTGATGTGCACATGCGCACACCGTGAAATTTGAAATAAAAAGAGCTTCGGGACGCTCAGGACATTAATCACTTATTAACTGAGGAAGCCGCCGATGGTTACACAGAGGCGGAGAAACGCATTTTTACTAAGTGGTATCAGCAGATCCATATACCCATCCAGATCTCTGTTGCCCGACGTAGAACTGGACACGGACCTCTGGATACGACTCAATCGAAAAGGGATTAGCTACCAGATCCGGGAGATCCACTGACCAGCAGCACTTGATCTACGGACGGTGAGAGGGGTAAAGTTGCACTAAAGTCTAAACAACATGGCCATGCATGTAAAAAGCACTGAATGTGCTATAAACTTTATTCTGTTCTGCAATAGAGGATACTAATGTTATGAGCCACGGCTGTGGCTCATTTCCATTTTGCATTTTAGTTATGTATTTTATGTTTATAAGTTGTCTTGCAGGCCAGGATTTCCCGTTGCTCTGTTTAAGAATACTCTTGCTTGCTGCCGGTGGTGAGTCTGTGTAATTGCAGCTTGTTCCCATGTGTTCAGCCTCACCTGGCTGCTAATTGCATCTTGTCAGTTTGGAGTCATGCAACAGGGCAGCTGCATGACATAATTAATTAGGCCTCTCTGTTATATGCTGGCTGAGTGCAATTCACAGACGCTGGTGATATTTCTAGGTTTCCAGTCTGCTTGAGTTCTGAGCTTGTTCCTGCCAATTCCTGAGCTCCAGTCTAGCAGTGTCTGTCTAGCTGTTTCCTGTGTCGATTCCTGTGTCTGTCCCTGTGTCGATTCCTGTGTCTGATCCCGTGTCCTGCTGTGAAGCGTTCCTGTCCAAAAGTCCTGTGGCTTTGCCTATGCCTGGTCGAGTTTCTGGCTTCTTGGTGTCCACCGGTCTGTCGTTTGGGATTCTGCCTGTCCTCCAGTTCTGAGAGTCTGTGTCGGCAGCGTTGGGGGTTCCTGTCCGTTTGCCAGTATTTGTACCGGTTCCGTGAGTAGCGGCTCTGCTGCGTCCGTCGGCCTAGGCCACTGTATTCCTTGGTTATATTTGTCACTGGTGTTTTGCAGAGGGTTCTGCTTATGCTGTCACCGCCGATACACAAAAGTATTGTGTCGGCGTGTGGACAGCATTTCCTTTGTTGTTCTTTTCCCTGGCGGAAATCCGCGCATACTTTAGTTTCAGCTTTGTTAGTAGCCCCTGGCTTTGTTGTTCAGTTAGAGGGCCCCTTGTTATCACCCTGTCTCGGTCTCTTTGTCTCTCATTAAGACCTGAGGGGGCATCGGAGTTGGGCAGACATAATCCGCCCTTCAAACGCGGCTGCCATGGGCCCAAGCAACCATAGTCTCGCAAGAGTGTACTGACAGCACGGGCGAGACAACGGAGATAGGGTGCCAGGGGCTATTCCCTTTCCATTCCCCTTTCCCAGCATTACGTTCTGGTATTCAGGTCCTACCGCATAAGATCACCCCTGACCTGAGTATCAGAATCATAACATTATCATTAGCCATACCACAAAAAAGAAATAAAACTTTTTTCTTTTTTGGCCCAGTCCAGTGTCTAGTCTAGAATCCAGTCCGGTGTTTAGAATCCAGTCCTGTCTAGAATTCAGTGTGCAGAATCCAGTCCGGTGTTCAGAATCCAGTCCGGTGTTTAGAATCCAGTCCGGTGTTAAAAAATCCAGTCCGGTATTTAAAAAAAAATTAAAAATCCAGTCTTGTTTTGTCTAGTTTAAAAATTCAGTCTTGCCTTGTCTAGTCTTGCCTTGTCTAGTCTTGCCTTGTCTTGTCTAGTTTTAAATCCTCCTATGTCTACTATGCAAGCCCTCCAGGCATCTCTCTCAGCCCTGAACTCTGCTTTCAGTGCTTTGAAACCTGAGCGAATAGAAGTTTTGCAGCAATCCTTAAAGCAACTGCAAAACCTTCTGACTAAAATCTTGCTCATCTTGCCAGAAGTCGTTGAGAGTACATCTATCTCTAAAGAGACTCTTGTTCACAGTATAGTGACAAGAGAATCCTCTGGTTTAATTGAAGAGAAAAGGTTTAAAAGTTTTCTGCGGCCCAGGCTCTCAGAAGAGGAGCGTCTGCGTCGCAGAAACTTAAACTTATGCCTATATTGTGGGGGTTTAGGCCACTATCTGCAGACCTGTGAGTTGCGCAAGCCAAAGTGTGGTGACAAGTTTTGCCCTCTGGCCAAGTTGAGTCAGGATACAAGACCTACTCCTGTCTCTACTGTGGCAGAGGTACTTGTCACACAACCCACACTAAAAAGCTCTCTGTCCTACAATTGGGGTCCTTGGGCAAGGGAGCCCCATTATAGATTCAGGAATCAAAAGAGAATGTTTCTCTCCTCTCTTGAGGTTCCTGTTGAAGCAGAGTTGCAAGCCCTTGGAGTGGTGCCCGATGCCCAGGTTCCTGGAGTGGTGCTCGATGCCCAGGTTCCTGGAGTGGTGCCCGATGTCCAGGGTCCTGGAGTGGTGCCAGATGCTCAGGATCTTGGTGCGGTACCCAATGCCCAGAGTGCTGGAGCGGTACCCGATGCCTAGAGTGCTGGAGCGGTACCCGATGCCCAGAGTGCTGGAGCGGTACCCGATGCCCAGAGTGCTGGAACGGTACCCGATGCCCAGAGCGCTGGAGCGGTACCCGATGCTCTAGCTTATAGAGGGACATCAAATATTATAGCTCAGGTTTCCATACCAGAAGGGGTCTCAGAAGCTGTTACCCCAGGTAGGGACTTGAAAAGCGCAACCCCAGAAAGGGTGTCTAAAACCATAGTTCTAGAAGGGAACTCGAGAAGCAAAACCCCAGAAGGGATCTTTGAAGTAATATCCCCAAGTGGGGTCTCGAGAGACGCAGCCTCAAAGAAGGGTCTTGAGGTCGCTTCCCCAGGAAAGAACTTAAGAGGCATAGCATTTGTGGAGGTTCAGAAGGTTATAGCTTCAGCAAAAGTCCCGGAAGTCATAGTCCCGGGAGAAGTTTTGATAATTATCGACTCAGAGAGGGAGGCCAATGGCTCAGTCCCAGTGAGGGAAGCCGATGGCTCGGTCCCAGTGAGGGAGGCTGATGGCTCGGTCCCAGTGGGGGAGGCCGACGGCTCGATCCCAGTAAAAGAATCCGAGGTGCTGACCCCAGCGGGGTTCCCGGAGGCCACTGCCCCAGCGGGGTTACCGGAGGCCACTGCCCCAGCGGGGTTACCGGAGGCTACTGCCCCAGTGGGGTTACCGGAGGCCACTGCCCCAGCGGGGTTACCGGAGGCCACTGCCCCAGCGGGGTTCCCGGAGGTCACTGCCTCGGGTGGGGTTCAGAAGGCCACTGCCTCGGGTGGGGTTCAGAAAGTCACTGCCCCGGGTGGGGTTCAGAAAGTCACTGCCCCGGGTAGGGTTCAGAAAGTCACTGCCCCGAGTGGGGTTCAGAAAGTCACTGCCCCGGGTGGGGTTCAGAAAGTCACTGCCCCAGGTGGGGTTCAGAAAGTCACTGCCCCAGGTGGGGTTCAGAAAGTCACTGCCCCAGGTGGGGTTCAGAAAGTCACTGCCCCAGGTGGGATTCAGAAAGTCTCAGCCTCAAGTAAGGTCAACAGTGACCAGGTCCTAGCAAAGCACTCTAGTCAGTCAGATGGGAAGGAAGCAGATCCTGACTCTGTTGATATCTCATCATCTATAATCTTTGATGGGGACTTAGTCCAATTTCTGGCGCTTTACAAACACTATTACACCATTTTGTTGTCTAGACCATTTCTGGGCATCATTTCAGAGAACCTAGTGCTCTATCTGATATATTCTTTTAAAGGAGAGCCTTTTGAGTGGGCGACCAGCCTAATGAAAGCTGAAGATCCCATTCTTCAGGATCCCCCAGCATTCAGTGATGCAGTTATTAAAAGATATGGTTCCAAAGAAATTGGTTCAGGTTCCTCTAAGTCACCCGTCTTGTCTGCTGAGAGTCCACCAAATACTGTAAACTCGGCACAAGAGTCTCAGCCCTTTGTTTTGACTGCAGGATGTGCTTTTCTGTCTTCTTCTTATAGTAGTACTTTGCCTGAAAGTTCAGCTCCCAAGGTTAAGAAACCAATCTCTGATTTGAACCCAGCCTGGGAGGTACCATCAGTTCAGACAATGTTTGGGGAATTACTTTGGTCAGACCTCAAGAACTTTGTAAAAATAAGAAGAAGAAGAAGAAAAAGAAATGATTATTGACTCTTGCCTTGTTAAAAAAAAAGAAGAAAAAAAGATTTTTTTCCCCTCCCTTGTCTTGTGTCCAGTGGCCACCGTCAAGGGGGGGGGGGGGGGGGGGGGCGCACCGTTACTAGCTGTTGTCACAGCTTGTTTCTGTTAGACCAGTGTGTCAGGTTTTTTTTTGTATCCCTTGCTTTGGAAAGTCTGAATTTTGGGGTCCTTTGACCCCTCCTCAAGGTGGGGGGAATGTTATGAGCCACGGCTGTGGCTCATTTCCATTTTGCATTTTGGTTATGTATTTTATGTTTATAAGTTGTCTTGCAGGCCAGGATTTCCTGTTGCTCTGTTTAAGAATACTCTTGTTTGCTGCCGGTGGTGAGTCTGTGTAATTGCAGCTTGTTCCCATGTGTTCAGCCTCACCTGGCTGCTAATTGCATCTTGTCAGTTTGGAGTCATGCAACAGGGCAGCTGCATGACATAATTAATTAGGCCTCTCTGTTATATGCTGGCTGAGTGCAATTCACAGACGCTGGTGATATTTCTAGGTTTCCAGTCTGCTTGAGTTCTGAGCTTGTTCCTGCCAATTCCTGAGCTCCAGTCTAGCAGTGTCTGTCTAGCTGCTTCCTGTGTCGATTCCTGTGTCTGTCCCTGTGTCGATTCCTGTGTCTGATCCCGTGTCCTGCCGTGAAGCGTTCCTGTCCAGAAGTCCTGTGGCTTTGCCTATGCCTTGTCGAGTTTCTGGCTTCTTGGTGTCCACCGGTCTGTCGTTTGGGATTCTGCCTGTCCTCCAGTTCAGAGAGTCTGTGTCGGCAGCGTTGGGGGTTCCTGTCCATTTGCCAGTATTTGTACCGGTTCCGTGAGTAGCGGCTCTGCCGCGTCCGTCGGCCTAGGCCACTGTATTCCTTGGTTATATCTGTCACTGGTGTTTTGCAGAGGGTTCTGCTTATGCTGTCACCGCCGATACACAAAAGTATTGTGTCGGCGTGTGGACAGCATTTCTTTTGTTGTTCTTTTCCCTGGCGGAAATCCGCGCATACTTTAGTTTCAGCTTTGTTAGTAGCCCCTGGCTTTGTTGTTCAGTTAGAGGGCCCCTTGTTATCACCCTGTCTCGGTTCACTCTTTGTCTCTCATTAAGACCTGAGGGGGCATCGGAGTTGGGCAGACGTAATCCCCCCTTCAAACGCGGCTGCCATGGGCCCAAGCAACCATAGTCTCGCAAGAGTGTACTGACAGCACGGGCGAGACAACGGAGATAGGGTGCCAGGGGCTATTCCCTTTCCATTCCCCTTTCCCAGCATTACGTTCTGGTATTCAGGTCCTACCGTATAAGATCACCCCTGACCTGAGTGTCAGAATCATAACAACTAACGTATAACCACTAAAACACATGGTGTGTAAAAACCCTGTTATAAAGCCCGGTCTCAAAGACCTCAGCGTGTCATTGCTGAAATCACAGCTTTGAATTTAAAAACGGAAAAAAATGGGGATTTTGCAATTGACAATAAGACTACAGCAGCATGGATATAACAATACTATTGTAAACTGAATAAGTGAAATACTGTGGATACAATGATAGCAGTTTTTAAAGTGCATATATAATTGGATGTGATCACGCAGTGAAAAGCAAAGGAGCTGTAAACCTTTCTATTCCACAGAGACTAAAATACATACAATAACATTATATATAAAGTAACATTTAAATGGAAACAGTCTCTGTGAACTAGAAAGGGGTGATTTTTATATGGTATATGTGGGGAAATGTATTAATTTTTTAATTGTTCTGCTGACATGATGTTTTAATTTTGATTAGACAATATAGTTTTATAAAATAAATAATTTTGTATACATATACAGGTTGTCAGCGCTTTCAATTTTTATTCCGTTTTTATCTCAATGCTAATGGAGGTCAGTGGTAGGGGAGTCCAACGCGTTTCATCCTATCCAGACTTCATCAATTATATTTATTGGTAATGGTGAAAAATGTGTTTGTGTGTGTGTGTTGTGGTCCATGTGGTACAGTGTACGCTGTGTGTCTACATGGTCCAAATACATATATTGTTATCCCCTCCAGTTCTGAACCAGCTGCAGAATGCTGACATGTGACACAGACGTAGCAGACAGATCCCGGCAAAGTCGGATTCATGGCCTAATCACGGAGGTGTGACCACGCCCCCTTAAAAAATGCAAACAAAAAAACCCTCTACCATGTAGCAGGCACCGTGCGAGCCGACCCAGTAGAGGTAGGTGCATGGTCGGCTAGTTGGAGATCACTGAAGATTTTGTAGGGGGGCCCTTCAAGGCTTGCTTTATAAAAAAAAACCTGCAAACGGTCTGCAGTGGACAGCAGGGACATGGGGACCATGAGACAAGGGGGCCGAGATAATGTACCCCCTGGGCTTCCCCATTAATCCTGCTCTGGCGGTTGTCAGGAGATGCAGAATGCTTTCTGAGAGGAATAACGCACTGCACACATTGCGAGTTAGATAAACTAAGAAATAAGGTTTTACTAAAGATTTATTTAGCCTTAATCCCGACTCAACTATGTTTTAAAATGAATTCTTAAGCCATTTACTAATCACATATAATTTGTGTGATTTGCATTATAACCAGTACTTAAGTTGTCTTCATAGAAGTGGGTTATAGTTTAAGAAAAAACAAAAAACTTATACAACATAATGAAAGTGTTTTTCAGTTAAAAAATGTTGCATTGTTATTTATTTATTTTTTGCAGTAGAAATGCAGTTAAAAGAATGTGTTGTATTTTTTTCTGGAAGGAAACTTCATCTCAAAATATATATTTTAGTTCTATAAAAAACACATAAATGATCTTTCTTTTTAGCCTGACTCACCTTGGCCATCTCTCATGTTGTAGAAAGATCCTGTGCATTTATACTGAATTATTGCACCGTAAGTAGTCACGCCTCTCGCTGCGGCAAAGGTGAGCGTCCCATTGTCTATGTTGTCAGGAACGCCACAGTCAACAACTGGTAATAAACAATAGAAAAGGTTACACGTCAGCATTTTGTTTCTCAGACGTGGTATCACTAGTGCATTAATCAGCCTAACACAGTATTATTATTATTATTACATTTTATTTATAAGGCGCCACAAGAGAGAGAGGAAAAGCGGGAATAGACAGTCACTACGTAGCAGTGAGCTATAACTGAAGTGTGAGAGAAAACGGTTGTGAGAACAGGAGAGAAGAGGGCCCTGCTCACAATCTAGGGGGTGCGGGAGACAGACAGATGACATGAGGTGCGAGCACGCAAGAGGTGGCAAGAAGTAAGCGAGGCAGAGATGGCCAATGCATAAGGAGAGTGGCATCGAGACCAGGTTATGCGGGAGGGTACACTGTGATGAACCGGTGAGTTTTCAGCTTTGCAATGTCAGGAAGAGTGTAAAAGAGCGCAGGATCTCCTTCCAGTGAAGGGGGACAGCGCGGGTAACATTTTGGATTCGCTTATGGGATGCAGTGACCAGGGTAAGGAAAGGCGATGGTTATTGGCTGACCGGAGTGGGCAGGAGGGAGTGTGTAGAGAGAGGAGGTTGGAGATGTAGGGAGCAGTGGCGCTAGAGAGGGCCTTGTGTGTGAGGGTGAGGTGTGTGAAGAGGATTCTATAGGGGAATGGGAGAGACAGATGTGGAGCGGCGGGAGGAAGATAAGTCTAGCTGCAGAGAACAGATCAGAGTGGAGTGAGAAGGGAGCATGGGAAACCAGTAACGAGTGACGCCCAAGCAGCAGAGTTGGGGAACAAGGATTATGATGGTGTTGTCAACAGTGATACAGATACAGTATTAGGGGGGTTGGAGACCCTGGATGGGGAAAGATGATGAGTTTGGTTTTGTCCATGTTGAGCTTCAGGGAGTGCTCAGACATCCAGGAGGATATTGTGGAGAGGCAGCTGAATACCCAAGAGAGGACGGAGGGGGAGAGGTCAGGAGAGGAGAGGTATAGTTGCATATAGTCTTATAGAGGTGGTATTGAAAGCCAAAGGAGCTTATGACCTCACCCAAGGAAGAGGTGTACAGGGAGAAGAGAAAGGGGCCAAGGACAGAGCCCTATGGGACACTGATGGGGAGGATGGAAGGGGTGAGGTGGAGCCAGAGGCAGACACTGAGAAGGAGCGGTTAGTGAGGTAAGA
The DNA here is from genome assembly GCF_028390025.1 of Pseudophryne corroboree. Taxonomy (NCBI): domain Eukaryota; kingdom Metazoa; phylum Chordata; class Amphibia; order Anura; family Myobatrachidae; genus Pseudophryne; species Pseudophryne corroboree. The sequence goes on along the minus strand of NW_026967472.1, from coordinate 1,137,998 downwards.
GGTGAACCGGACAAGGACAGTGCTGAGAGGCTAATGGTCTGGAGGTTGCAGAGAAGGAGAGGATGATCCACCATGTCAAATAAAGCTTAGAGGTCCAGGAGAATGAACAGAGAGAAGAAACCCCTGGGTTTGGCTGAAAGTAGGTCATTGGTGACTTTGACAAGGGTAGTTTCAGTGGAGTGGAGTGGGCGAGAGCCAGATTGAACAGGATCAAGGATGGAGTTGTCAGAGAGGTAGCTGGTGATCCAGCTGTATGCCAGTAACTCAAGTAATTTTGAGGCGAATGGGAGAAGAGGGATGGGGCGTTAGCTAGCAGGTGAGGAAGGCTCAAGGTTAGGTATTTTAAGAATAAGTTAAACAAGAGCTTGTTTGAATGGTGAGAGAAAGATGCCAGTAGAGAGTGATAGGCTGAAGAGATGAGCAAGGTGACAGCAGGCAGTGGAGTGGAGGGCACTAAGGAGGCATTCCAGAGTGCACGGGAGAAGGGCAGGGAAGGGACAGGAGATATGTGGATCAGGTTGGCTGGTTTGTGGGTGAGGGGGTGGGGTGGTTGGGAACTATGGGAATATACATATACTGTATAGAAGTTCTATTTCCATCTTTCATAGAATGAAATACTGAAATAAACCCACGATCCTATTAGGTGGCTGTTGCCTGGCTTTGAGTCTGCTCTCTATACAGATGGGCCACTTACTCTAGTAAATAAGGAGAAAAGGGTCCATTAACTAACAATGTGTAGTTTGAAGAGAAAAATGTCCCCAATTACTTTATATGCGTGGGCAGATAGAAAACGGAATAACAATAGACCCTCTCCAAATACACACATTGAACTAAGAAAATTCTATAATGTGTAAGTAAAGTCACCAGTGGAATTTACTGTGGTGGGTGATAGGTCTATTGCAGCGCTACAATGTAAAGGGGATGGACAGTGCTGGCATTGTAATGCTTTCTTACAAGACAGACCATACCAACTTACCTTGGGAGCTTCCACGATGTCTCCCTAGCCATAACAAGACAACCAGATGTGTAGTCATTGGCAGCAGAGTGCAGAAATCACTGTGTACTGTATACACCTAACCAACTTCATCATCAGCCATCTCTCTAATTGCAGGATTGTGAGGTCACACTGGCAGCTAACGTCTATTACACGTGTACCCTGCACAGCAATTGCTCCTCCCCCCAGACACACACACAGCAATTGCTCCTCCCCCCAGACACACACACAGCAATTGCTCCTCCCCTAGACACACATACACACACACACACACACACACACACACACACACACACACACACACACACACAGCAATTGCTCCTCCCCCAGACACACACACATCAATTGCTCCTCCCCCCAGACACACACACAGCAATTGCTCCTCCCCTAGACACACACACACACACACACACACACACACACACACACACACACACACACAGCAATTGCTCCTCCCCCAGACACACACACAGCAATTGCTCCTCCCCCAGACACACACACACAGCAAATGCTCCTCCCCCAGACACACACACACCAATTGCTCCTCCCCCCAGACACACACACACACACACACACACACACACACACACACACACACACACACACACACACACACAGCAATTGCTCCTCCCCCAGGCACACACACAGCAATTGCTCCTCCCCCCAGACACACACACAGCAATTACTCCTCCCCCCAGACACACACACACACAGCAATTGCTCCTCCCCCCAGACACACACACAGCAATTGCTCCTCCCCTAGACACACACACACACACACACACACACACACACACACACACACACACACACACACACACACAGCAATTGCTCCTCCCCCAGACACACACACAGCAATTGCTCCTCCCCCAGACACACACACACAGCAAATGCTCCTCCCCCAGACAAACACACACAGCAATTGCTCCTCCCCCCAGACACACACACACACACACACACACACACAGCAATTGCTCCTCACCCAGACACACACACACACAGCAATTGCTTCTCCCCCAGACACACACAGCAATTGCTCCTCCCCCAGACACACACACCCAGCAATTGCTCCTCCCCCAGACACACACACAGCAATTGCTTCTCCCCCCAGACACACACACAGCAATTGCTCCTCCCCCAGACACACACACACAGCAATTGCTCCTCCTCCAGACACACACACAGCAATTGCTTCTCCCCCCAGACACACACACAGCCATTGCTCCTTCCCCCAGACACATACACAGCAATTGCTCCTCCCCCAGACACACACACACACACACACACACACACACACACACACACACACGGCAATTGCTCCTCCCCCAGACACACACACACAAACAGCAATTGCTCCTCCCCCCAGACACATATGCACAGCAATTGCTCCTCCCCCCCAGACACATACACAGCTCCTCCCCCAGACACACACACACACACACACACACACACACACACACACACACACACACACACACACACACACACACAGTAATTGCTCCTCCCCTAGACACACACACAGCAATTGCTCCTCCCCCAGACACACACACACAGCAATTGCTCCTCCCCCCAGACACACACACACCAATTGCTCCTCCCCCCAGACACACACACACACAGCAATTGCTCCTCCCTCCAGACGCACACACAGCAATTGCTCCTCCCCCCAGACACATACACAGCAATTGCTCCTCCCCCAGACACATACACAGCAATTGCTCCTCCCCCAGACACACACACAGCAATTGCTCCTCCCCCCCAGACACACACACACACACACACACACACACAGCAATCACTCCTCCCCCCAGACACACACACAGCAATTGCTCCTCCCCCCAAACACACACACACACAGCAGTTTCTCACACATTCCAGGTGTATACAAAATTAGGGCCATAACTTAGGGGAAGGGGTGACCGGCAGTGTCGGACTGGGGCACGTGTAATGTACAGTCTGGAACCTGATTCTTGGAGGAGATAGTGAGTCCCACCCTGTACCTCTGTGGGCCAATCCAAACCTGGATCCAAATCCAAAGCTGTAGAAAGCGCAAGGACTCTATGGGTGGCATTTTTACTGCCCTCGCTTCTAGCTAGCGGGGTGCCTGGAATGGGTCACTGCAGCAGCAGACAGGCACCCTCGGGATGCCCCATTCAGTGCTGCACGTACCGCTGTTACTAGTAATGCTGCCTCCTATGCATGACATCATGGTGTCACGCACCTGATGTCATGAGCTCAGGGGAGCATGAACTCTGTTACAGCTCTGTACAAAGGGGGTAATTCCAAGTTGATCGCAGCAGGATTTTTGATAGCAATTGGGCAAAACCATGTGCACTGCAGGGGAGGCAGATATAACATGTGCAGAAAGAGTTAGATTTACATAGTATCTGAGGTTGAAAAAAGACAATTGTCCATCGAGTTCAACCAATTTGTGGTCTCCTATGCATGATGATTTGACTAAAGTTTCTGACTGATGCTGCTGTCAGCCGTTACATTTTATCCCTATTTATAGTAACTATAATGCATGACTATGCACCATACCCCTGGATATCCTTATCCACTAGGAATTTATCTAACCCATTCTTAAAGGTGTTGACAGATTCCGCCATTACAACTCCCTCAGGCAGGGAATTCCAAACACGTATTGTCCTTACCGTGAAAAAGCCTTTACGGTGTATTGTGCGGAATCTCCTCTCCTCTAACCTGAGCGAGTGTTCACGAGTCCTCTGTGTTGATCTAACCAAAAACAGGTCCCGCGCAAGCTCTGTGTATTGTCCCCTTATATATTTGTAGATGTTGATCATATCCCCTCTTAGTCTCCGTTTTTCCAATGTAAACATGCCTAGTCTTTCAAGCCTTTCCTTGTATTCCATCGTCTCCATGCCCTTAATTAGTTTGGTCACCCTCCTCTGAACCTTTTCTAGCTCCAGGATATCCTTTTTGTAGTACGGTGCCCAGAATTGTACACAGTATTCAAGGTGTGGCCTCACTAGTGATTTATATAACGGGAGTATAATACTCTCGTCCCTAGCATCAATACCCCGTTTTATGCATGCTAATATCTTATTAGCCTTCTTTGCTGCAGTCCTACTTTGGGTACTACTGCTTAGTTTGCTATCTATGAGGACACCTAAGTCCTTTTCCATTACAGAATCCCCTAATTTTACCCCATTTAGTAGGTAGGTATAATTTTTGTTCTTGTTACCACAGTGCATTACCTTACACTTGTCTGTGTTGAAGCGCATTCTCCATTTGGCTGCCCATGCTTCTAATTTAACTAAGTCATTCTGAAGAGACTCGGCATCCTCCTCTGTATTTATAGCCTTACACAATTTGGTATCATCTGCAAAAATTGACACCATGCTCTCTAGACCTTCTGTTAGGTCGTTAATGAAAATATTGAACAATAGCGGTCCTAATACTGAGCCTTGCGGCACACCACTTAGCACTTCAGTCCAAGTTGAAAAAGATCCATTAACCACAACGCGCTGCTCCCTATTATCTAACCAGTTTTTGACCCAAGTGCATATTGTGCTTCCTAGCCCTGATTCTTGTAGCTTGTAGATAAGTCTCATGTGTGGTACAGTATCGAACGCTTTGGCAAAGTCTAAAAAGATTACATCCACATCTTTACCCTGATCTAGGTTTGCGCTTACTGTTTCATAAAAGCCAAGTAAGTTGGTTTGACAGGATCTGTCCTTCATAAACCCATGTTGATTCCTTTTAATGACCTTATTGACTTCAAGGAACTTCTGAATACTATCTCTTAGAATACCTTCCAATACTTTCCCCACTATAGATGTAAGACTAACTAGTCTATAATTACCTGGTTCAGCTTTACTTCCCTTTTTGAATATAGGCACTACTTCCGCTATACGCCAGTCTTTGGGAACCATACCTGATATAACTGAATCCTTAAAGATCAAAGATAGCGGTTTTGCCAGTTCAGAGTGAAGCTCCATTAGAACCCTTGGGTGAATACCATCGGGCCCTGGATACCATCGGGCCCATTTGGGTGGGTTATTTTGTTTCTGTGCAGGGTAAATACTGGCTGCTTTATTTTTACACTGCAAATTAGATTGCAGATTGAACACACCCCACCCAAATCTAACTCTCTCGGCACATGTTATATCTGCCTCCCCTGCACTGCACATGGTTTTGCCCAATTGCTATCAAAAATCCTGCTGCGATCAACTTGGAATTACCCCCATAATACACAGAAATATATGTGAAATGAGTAGCAGAAATTACAATTTATTTTAAAATGTTGCACAAATAAAAACTAAGTTACTGAATACCTGCATTGGCACACCCAGGGGGGTTACTAAGTACCCGGAAACCCCCTTGATGGACAACTGTGTCTCCATCACATACTGCCCGCAATTTACCCCCAACATTTTAAAAAGGAAGACCTTTTAATTTATAAGGGAAAAAGTCCTCTTTTGCATAATCCACACTTTATTAACAAATACAATAGTGCTTCTATGAAAAGTAAGAAAATTGTGGCTAACAATTTTGCGATTCTCCACACTGACCCTCTTATGAAAATCTGTATTAAAGATATTCCGTCAGTTATATTCAGGAAAACAGTTAGTGTACAGCAAAGCCTAGCTCCGAGTTCTTCATAGATAAAACAATACGCACTCCTTCTGATGGAAATGCTTCTTTACAGTGGTTACCAGAAAAACCTAAAGGCTGTATTAAATGCGGCCATACCATTGGTACCACCTGTCCTTTTATATTTTATAATGCACGTACTTTTAATGTCTCTAATAATGAGACGTTTGAGATACAATCCATGATAAATTGTAACAGCACCTATGTCATTTATCTCCTATATAATAGCCCTATTCTGTGACCTTGTGATTCATTTGCTAACGCTGGGCGGAGTTACAACACTGGGCGGAGTTAGTCAAATGAGTCACAGAGATCTGGCCAAATCTACAGGAGACTAGGAGCAGAAGCAGATAGTATGGGCATTGGGCATGGCACAGGCAGGGGTGCAGACCTCCCAGCTTTCTGCAGGAGCTTTATCCAGGCAGAAGGGGGGAAACACACTCGGCGAAAAGGGGGCGTGGCTTCACGGGAGGGCCCCGTTTTCGTCAGTGAGGGGGCTTGCCCAGCGCTCTGTGAGCTGCTGGCATGCCCCCAGGGGCTGATTATGAGTCCAGGGGGCCAGGGCACTTGTGACAGGGGAGCCCTATCTCATTGCTGTGCCTGCTGTGGGTTAGGGGCGTGGCCTAATCGCGGCCCGCGTGGCCACGCCCCCTTATGCAAATTTCGGTTTTTATTTTTATTTTTTTGATGGGATTTTGGCCCCTCAGCTAGGGCTAAATCCAGAGGAGGTGGTCGCTCCCCCCTACACACCCGCACAGGGAGAAGAAAGCAGGGAGGCTGCAACACCACAGACCTGCCAATACGCAGCAGCGTGTGCTGACTGTAGCAAAAATGCTGCCGCTGTTGCTGGCAGGACGGGGGGGGGGGGAGCTTCTGAGCTGGAACAGAGCTACTCCAGCCGGGGGGCCCCCTAAAACTGTGGGGCCAACGGTACGTATCCCCTGCCCCCCCCCACCTTAATCCGGCTCTGCTGCTGGAACCCCCCCATTAATCCGTACCCCCTGATGCCCCCTCTCCCTCTGTCTCCACTATTCACCGCTGCTCTGCTAAGCAGAACAGCGAGTACAGGAGCTTTCCAACTGCCCCCCCCCCCCCCACCGCCGGACACTGCGACCCACGGGTGGGACAGCGGGACAGACCCCAAAAAATGGGACTGTCCCACGAAAATCGGGACATTTGGGAGGTATGGGGGTGTGTGAGGGGTATGTCATACAGACAGACGGGCACCGGCTCACTGTGTGCTTGACCCCCCACATCGGCATACTCAGTAGGGTCTCTCTGGTGCGGAGGAGCGTCACTTTCTTGCACACTCCACGCTTCTTAGCTGCAGTTTAGTGGGGCACCTGCCGCTGTGCAGGTTCCGTACTGCCTCTGTTATCTCCAGCCCCAGCAACCCCACCGCTAGCTGCAGCACTGCCACCCGCAGGGCGGGATGTACTAAAGCAAAAATGCGGTAAAACCCCCGAAAACGGGGGTTTTACCGCATTTTCATATTTACTAAGACCCTACCGCAGCGTTTTCGGCGTCCAGGGTTTCGCCATCTCTGGATGGCGAAACCCTATAGAAGCCTATGGGCTTCTTTTCGCCGACCGCCGCAACCCGCCGACACCGTCGACCCCCGCCGCAGACGCCGACCCCCCTTCCCCCTGGCTTACCTTCCTCCAGGCTGCCCTGGACCCGGAAGGTAGTGTCCTCCTCCCCCTAGCAACGCAGCCGGACGTCTTCCGGCTGCAGGGGGGAGGAGGAGGTGCCGGGGGCAGCCTGCTGCTGCTTCCCGGCATCTAGCCAGTGTGGGGACCCCGGGGAGGTGACGGAGACCCCCCGCAGACCACCTAACAGGTATCGCGGGGGGCCTCCGTCACCGCATCGCGATGTTGATCGCATATGTTAGTACATATGCGATCAACATCGCTGCGGTAACCGGCGAGGGGCGGCGATGTATGTTAATACATCCCGCCCGCAGTGAGGTGCACCCAGCTCCTTCACACACTTTAGCTGGCGGGTAGCGCTACAGAAATCCGAGCTGCTTGCAGGCTCTGACCCACTCCTCCCTCCAGCCGCAGCGTCTCCTGGGAGCTAACCAGTCACTCCCAGTCTCCCCTTACCACAGTGCCCGGAAGCCGTGAGGTCCGCGCCACGTGCATGCTATGACCCCCTCCTCCCTCCAGCCGCAGCATCTCCTGGGGGCTAACCAGTCATTTCCAGTCTCACCTTACCACAGTGCCCGGCAGCTGCGCGAGGTCTGCGGTGTGTGACTGAGGAGGGGGGGAGGGATGCGGACGGGCAGAGGAAGCAGGAATCCAGCCTGAGAGAGTCAGCCATGCCAAGTCTCCAGCAGCAGTGGAACAGCAGCAGCCAGCAGCAGTGACTCCGGTAAGACACATCTGTCTGTCACCACTGTTTTGTCCCTAATACCAATCTCTCCCGTGCCCTGTGTTCTGTCATGTCCCTGTCACCCCTGGCCTTGCCCTGCCACCCTTATCCTGGCCCTTTCACCCTTATCCTGGCCCTGTCACCCTTATCCTGTCCCTATCATTTCTGTCCTGGCCCCGTCACCCCTGTCCTGGCCCCGTCACCCCTGTCCTGGCCCCGTCACCCCTGTCCTGGCACCATCACCCCTGTTCTGACCCTGTCACCCCTGTCCTGGCCCCGTCAACCCTGTACTGACCCTGTCACCCCTGTCCTGGCCCTGTTACTGCATACCCTCCAACTACCTTTTATGGCATATACAGTACCCGCAGCGCCTCCAGACCTCTCCCCAATGCACCACACCTCCGCACCTTCCCCTCCACCACATGCGGCACTCCACCCCTCCCCCACATGCTGTGCCTCCAGACCCCCTACACCACCCGTGGCTCCCACTCCTCCACCCCTTCACCACCCACAGCACCTCCAGGCCCCTTCCACCATTCACCCCCCTTATATGTCTCCCCCCACACCTGCCCCCCTCCACCCGCAGCATCTGCAGACACCCTCCTCCATCAGCGGTCCCCCCCTCACCCACCCCTCCCCCACCAATGGCACCCCCGCACCTGCCCCTCCACCACCTGCAGCACCTCCGGACCTCCTTTCCCATCCGCCGCAACACCCGTACCTGCCCCTACCCTACCCATGGTGCCTGCGGTCCCCTACCCCACCCCCGGCACTCCCGTCCCTTCCCATCCCACAGCACCGGAACCCTTCATCCATCCACAACATCCCCACACCTGCCCCTCTCCCACCCGTGGCACCCCTGCCCCTCCCCCACCTTCAGTGCCTCCGGACCCCTCCCCCATCTGCATCCCCCACTCCTCTGCCCCTCCCCCACGCGCAGCACCTCCCGAACCTTCCCCATCCGGGCCCCACCCCCACTTCTGCCTCCCCTCCACCCGCAGCATCTACAGACACCATCCGCAGTCCCCCCTCGCACCCGCTACATTCTGTACATCGTGCCCTGCAGGTGCTGTTCACGCCGTCGCAAGGGGCTGCGCCTCCTTCACCATCGCACGCCCTTTCATTGTGCAATATTTAACCACTAACAAAGGAATGCAGGTAATACTCCATATAATACAAATATTAAACCACAGAAAGGCATGCAAGGGTTAAGGGGGCGTAGCTCCTTGCGACGGTGTGAAGAGCGCCCGTAGGGCGCGATGAAGCACCTAGTATATTAATATGTAGTTGCAATTTGTAAATGCTGATTTACTTACAGGACTAAAAGCAACGCTTTAAAAATACATTCAATACACTTTAAAATGGAGCAGCTGCGGACGCTGTAATCAATCCTTAGCCTACGTACCTTTTTTACACAGTTAGCGTACAAAGCCCCGTACCATGTACGGACTTTGCGTAAACACGCCGCAACGGCTGTACAAAGTACACGCGGTGCGTACTTCGCAACTACACGTGTGACCAGATTTCACTTATATAACACTAGCAGGGAAAGAGAGACACAACACCACTTTGTATTTCAAAGACTATGTTGGGATCTGACCCACCAATGGTTCTTTACTAGCAGGGGGTTACAATAATAACAATACAATACAATAAGAAAAAGGCTACAGTCAATGGTACATACGTTTGGTTTCGCCTGCGCTTGCTGGTCCGGTCCTCAGTCATCAAGGTAGATGACCTTCAGAGATTGAGAGAGTGACCTGGCCTGCAGCTGGCATTTTATACATTTGTCCAAAACCTAACACAATGGGAACTGTAATCTCTTTGTCCATTGGACACTGGGATGGTCATTTACAGTACAGGAGAGTCATAGGTCAGTTTGAATAGGTAGGCGATGTTTGTTCCAGGTGCAGTTGCAGATGTTCTCCTCTGGGTTCCCGCCGCATATCAAGAGCACAGTAAATACATTTAATATTTATATTCTGCTCCTGCGCATAACTATTCTCAGAAGCGTGTGATCTTCTGCAAACTAACACCGGAATATTGCTCTTATAATACCCTACAGCTGGATACCAAACACCACCTTATAGCCTAGTTCTGTCCCCTCCTATCCTGTAAAGGTGAATCCCTTTGTTCTTATACCATTTAAACAAGTGTAACTCGCTGGTGTGGTGCAGGGAGACTATGTGTACATTGTGCACTATTTGGATTTAATATGTAATGTGTTTTTATGGCTTTTCCATGCGATTACAAACACTACCGTAATTACTCATACCACGCCCTAATACGCAGGACCGCGGGAGCGACCATACGCAAATTGCGAATATGCGCATGCATGGCAGAACAAGTACGCGCATGGAGGCCATCTGTGTGTAGTTTGTACTAGTGATGAGCGGATTCGGTTTTACTCAGTTTTACTCGGTTCTCAAAACCGAATCTTATTGGCTCACTGATGTCACGTGTTTTGGATAGCCAATAAGATTCGGTTTTGAGAACCGAGTAAAACCGAGTAAAACCGAATCCGCTCATCACTAGTTTGTACGTGATATGTGTACTGAAATATTTTGACTTCGACAGTCCACCCTTTGGCAGTCATCAATAACTGCCACACTTTACTACTAAACAGAAAATATTATCTACACAATATATATATATAAGTTTGGATGATTGGGGGAGAGCAGTAGGTGGGAAATGGGTAACCTAGTGGTATAGTAAAAAGCATGTATGTATGTATGTATGTATGAATCACTGTCTGCGGGGCATGTATCATTGTGCCGTATATGTTCTAAATAAGCTTCGAGATATTGCGAAGTACACATTAAATCCTTCTTATCCCGTATTAAGGGTCTTTTAAAGGGACAAACAAACACTACCAAGCTCTTTTCGGCTTCTTATTCCAACAAATGGGGTGCACATTTAGTTGATGATACATGGAGGGGAAACATATGTGAGTGCTAGTATATGTGGCTATCACCTGTCGACTATGTGTGCCATTAACTGGAGGTTGCAGAGATGAAGATAAGACACACATATATATATATATATATATATATATATATATATATATCAATACATTCACATAAACATTTGGGTAGGGTTGACGTCTTTTCCGGTTGAATGTATCTGGGTAAGGGGGGAAACAGAGAAAAATGGTAAAAGAAACAGGCCATGACATTAATTTGCAATCCTTATCATAACGCTGTCTCTATGGATGGATCATATATCAAATCTGCTACTGTAACAGCGCTCTCACTCCTTAGACTCATCAAATTTGTTCTGTGCTTGCGCCACGTTAGAATTCGAACACACCTGTCACACGCCAGAGGCGGCGTTCGCCGCGCTTACCCCTGCGTGCCTGCTGGTCTGTGTTGCGGCCTTCGGTGGTCCACGGGCTCCGGCGTCTGGCTGGCGCGGCTCCCGGCGGTTCCCCGGGGCAGGGGCGCCGCCATGACACCCGGCATCACGTGGGCGGGGAGCAGGTGACGTCATCAGACTGTTCCGCCAATCCAGCGGAGGCGGGAGATTCAAAGTCAGACGCCGGGCAGAGCCTCGGCACCTGAGTATCGTCTTTTCCCCTGAAGTGGATGCCAGTGCTCTTGTTCCCGGCGAGTCTCTCTGCAGTTGTACTCCAGTGTCTCCGGCATTTCCAGGTGCCAGTTGCTGCACAGTTTCCAGCGTTCCCAGCGGCTGGTGTGTTCCTTTGTGGTCCAGTCACCAGTGCTTCTTGGAGTCAGCGTGGGCTGCGGGCTAAACACCGCTCTCAAGTTCTACAAATCATCAAGTGTCTTTAACCACCGCTCTCAAGTTCTACAAATCATCAGTGTCTTTAACCACCACTCTCAAGTTCTATAAATCATCAGTGTCTGTAACCACCGCTCTCAAGTTCTACAAATCATCAGTGTCTTTAACCACCGCTCTCAAGTTCTACAAATCATCAGTGTCTTTAAAACACCGCTCTCAAGTTCTACAAATCATCAGTGTCTTCAAACACCGCTCTTAAGTCCTACAAATCATCAGTGTCTTTAAACACCGCTCTCAAGTTCTACAAGTCATCAGTGTCTTTAAACACCACTCTCAGGGGTAAATTTACTAAGCTCCCGATTTTGACCGAGATGCCGTTTTTTCATCAAAGTGTCATCTCGGTAATTTACTAAGCAATAATCACGGCAGTGATGAGGGCATTCGTAATTTTTTGCAAGTCCAAGAAAAAAATTACGAATGAATACACCATCGGTCAAAACGCGGCTGTTTAAGTATGAATCTCGGTAATTTACTAAGAAGTGCAAAGCAAAAAAAAACCAAACACTGCCGTGAAAAATTACAACTCGTAAAAAAGTGCAAAAAAAAAACAGACCTGCTTTTTTTCCCCAATATTGGATAGGCATGCAGGGATCCATGAGATCCGTGCATGTATATCAGTGGGAAGGGGTGGGAAAGTTGTTATTTTATTAAAAAAAATTGCGTGGGGTCCCCCCTCCTAAGCATAACCAGCCTCGGGCTCTTTGAGCCGATCCTGGTTGCAGAAATATGGGGAAAAAATTGACAGGGGTTCCCCCATATTTAAGCAACCAGCATCGGGCTCTGCGCCTGGTCCTGGTTCCAAAAATACGGGGGACAAAAAGAGTAGGGGTCCCCCGTATTCTTAAAACCAGCACCGGGCTCCACTAGCTGGACAGATAATGCCACAGCCGGGGGTCACTTTGATCTAGTGCCCTGCGGCCGTGGCATCAAAAATCCAACTAGTCACCCCTGGCCGGGGTACCCTGGGGGAGTGGGGACCCCTTCAATCAAGGGGTCCCCCCCCCCCAGCCACCCAAGGGCCAGGGGTGAAGCCCGAGGCTGTCCCCCCCCCATCCAATGGGCTGCGGATGGGGGGGCTGATAGCCTTTGTTGTAAAAGAAAAGATATTGTTTTTAGTAGCAGTACTACAAGTCCCAGCAAGCCTCCCCCGCATGCTGGTACTTGGAGAACCACAAGTACCAGCATGCGGCGGAAAAATGGGCCCGCTGGTACCTGTAGTACTACTACTAAAAAAATACCCAAAAAAACACAAGACACACACACCGTGAAAGTATAATTTTATTACATACATACACACATACATACATACTTACCTTATGTTCCCACGCAGGTCGGTCCTCTTCTCCAGTAGAATCCAAGGGGTACCTGTTGAAGAAATTATACTCACGAGATCCAGGGGTCCAGGGTCCTCGGGGAATCCAGGTGTAATCCACGTACTTGAAAAAAATAACAAAACGGACACCCGAGCCACGCACTAAAAGGGGACCCATGTTTGCACATGGATCCCCTTTTCCCGACTGCCAGAAACCCACTCTGACTGATGTCTAAGTGGGTTTCTTCAGCCAATCAGGGAGCGCCACGTTGTAGCACTCTCCTGATCGGCTGTGTGCTCCTGTACTGAGTGACAGGCGGCACACGGCAGTGTTACAATGTAGCGCCTATGCGCTCCATTGTAACCAATGCTGGGAACTTTCTGCCCTGCGGTTGACCTAAAGTGACGTCACCGCTGAGCAGAAAGTTCCCAGCATTGGTTACAATGGAGCGCATAGGCGCTACATTGTAACACTGCCGTGTGCCGCCTGTCACTCAGTACAGGAGCACACAGCCGATCAGGAGGGTGCTACAACGTGGCACTCCCTGATTGGCTGAAGAAACCCACTTAGACATCAGTCAGAGTGGGTTTCTGGCAGTCGGGAAAAGGGGATCCATGTGCAAACATGGGTCCCCTTTTAGTGCGTGGCTCGGGTGTCCGTTTTGTTATTTTTTTCAAGTACGTGGATTACACCTGGATTCCCCGAGGACCCTGGACCCCTGGATCTCGTGAGTATAATTTCTTCAACAGGTACCCCTTGGATTCTACTGGAGAAGAGGACCGACCTGCGTGGGAACATAAGGTAAGTATGTATGTATGTGTGTATGTATGTAATAAAATTATACTTTCACGGTGTGTGTGTCTTGTGTTTTTTTGGGTATTTTTTTAGTAGTAGTACTACAGGTACCAGCGGGCCCGTTTTTCCGCCGCATGCTGGTACTTGTGGTTCTCCAAGTACCAGCATGCGGGGGAGGCTTGCTGGGACTTGTAGTACTGCTACTAAAAACAATATCTGTTCTTTTACAACAAAGGCTATCAGCCCCCCCATCCGCAGCCCATTGGATGGGGGGGACAGCCTCGGGCTTCACCCCTGGCCCTTAGGTGGCTGGGGGGGGGGACCCCTTGATTGAAGGGGTCCCCACTCCCCCAGGGTACCCCGGCCAGGGGTGACTAGTTGGATTTTTGATGCCACGGCCGCAGGGCACTAGATAAAAGTGACCCCCGGCTGTGGCATTATCTGTCCAGCTAGTGGAGCCCGGTGCTGGTTTTAAAAATACGGGGGACCCCTACTCTTTTTGTCCCCCGTATTTTTGGAACCAGGACCAGGCGCAGAGCCCGATGCTGGTTGCTTAAATATGGGGGAACCCCTGTCATTTTTCCCCCCATATTTCTGCAACCAGGATCGGCTCAAAGAGCCCGAGGCTGGTTATGCTTAGGAGGGGGGACCCCACGCAATTTTTTTTAAAATATTTTACAGTGTTTAATTTAAAAAAAACAAAATAAATGAACCCCAGCACGGATCACACAGATCCGGCCGAGATTCATTGTAAAAAAGTCGGCAGTGTTTTGCTAATCACTGCCGTAAAAATAGAAAAAAAACCACGAATGACATCGACATCGGAACAAAAGAAAAACCCGAATACGACAGCTTAGTAAATTAGTCGTAATCAATTCAAAAAGTTGCAGTTTTACACTTTCGATGTCATTCGTGATTGAACTTTGACCTTTTCCCGAAAATTACGAATGTTAGTAAATTTACCCCTCAGATTCTACAAATCATCAGTGTCTTTAAACACCGTTCACAAGTTCTTCAAATCATCAGTGTCTTTAAAAACATCACTCACAAGTTCTTCAGTCACCAGTATCTTTTAACATCGCTCACAAGCTCTTAAATCATCAGCATCTTTAAAACATCGTTCTCAGTGTCTTTCACCATCACTCACAAGTACTTCATTTATTAGCATCTTTAACATTGCTTACAAGTTCTTCTATAGGCCTGGACATTCCCCCATAAGTTCCCTCTCTGCTATGTGACATTGTGTTGCTCCCTTCCTGCAATAAAGTTCTTCAATATTTTCACCAAGCCTTACTGTCAGAGTCCTGTATGAGGAAGACCTATATCAGGCCATCCCTGTTCCGACCCAGCTGTGGTTCCTCTTCCCTACCATCGGAAGAACCCCCGAGTTCACAACACCCCCAACCTAGGTCAGTGACAGTATACTCAGGCCTCATGGACCCGGGGGATCGGAACCCAGAGGCAAGTACCATCCAGGACCTGGTTTCCCGAGTTCAAAGTCAGGAAGCAGCACAGAGCCAGGTGATGCATTATCTCCAGGAATTATCTGGCCGGTTGGATCAAATTCAGGTTTCTCTGGCTTCAGTAGTTCCGGCCCCAGTTCCAGTACCCGCTCCAGTGGTTATCTCTAGTAATGTTCCATCCTTGTCTGGAACCAGGTCACGCCTTCAGCTCCCTACTCCTTCTCGCTATAACGGGAATCCAAAGAATTGCCATGGTTTTCTCAATCAGTGCGAGGTACATTTTGAACTCCTTTCACATAACTTCCCTACTGATCGGTCCAAGGTGGCATACATTATTTCTTTGCTTGAGGGTTCAGCGTTGGATTGGGTGTCTCCGTTATGGGAGCGATCTGATCCATTGGTTTCTAGTTACTTTGGATGAGCCCGGCAGGACGACCGCTGCCTCTGCAGACTTGCTCCATGTCCGACAAGGCTCTCATTCAGTGGGACAGTATGTGATTCATTTTCAGACCATAGCCTCAGTACTGCGCTGGAATAATGATGCCCTCCGGGCTGCCTTTTGGAACGGGCTCTCCGATCGTCTAAAGGACGAGTTGATCACTAGAGATTTGCCAGATTCCTTAGAACAGTTGATCTCGCTCTGTGTAAAGGTGGATCTTCGCAAGCAGGAACGAGGTGGCGAACGTAGTCGGTCAGATCGATCAAGGGTCCGATCTCTTCCGTCTAAGCAAACGGTTATTCCGAGTCCTAACGAACCCATGCAGATTAATCGATCTCGGCTGTCCCCAGAAGAACGTCAGCGTCGTCGTGAGGGTAGACTCTGCCTCTACTGTGGAGCCGCGGATCATTTCCTCAAGTTTTGCAAGTCTCGCCCGGGAAACGGGCAGTCCTAGCTTGTTCCGGAGGAGTCGAGCTAGGGGTTTCTTCTAAACCTTCTCAGACAGTGGACTGTTTACTCTCCGTGTCTCTGTTTTCTGAGTCAATAGCCAAACCCGTTAAGGCTCTGCTGGACTCAGGGGCTGCGGGGAATTTTATTTCCCTTTCCTGTGCCCAGAATCTGGGTTTTCCGTTACGGTCGGTCGAACGACCTATTACGTTGACTGCTATCAATGGTACCCAAATTTCTAACGGTCTGATTTCAAGTTGTACAGTGCCAATCAAGCTGCAAGTGGGAGCTCTGCATCAAGAACACCTGGAGTTCCTAGTGATTCGGGAGATGCCCCACAATCTGGTTCTTGGCCTTCCTTGGCTTAAACTTCACAACCCTCACGTCGACTGGAGTTCGACACAAATAATATCTTGGAGTCCATTTTGTCATTCAAATTGTCTCACTCCTGTCTACCCGCTCCGTGTATCTTCCAAGTCAGATGAAGGGCTCACTCCGGAGGCCTATCAGGAGTTTTCAGACGTGTTCTCGGAACAGGCGGCCGATCAGTTACCACCACATAGACCCTGGGACTGCCCCATTGAGCTCATTCTGGGGAAAATGCCACCTCGGGGTCGCACTTATCCCTTATCTTTACCCGAGACCCAAGCTATGTCGGACTATATCAAGTCTAATCTGCAGAAAGGATTCATCCGCCCCTCAACCTCCCCGATGGGGGCAGGTTTCTTTTTTGTGAAGAAGAAGGACGGAGGGCTGAGACCATGTATTGACTATCGTGGTCTAAATGATGTCACCATTAAGAATAAGTATCCTTTGCCGCTCATCACGGAGCTTTTTGATAGAGTTCGCGGAGCCCGAGTCTTCACCAAGCTCGATTTAAGGGGAGCTTATAATTTGATACGTATCCGACATGGGGACGAATGGAAGACGGCCTTTAATACCAGGGACGGGCATTACGAGTATCTGGTAATGCCGTTTGGCCTCAGCAACGCCCCTGCCATCTTCCAGGGATTCATTAATGAAATCTTTCGGGATATGCTATACCTAAGTGTAGTGGTATATTTGGATGACATTCTGATATTTTCTAAGAATCTCACAGAGCACAGAATACAGGTCAAAGAGGTACTTCTTCGATTGCGAGAGAATCATCTTTATGGCAAGATTTCCAAATGTACCTTTGAGGTCCCTTCTATTCCATTTCTTGGTTACATCATTTCGGGCACGGAGCTTCGTATGGATCCGGAGAAACTCACTGTCATTCGGGACTGGACTCAGCCTCTTTCCTTGAAAGCGGTACAACGATTTCTGGGTTTTGTAAATTACTACCGGAAATTCATAAAGGGATTCTCTACCATTGTGGCACCTATCACTGCCCTAACCAAGAAGGGTTCTGACCCAAGTCATTGGTCTTCTAAAGCTGTAGCAGCATACGCTCAGTTGAAGGCAGCCTTTATGTCCGCTCCGATACTTCAACAACCAAATTTTTCAAAACCATTCTTTTTGGAGGTTGATGCTTCCACGGTAGGCATAGGTGCCGTGCTTTCGCAGTACGCTCCAGACGGGAAGTTACATCCATGTGGTTTCCATTCTCGCAAGTTCTCTCCTGCTGAACGGAATTACACCATTGGAGACAAAGAGCTTTTGGCAATAAAATCTGCCTTGGAGGAATGGAGATATCTTTTGGAAGGTGCTAAACACCTAATTACAATTTTCACTGATCACAAGAATTTTCTGTACCTCAAGACGGCCCAGTGCTTGAATCCCCATCAAGCTAGATGGGCGCTCTTCTTTACTCGATTCTCGTTTGTTATTAAGTACCGGGCTGGGGCTTTTAACACCAAGGCTGATGCTTTATCCCGTTCCTTAACGGCTTCGGATGAGGAGAATTCCATTGAGAAGGCTTTGATTCTCAGTCCAGTTTCTATGTCAGCGGCTCCTACCGCTCTGGGTCCTCCTCCTGGGAGAATGTCTGTGCCAGCTAAATTCCGACCAAGGTTGTTGCAGTGGGCTCATATTTCCAAGTTTTCCGGTCATCCTGGAGTTCAAAAGATGTGGGAGTTTCTGCGAAGATCTTACTGGTGGGACACTATGAAGAAAGATATTCAAGGTTATGTCAACTCATGTCCTCAGTGTGCTCAGCACAAAATTCTTCATCTGCCTCCTGCGGGGTTGTTGCATCCACTGTCCATTCCTCAGAGGCCTTGGACCCATATCTCTATGGACTTTGTCACCGAATTGCTCCTCTCCAAGGGTCACAATCCTGTCTGGGTAATTATCGACCGTTTCTCTAAGATGGCACATTTTGTACCTTTGACCGGGTTACCATCAGCTCCCAAGTTGGCTTTGTTATTTATCCGGGAACATTTCCGCCTGCACGGGTTACCTCAGGAAATCGTCTCTGATCGGGGGGTACAGTTCACTGCAAGATTCTGGAGAGCCCTCTGTACGGCCTTACAAATAAAACTCAAGTTTTCATCCGCTTACCATCCACAAACCAATGGGCAAACTGAACGCGTTAATCAAGATTTAGAGACTTTTCTCCGTGTTCATCTCTCTCCCTCGCAAGATGATTGGGTGGAACTGTTGCCATGGGCCGAGTTTTGGCATACTGTACAGTCAACATTCAGATAGCAAGCAGTAACAACAAATTCACCTTGAATTAAGCTATTGCATGAGGTGTAACAATCAATGCCATGTCAACCATTTCTACTTACACTGTGCAATTTAATTTAAAAAAATAATAATAATTACGGATGATTGTGTGTAACAATCGTAAAATTCTCAATCAAAATCACTTTCCAAAGTAAGCCCGCTGTTACTGAATGGAATATCTATATGTAGTGATATATATCATTGTAGTCTTCAGTGTATGCAGTGAGATCTCCAGGTCAGTAAGTGTAACGTAGTATGTAGTGCTAATGTATCAGAATGATGTAGTGATATATATCATTGTAGTCTTCAGTGTATGCAGTGAGATCTCCAGGTCAGTAAGTGTAACGTAGTATGTATAGTACTAATGTATCAGAATGATGTAGTGATATATGTCATTGTAGTCTTCAGTGTATGCAGTGAGATCTCCAGTCAGTAAATGTAACATAGTATGTATAGTACTAATGTATCAGAATGATGTAGTGATATATATCATTGTAGTCTTCAGTGTATGCAGTGAGATCTCCAGTCAGTAAATGTAATATAGTATGTATAGTACTAATGTATCAGAATGATGTAGTGACATATATCATTGTAGTCTTCAGTGTATGCAGTGAGATCTCCAGTCAGTAAATGTAACATAGTATGTATAGTACTAATGTATCAGAATGATGTAGTGATATATATCATTGTAGTCTTCAGTATATGCAGTGAGATCTCCAGTCAGTAAATGTAACATAGTATGTATAGTACTAATGTATCAGAATGATGTAGTGATATATATCATTGTAGTCTTCAGTGTATGCAGTGAGATCTCCAGTCAGTAAATGTAACATAGTATGTATAGTACTAATGTATCAGAATGATGTAGTGATATATATCATTGTAGTCTTCAGTGTATGCAGTGAGATCTCCAGTCAGTAAATGTAACATAGTATGTATAGTACTAATGTATCAGAATGATGTAGTGATATATATCATTGTAGTCTTCAGTGTATGCAGTGAGATCTCCAGTCAGTAAATGTAACATAGTATGTATAGTACTAATGTATCAGAATGATGTAGTGATATATATCATTGTAGTCTTCAGTGTATGCAGTGAGATCTCCAGTCAGTAAATGTAACATAGTATGTATAGTACTAATGTATCAGAATGATGTAGTGATATATATCATTGTAGTCTTCAGTGTATGCAGTGAGATCTCCAGTCAGTAAATGTAACATAGTATGTATAGTACTAATGTATCAGAATGATGTAGTGATATATGTCATTGTAGTCTTCAGTGTATGCAGTGAGATCTCCAGTCAGTAAGTGTAACGTAGTATGTATAGTACTAATGTATCAGAATGATGTAGTGATATATATCATTGTAGTCTTCAGTGTATGCAGTGAGATCTCCAGTCAGTAAATGTAACATAGTATGTATAGTACTAATGTATCAGAATGATGTAGTGATATATATCATTGTAGTCTTCAGTGTATGCAGTGAGATCTCCAGTCAGTAAATGTAACATAGTATGTATAGTACTAATGTATCAGAATGATGTAGTGATATATATCATTGTAGTCTTCAGTGTATGCAGTGAGATCTCCAGTCAGTAAATGTAACATAGTATGTATAGTACTACTGATGCTTTGCTTTAGCTTCTTAAGTAAACAGAACTTACTGACACACGTGGGCAGTGGTTTATCCCATGTTCCGTCAGTCTGACATACTGCAGTAAATGAGCTGATGATTTTCTTGTTCTATGAAAGAGAAGTTACAGTAATTATACGATGATGGAAGGTGTAACTATGAAGCCTCAGTGAGTGAGGAATCAGGATTGGGATGACAGTCACACACTCACAGGGCAGCAGGCAACATATCTATTATTACCTAAGGGGGTCATTCTGAGTTGATCGCTAGCTGCATTCGTTCGCTGTGCAACGATGAGGCAAAAAAACAACACTTCTGCACATGTGTATGCGGCGCAATGCGCACACGCGTCGTACTATTACAACGACCGATGTAGTTTCACACAAGGTCTAGTGAAGCTTTTCAGTCGCACTGCTGGCCGCAGAGTGATTGACATGTAGTGGGCGTTACTGGGTGTCAACTGACCGTTTTCAGGGAGTGTTCTGAAAAACGCAGGCATGCCAGGAAAAATGCAGGCGTGGCTGGGCGAACGCAGGTCGTGTTCGTGACGTCAAAACAGGAACTGAATAGTCTGAAGTGATCGCAAGCGCTGAGTAGGTTTTGAGCTACTCTAAAACTGCACAAAAAAAGTTTTCTGCCGCTCTGCGATACAACCGTTCACACTTCTGCTAAGCTAAGATACACTCCCAGTGGGCGGCGGCATAGCGTTTGCACGGCTGCTAAAAACTGCTAGCGAGCGAACAACTCAGAATGACCACCTAAGTTATTACATAATGGTGATTTATGGACAGGTCTGCCTTATATTACAAGGTGTTCATGATATTATTAATGTTAGTAATCAATTCAGGATGATGGTTCTTTTACCATTTTTTATGTACTGTACTTGTAATATAAAGCAGTCTATCCTCTGCCCACCTATCATAACAAATAAATCCTATAGTGTACCTAACCAGTTAACTGACCATTTCCCCCCCAAAAAAACACTCAGAAATTGGTGAGGTTTTTTTTATGAATGAATTAGGTGAAGAACATGAATTTAACCCTATCCAAAATAATTTTAGTAAAAAAAAAAAAAAAAAAATATATATATATATATATATATATATATATATATATACACCAATAGCAAAAATCAGAGAGGCGGCATTCAGAGACTTTGAAATCAGTGAAAAGCTGTATTCGTGAGGTCAACGTTTCGGGGACCACCTCCCCGTCTTCAGGACTGGAGTGCCGGAGTTTATCTTCTACATATATAGAGGGCCACCTGGGCTTAATACAGGCATGTCCAAACTGCGGCCCTCCAGCTGTTGAGAAACTACACATCCCAGCATGCCTTGACACAGCTTTAGCATTCTCTGACAGCAAAACTGTGTCAAGGCTTGCTGGGATATGTAGTTTCACAACAGCTGGAGGGCCGCAGTTTGGACATGCCTGGCTTAATATCTCCAGCAGTAGGAGCTCATCCCAATAGTCTGAAGACCCCAGATAGCGGTGAACGAAGACTCAGAGAGGGTAACATAGCAGAGCTCGGTACAGAACAGAGGATTGAGCCAGATGTAGGCAGAGACAGATAGACCTGGTATGTAACAGTGGCTGCAGCTAGGCCTTGCAGAATGTTAGTAGATAAGCCAGGTATTTGGGCACAGCTGCGGCTCAGCATAGCAAGATGTTAACAGACAGTTGGATATGCAGAATATACTGAGGTTTGGACAAACAAGGTGTTAGCAGATTGGCCATGGCTTCAGGATAGTGGAATTGCAGGCTATGTCTGACAGGCCAGGGTTGCAGAATTGCTGGCATGGATTTGCAGGGTATGACTGGCATTCCAGGGTTGCTAAATTGCTGACATGGACTTGTAGGCTATATTTGGCATGCCAGGGATGCAGAACTGCTGACGTGGACTTGCAAGCTATGACTGTCAGTCCAGGGTTGTAGAACTGCTGACGTGAACTTGCAGGCTATGACTAGCAGGCCAGGGTTTTCAGGAAAACTGTGAAAGACAGTAGGGCTAGGAAAATTGAAATCACAACACAGAGCGACAAGGGCTCCCGCAGTAACAGAGGACTATAACCAGCAAGGTGATGCAGCAGTGTCTGGGAGATATAGGGCAGGGGGGCTAATCCGAAGGCCCGCTGGGACAAGCCTCTTCTAGTTAATGATTCTGTGCAGCAGGAACACTGCATGTCCCAGCCACTTGCCCAAAACACCCCATGGCCATCCGGCGTCCCAGTTACCTGGGCTACCATTTGGGAAGCTGCTGGGTGGAAGCGCTATGACATCCTGGTCAACTTGCAATGATGATACTAGCGCTGAGCCGCTGGAGCAGCTCGTGACACTTTGTTAGGTATGAACCTGCAAATTTCTACTATTCAACTAGCCGCATTTGAAAGACACTGGGATGAATAATTTAAATTACCCCCACCACCATCCTGGCTTTACCTCATCACCAGTAATGGTTTGGAGATTTCTTGTCAAGGATACTGGGAGAACGCCATCCGGATTGGCCATGCCTGTCTCGAGAAGCAGGGATGCCTAGTCACAAACGTGCATGACCAAGGTACTGTTCCCAGTATTATTGGTATGAATATATTGCAGCATTGCCAAAAGAGCTAGTGACTGTATTGGAGGAGGAGATGTCCTGGGCTGCTTATCATGAGCAACAAGTACTACAACATGCTATTCCATTGCTACAAGGACACCAGAGGGTCCAAAAATCAAGCGGGGAGGCAGGAAAAGTGAGAATCACTGATAAGAAGCCCATTTTCCTAAAGCCAAACACAGAAACTATTGTCTGGGGAAATACCAGATGTGGACCCCAAGGTGCAAGGCTCATCAGAAGTGAAGTAGTTGTGGCAAGAACATTTGTGACTGAAAAGAATGCTCCAGTTCCAGCGAGAACCTCAATCCAGATGTGATGATCCCACAGCTGAACACACAGCAGAGTGCAGTGATTTCTCTTGACCCCATGGACCTCTTGTGTAATATGTATTGTCCACTACTGTCAGTGGGAATTCCTGAGCCTATAGAACCAACACACATACCTCACCAGAACCAGTACAAGAGTTACTAGCAAGAGCAGAACCAGTGGTGGCAGAAGAAAATATAAATTACCCCGCCTATCAGAAGGTCAGAGAGATGTACAAAAGGAATATTACCTCTGAAATACTGGTGAGAAGAAGATAAAAACAAGAAAAATCTGTGAAATTAAAACAAAATATTTGGCAAAAATATTAAACAAATTGTTTGAAATGATACAAAGCATGGTATATTCTGTTAAATAGAGTAAGAATTGTGAATTCTTGAGACAATTGTTTGATGTAAGAAAGGGCATGCCAAGAGTTGAGCAAAAATGGAGAAATTTGTGTTTAGGGCTAATTTAGGGAGAGCCTCGGGCTGCGCAAGGACACGCTTATTTCCAGCAGGGAGGAACGTGGCGCCCCGGAAAGTGGTGTGTGTACGCCTTTAAAACTAACTTACAATGTTTGCAGCGGAGAAGGTGAAGTGCTGGTGCAGCAGGGGTTAAGGACGGACCCTGGTCCGGTCACATGTTCCAGATGGTGAGAGCGGATTGGACAAGTCAGTTTGGGAGCAGAAGAGCCTTGTGGAAAGAAGGAGGAGTCTCAGGGAAGTGATTGGAGGTGTTGGATGCGCTGAGTGAGGAGTGGGAGCAGAGTAACGGATGCCAACCGCAGGGTCACGCTGGGTAGTGAGAGCAACGCTGCAGAGCAGAAGCAGCGGGGGGGCTACCAGGAAGCAGAGAGCCGGGTGAGCGACTGTGAGACACTGTAGCCAGAGACTGGACACCACCAGACCTACTGAAAGGTGCGAATGCTGCGTCCATCTTGTGCATTGATGAACCGCTGAGTCTTGTACAGCTAGTTACAAAGTTACATAGTGTCGAAGTCCAAAATATTACATACACACCACATGCAAACACCAAACAGAATGGCCTCTGTGCGTGCGCGTTTACGCCGTGTGTACGCATGCACGCACAGTACGTACACTGGTTCACGAGCCTTGTGTATTGGCACGTGGTATGAGTATATATGGTAGCATACGCATTCGCACAGAAAAGCCACAAAGTCATATTCCATATTCTATTTATATAGTGCATCATTTACACATAGGCCCTCATTCCGAGTTGTTCGCTCGCTAGCTGCTTTTAGCAGACGTGCAAACGCTAAGCCGCCGCCCTCTGGGAGTGTATCTTATCTTAGCAGAAGTGCGAAAAAAAGGATCGCAGCGCGGCTACAAAAAAAGATTGTGCAGTTTCTGAGTAGCTCCAGACCTACTCCTACCTTGCGATCACTTCAGACTATTTAGTTCCTGTTTTGACGTCACAAACACGCCCTGATTTCTCCCAGCCACGCCTGCGTTTCCCCAGCCACTCCTGCGTTTTTATCTGGCACGCCTGTGTTTTTCTACACACTCCCCAAAAACGGTCAGTTACCTCCCATAAACACCCACTTCATGTCAATCACTCTGCGGCGAGCAGTGCGACTGAAAAGCGTCGATAGACCTTGTGTGAAACTACTTCGGCTGTTGTGAAAGTACATTGCGCATGCGCAGAACTGCCGTTTTTTAGCCTGATCGCTGCGCAGCGACTGAAAACAGCTAGTGAACAACTTGGAATGACCACCATAGTCTCCACACACTTTGCCAGCAACTCACATACACTTAAAAGGTAGAACAATAGAGTTATTCAGCCTTACAGGATGTGAGGGGACAGAGCAAGGTTAGGCCTTAGTGTTTGGTATCCAGATGTGCAGTATTTTCTGATCTACATTCCGGTTGCCATTTGCAGTTGATCGCATGTATCTGTGTGTAGATATACGCAGAAATATAATATTAGCAAACTGTTATGATACTGTACTCAGGATATTCGGCGGGAATCCAGTGGCGGACACCTGCAAGCACACCTGGACCAAGCATCGCCCATTCATTCAAACCAACCTATGACCCCTCATGTACTGTAAATGACCTGCCCCTTGACCTATGGAAGAAGAGCTTACATTCCCCATTGTATTGTATTTGGACCCATTGTATAAAAGAGAATCCTCCTGACCGGGCTCAGTCTATTCTCTGAGGTCATCTTGCTAAGACTGACTGAGGCCTGGATCCGGGAGCGCCCGCGAACAGACGTATGTACTATTGGTTGTAGCTCTTCTCTGCAATATTGTAGTATCTTTTATCTGTATCTTTTGAGTAAATATTGTTGGTGCTTTGGACCACAACATTATAGCCTGACAAAGCTTAGTAAATTGAAATGCGCATCGGCTCTGCTGTGCGCTGTCTGTGCTCTTTTAATATGTATATTTAAATCCTGTGAACTTATGATTGAATTCATCAATTAAAATATTAGGCAGGGTTTCTATGTAGTTTCACTGAACAAAGCTGGCAATAGACATGCAAATTAAGATAGAATCATTCTGAAATGTCAGCTCCTGATCAGTTTAGCAATGTGTGGGCTATGTGGATTTCTGTGCTCCTTTTTCCATTAGGTCAGCTAGTTCAGGCACTAGTCAGACAGAAGTTCACCTGTTTAAAACTCAACAATTTGTATTTAAAATTGGTAACCCATGTATAATCTATTGAGTTCAAATAACTTGTTTGAAGCATCATAATATATACCTGCACTGCCTAGAGCAGCCGTGGCCAACGCGCGGCTCTTTCTTTATTCAAATGTGGCTCCCAACACTCAGTCACCTGACCACAACAGATCCTGGAAACTGGTGCTCTCCAGCCAGAAACACAGCAGCACTACGACGACTGAAAACTGAGGGAGCCAGATACTGGGCTGTAGTGACATATGAGGGTGGGCTGGAGTGACACAGAAGGATACTGGCAGGAGAGACATAATGGGGGAGCTGACTGGAGTTATAAAGGAGGGTGCTGGCTGGAGTAACACAATGGGGAGCTGGCTGGAGTGACACAATGGGGAGCTGGCTGGAGTGACACAAGAGGGAGCTGACTGGAGTGACACAGGAGGGAGCTGACTGGAGTGACACAGGAGGGTGCTGGCTGGAGTGACATATTGACACATGGGGGAGCTGGCTGGAGTGACACAGGAAGGAGCTGGCTGGAGTGACACATTGACACATGGGGGAGCTGGCTGGAGTGACACAGGAAGGAGCTGGCTGGAGTGACACAGGAGGCTGCTGGCTGGAGTGACACAGGAGGGTGCTGGCTGGAGTGACACAGGAAGGAGCTGGCTGGAGTGACAAAAGAGGGTGCTGGCTGGAGTGACAAAGGAGGGTGCTGGCTGGAGTGACACAATGGGGAGCTGGCTGGAGTGACACAATGGGGAGCTGGCTGGAGTGACACAGGAGGGAGCTGACTGGAGTGACATATTGACACATGGGGGAGCTGGCTGGAGTGACACAGGAAGGAGCTGGCTGGAGTGACACATTGACACATGGGGGAGCTGGCTGGAGTGACACAGGAAGGAGCTGGCTGGAGTGACACAGGAAGGAGCTGGCTGGAGTGACACAGGAAGGAGCTGGCTGGAGTGACACATTGACACATGGGGGAGCTGGCTGGAGTGACACAGGAAGGAGCTGGCTGGAGTTACACAGGAAGGAGCTGGCTGGAGTGACAAAGGAGGGTGCTGGCTGGAGTGACACATTGACACATGGGGGAGCTGGCTGGAGTGACACAGGAAGGAGCTGGCTGGAGTGACACATTGACACATGGGGGAGCTGGCTGGAGTGACACAGGAAGGAGCTGGCTGGAGTGACACAGGAAGGAGCTGGCTGGAGTGACACAGGAAGGAGCTGGCTGGAGTGACACATTGACACATGGGGGAGCTGGCTGGAGTGACACAGGAAGGAGCTGGCTGGAGTGACACAGGAAGGAGCTGGCTGGAGTGACAAAGGAGGGTGCTGGCTGGAGTGACACATTGACACATGGGGGAGCTGGCTGGAGTGACACAGGAAGGAGCTGGCTGGAGTGACACAGGAAGGAGCTGGCTGGAGTGACAATGGAGGGTGCTGGCTGGAGTGACACATTGACACATGGGGGAGCTGGCTGGAGTGACACAGGAAGGACCTGGCTGGAGTGACACATTGACACATGGGGGAGCTGGCTGGAGTGACACAGGAAGGAGCTGGCTGGAGTGACAGGAAGGAGCTGGCTGGAGTGACAAAGGAGGGTGCTGGCTGGAGTGACACATTGACACATGGGGGAGCTGGCTGGAGTGACACAGGAAGGAGCTGGCTGGAGTGACACAGGAGGGTGCTGGCTGGAGTGACACAGGAGGGTGCTGACTGGAGTGACACAGGAAGGAGCTGGCTGGAGTGACAAAGGAGGGTGCTGGCTGGAGTGACAAAGGAGGGTGCTGGCTGGAGTGACACATTGACACATGGGGGAGCTGGCTGGAGTGACACAGGAAGGAGCTGGCTGGAGTGACACATTGACACATGGGGGAGCTGGCTGGAGTGACACAGGAAGGAGCTGGCTGGAGTGACAGGAAGGAGCTGGCTGGAGTGACAAAGGAGGGTGCTGGCTGGAGTGACACATTGACACATGGGGGAGCTGGCTGGAGTGACACAGGAAGGAGCTGGCTGGAGTGACACAGGAGGGTGCTGGCTGGAGTGACACAGGAAGGAGCTGGCTGGAGTGACAAAGGAGGGTGCTGGCTGGAGTGACAAAGGAGGGTGCTGGCTGGAGTGACACATTGACACATGGGGGAGCTGGCTGGAGTGACACAGGAAGGAGCTGGCTGGAGTGACACATTGACACATGGGGGAGCTGGCTGGAGTGACACAGGAAGGAGCTGGCTGGAGTGACAAAGGAGGGTGCTGGCTGGAGTGACACATTGACACATGGGGGAGCTGGCTGGAGTGACACAGGAATGAGCTGGCTGGAGTGACACAGGAAGGAGCTGGCTGGAGTGACACAGGAAGGACCTGGCTGGAGTGACACATTGACACATGGGGGAGCTGGCTGGAGTGACACAGGAAGGAGCTGGCTGGAGTGACACAGGAGGGTACAGGCTGGAGTGACACAGGAAGGAGCTGGCTGGAGTGACACAGGAGGGTGCTGGCTGGAGTGACACAGGAGGGTGCTGGCTGGAGTGACACAGGAAGGAGCTGGCTGGAGTGACAAAGGAGGGTGCTGGCTGGAGTGACAAAGGAGGGTGCTGGCTGGAGTGACACATTGACACATGGGGGAGCTGGCTGGAGTGACACAGGAAGGAGCTGGCTGGAGTGACACAGGAGGGTGCTGGCTGGAGTGACACATTGACACATGGGGGAGCTGTCTGGAGTGACACAGGAAGGAGCTGGCTGGAGTGACACAGGAAGGAGCTGGCTGGAGTGACACAGGAAGGAGCTGGCTGGAGTGACAAAGGAGGGTGCTGGCTGGAGTGACACAGGAGGGTGCTGGCTGGAGTGACAAAGGAGGGTGCTGGCTGGAGTGACACAGGAGGGTGCTGGCTGGAGTGACACAGGAGGGTGCTGGCTGGAGTGACAAAGGAGGGTGCTGGCTGGAGTGACACAGGAGGGTGCTGGCTGGAGTGACACAGGAGGGTGCTGGCTGGAGTGACACAGGAAGGAGCTGGCTGGAGTGACACAGGAAGGAGCTGGCTGGAGTGACACATGGAGGAGCTGGCTGGCGTGACACAGGCGGGTGCTGGCTGGAGTGACAAAGGAGGGTGCTGGCTGGAGTGACACATTGACACATGGGGGAGCTGGCTGGAGTGACACAGGAAGGAGCTGGCTGGAGTGACACAGGAGGGTGCTGGCTGGAGTGACACAGGAAGGAGCTGGCTGGAGTGACACAGGAAGGAGCTGGCTGGAGTGACACAGGGGGGAGCTGGCTGGAGTGACACATGGAGGAGCTGGCTGGCGTGACACAGGCGGGTGCTGGCTGGAGTGACACAGTAGGGTGCTGGCTGGAGTGACACAGGAGGGTGCTGGCTGGAGTGACACATGGAGGAGCTGGCTGGCGTGACACAGGCGGGTGCTGGCTGGAGTGACACAGTAGGGTGCTGGCTGGAGTGACAAAGGAGGGTGCTGGCTAGAGTGACACATGGGGGAGCTGGCTGGAGTGACACAGGAAGGAGCTGGCTGGAGTGACACATTGACACATGGGGGAGCTGGCTGGAGTGACACAGGAAGGAGCTGGCTGGAGTGACACAGGAAGGAGCTGGCTGGAGTGACAAAGGAGGGTGCTGGCTGGAGTGACACATTGACACATGGGGGAGCTGGCTGGAGTGACACAGGAAGGAGCTGGCTGGAGTGACACATTGACACATGGGGGAGCTGGCTGGAGTGACACAGGAAGGAGCTGGCTGGAGTGACACAGGAAGGAGCTGGCTGGAGTGACACAGGAAGGAGCTGGCTGGAGTGACACATGGAGTAGCTGGCTGGAGTGACACATGGAGGAGCTGGCTGGAGTGACACAGGCGGATGCTGGCTGGAGTGACACAGGAGGGTGCTGGCTGGAGTGACACAGGAGGGTGCTGGCTGGAGTGACACAGGAGGGTGCTGGCTGGAGTGACACAGGAGGGTGCTGGCTGGAGTGACAAAGGAGGGTGCTGGCTAGAGTGACACATGGGGGAGCTGGCTGGAGAGACACAGGAAGGAGCTGGCTGAAGTGACACAGGAGGGTGCTGGCTGGAGTGACACAGGAAGGAGCTGGCTGGAGTGACACAGGAGGGTGCTGGCTAGAGTGACACATGGGGGAGCTGGCTGGAGTGACACAGGAAGGAGCTGGCTGGAGTGACACAGGAAGGAGCTGGCTGAAGTGACACAGGAGGGTGCTGGCTGGAGTGACACAGGAAGGAGCTGGCTGAAGTGACACAGGAGGGTGCTGGCTGGAGTGACACAGGAAGGAGCTGGCTGGAGTGACACAGGAGGGTGCTGGCTAGAGTGACACAGGAAGGAGCTGGCTGAAGTGACACAGGAGGGTGCTGGCTGGAGTGACACAGGAAGGAGCTGGCTGGAGTGACACAGGAGGGTGCTGGCTAGAGTGACACATGGGGGAGCTGGCTGGAGTGACACAGGAAGGAGCTGGCTGGAGTGACACAGGAAGGAGCTGGCTGGAGTGACACATTGACACATGGGGGAGCTGGCTGGAGTGACACAGGAAGGAGCTGGCTGGAGTGACACATTGACACATGGGGGAGCTGGCTGGAGTGACACAGGAAGGAGCTGGCTGGAGTGACACAGGAAGGAGCTGGCTGGAGTGACACAGGAAGGAGCTGGCTGGAGTGACACATGGAGTAGCTGGCTGGAGTGACACATGGAGGAGCTGGCTGGAGTGACACAGGCGGATGCTGGCTGGAGTGACACAGGAGGGTGCTGGCTGGAGTGACACAGGAGGGTGCTGGCTGGAGTGACACAGGAGGGTGCTGGCTGGAGTGACACAGGAGGGTGCTGGCTGGAGTGACAAAGGAGGGTGCTGGCTAGAGTGACACATGGGGGAGCTGGCTGGAGTGACACAGGAAGGAGCTGGCTGAAGTGACACAGGAGGGTGCTGGCTGGAGTGACACAGGAAGGAGCTGGCTGGAGTGACACAGGAGGGTGCTGGCTAGAGTGACACATGGGGGAGCTGGCTGGAGTGACACAGGAAGGAGCTGGCTGGAGTGACACAGGAAGGAGCTGGCTGAAGTGACACAGGAGGGTGCTGGCTGGAGTGACACAGGAAGGAGCTGGCTGAAGTGACACAGGAGGGTGCTGGCTGGAGTGACACAGGAAGGAGCTGGCTGGAGTGACACAGGAGGGTGCTGGCTAGAGTGACACAGGAAGGAGCTGGCTGAAGTGACACAGGAGGGTGCTGGCTGGAGTGACACAGGAAGGAGCTGGCTGGAGTGACACAGGAGGGTGCTGGCTAGAGTGACACATGGGGGAGCTGGCTGGAGTGACACAGGAAGGAGCTGGCTGGAGTGACACAGGAAGGAGCTGGCTGGAGTGACACATTGACACATGGGGGAGCTGGCTGGAGTGACACAGGAAGGAGCTGGCTGGAGTGACACAGGAAGGAGCTGGCTGGAGTGACAGGAAGGAGCTGGCTGGAGTGACACATGGAGTAGCTGGCTGGAGTGACACATGGAGGAGCTGGCTGGAGTGACACAGGCGGATGCTGGCTGGAGTGACACAGGAGGGTGCTGGCTGGAGTGACACAGGAGGGTGCTGGCTGGAGTGACACAGGAGGGTGCTGGCTGGAGTGACACAGGAGGGTGCTGGCTGGAGTGACAAAGGAGGGTGCTGGCTAGAGTGACACATGGGGGAGCTGGCTGGAGTGACACAGGAAGGAGCTGGCTGAAGTGACACAGGAGGGTGCTGGCTGGAGTGACACAGGAAGGAGCTGGCTGGAGTGACACAGGAGGGTGCTGGCTAGAGTGACACATGGGGGAGCTGGCTGGAGTGACACAGGATGGAGCTGGCTGGAGTGACACAGGAAGGAGCTGGCTGAAGTGACACAGGAGGGTGCTGGCTGGAGTGACACAGGAAGGAGCTGGCTGAAGTGACACAGGAGGGTGCTGGCTGGAGTGACACAGGAAGGAGCTGGCTGGAGTGACACAGGAGGGTGCTGGCTAGAGTGACACATGGGGGAGCTGAAGTGTATTATGTGAATATGGCTGTTTCAATAAATGTTATGTGGATCTGGGTTTTTATTATTATTTTGTGTGCAAGTGTCTTTTTCAATGTATTTTATGTGGATCTGTCATTTTCTTTGTTTTTTATACCAGGGGTGTGGCGTAGCAGGCACAAGGCCACACCCCATTTTGCACACGCGCCTTCGGCTTGATGTCGGGTCTTTGACGTACCTAACAAGATTTTTTGGCTCTTTGTCTCTGACTGGTTGGCCACCCCTGGCCTAGAGCAATATTAACTAGATGCATAAATAAGAATAGGCATTTAAATTGCTGTTTGTGTATATAAAAATATAAGTCAATAGTAACTAAATCTGTTTTATTATCAATTAAAGAGTGCTAGGAATATATAGGTCTACACTGATCAATAGAGTCTGGACCATCTGAAATATTATAATGTATACCTGCACTGCCTAAGGGAATACCAATCAGACATATAAATAAGAATAGGCATTTAAATTGCCATCTGAGAAAACACAATATAACAGCAACTCAGCGTGGCTTGTGCCAGGGAATACAGAGACCGACACTGATATTGTTCCTGATCAGTAAAGTGTGAACCACTCAGTAAAGGCTGGTATACACGGGAGAGATGTGTGCTGCGCGATGCGGGGGGAGACGGGGGGGGGGGGGGGGCATGGCAGGCTCAATCTAGCACCAGCGATAGCGATGCACGGGGCTGCACACCGCTATCGCTGTGAGGGGTACACACGAGTGATCTGTGCTGAGCGTGCGGGGGGAGACGGGGGGGGGCATGGCAGGCTCAATCTAGCACCAGCGGTAGCGATGCACGGGGCTGCACACCGCTATCGCTGTGAGGGGTACACACGAGTGATCTGTGCTGAGCGTGCGGGGGGAGACGGGGGGGGGGGGGGGCATGGCAGGCTCAATCTAGCACCAGCGGTAGCGATGCACGGGGCTGCACACCGCTATCGCTGTGAGGGGTACACACGAGTGATCTGTGCTGAGCGTGCGGGGGGAGACGGGGGGGGGCATGGCAGGCTCAATCTAGCACCAGCGGTAGCGATGCACAGGGCTGCACACCGCTATCGCTGTGAGGGGTACACACGAGTGATCTGTGCTGAGCGTGCGGGGGGAGACGGGGGGGGGGGGGGCATGGCAGGCTCAATCTAGCACCAGCGGTAGCGATGCACGGGGCTGCACACCGCTATCGCTGTGAGGGGTACACACGAGTGATCTGTGCTGAGCGTGCGGGGGGAGACGGGGGGGGGGGGCATGGCAGGCTCAATCTAGCACCAGCGGTAGCGAT
The DNA here is from genome assembly GCF_028390025.1 of Pseudophryne corroboree. Classification (NCBI taxonomy): domain Eukaryota; kingdom Metazoa; phylum Chordata; class Amphibia; order Anura; family Myobatrachidae; genus Pseudophryne; species Pseudophryne corroboree. The sequence goes on along the minus strand of NW_026967472.1, from coordinate 1,104,601 downwards.
GCACGGGGCTGCACACCGCTATCGCTGTGAGGGGTACACACGAGTGATCTGTGCTGAGCGTGCGGGGGGAGACGGGGGGGGGGGGGGGGCATGGCAGGCTCAATCTAGCACCAGCGGTAGCGATGCACGGGGCTGCACACCGCTATCGCTGTGAGGGGTACACACGAGTGATCTGTGCTGAGCGTGCGGGGGGAGACGGGGGGGTGGGGGGGCATGGCAGGCTCAATCTAGCACCAGCGGTAGCGATGCATGGGGCTGCACATCGCTATCGCTGTGGGGGGTACACACGAGTGATCTGTGCTGAGCGTGCGGGGGGAGACGGGGGGGGGGGGGGGCATGGCAGGCTCAATCTAGCACCAGCGGTAGCGATGCACGGGGCTGCACACCGCTATCGCTGTGAGGGGTACACACGAGTGATCTGTGCTGAGCGTGCGGGGGGAGACGGGGGGGTGGGGGGGCATGGCAGGCTCAATCTAGCACCAGCGGTAGCGATGCATGGGGCTGCACACCGCTATCGCTGTGGGGGGTACACACGAGTGATCTCTCCGTGAGTACCCCCCTGAAGAGACAATAGCAATCCAAGATAAGAAGAGATTACTCAGCGTCTAATATATATTGTCAAAAGCAGGATACTTTAGTCTGCTCTATATACCTATTGTGGGGGGCTTATAAAGTGTCAAGAAATTTAGACCTGCATCCATGGCTCCATTAATGTAAAACATAGCGGTGAATAGAGATTATTAGTGCCTAAACGTAGATGGTATTACTCTACACACAGAAAGTAGGAAGATTCAATATTATCCAGCAATTTAGAGCAGGAATTTAGGCCACAGTACAGTTTTGCTTCAAGCGCTCATATTATATCATTTAGTAGCAACAAATGTTACATTTTGATCACTGAACCAAGAATTTTGTCAACATCATACAAACATTGTTACATTTGTAACCTTCACTTAACATTACTGGTGAAAGCAGCCAGTGGTTATTTCTGGAATACTAATTTAAATTACAGGCATTGGATTAATTTACAAGTAAAGACAGCGTACTAGCTTTTAATAATTTCTTTTAAAATATCTCTGTTCACATACATTTATTTAATTTCTTTTCACACATTTTTGTGTCTCTGTTAATTTTATATTTCACTCTACATGACCCCTTGAAAATAAGCGGACACATAATACACCATGGGGGGTCATTCCGAGTTGTTCGCTCGTTATTTTTTTCTCGCAACGGAGCGATTAGTCGCTAATGCGCATGCGCAATGTCCGCAGTGCAACTGTGCCAAGTAAATTTGCTATGCAGTTAGGTATTTTACTCACGGCATTACGAGGTTTTTTCTTCGTTCTGGTGATCGTAATGTGATTGACAGGAAGTGGGTGTTTCTGGGCGGAAACTGGCCATTTTATGGGTGTGTGCGAAAAAACGCTACAGTTTCCGGGAAAAACGCGGGAGTGGCTGGATAAACGGAGGAGTGTCTGGGCGAACGCTGGGAGTGTTTGTGACGTCAAACCAGGAACGACAAGCACTGAACTGATCGCTGATGCCGAGTAAGTGTGGAGCTACTCAGAAACTGCTAAGAAGTGTCTATTCGCAATTCTGCTAATCTTTCGTTCGCAATTTTGATAAGCTAAGATTCACTCCCAGTAGGCGGCGGCTTAGCGTGTGCAAAGCTGCTAAAAGCAGCTTGCGAGCAAACAACTCGGAATGACCCCCCATATGTGATGACAATAAAGATATCATCACATATGGGTATTGGAACTTCTTTATTTTTACAAGACTATTAATAAAATATTAAACACGTTATTTCTATTAAAGAAGAATTAATTTTCTCGTGGAAGGGAAAGAGTGCTGCTAAAAAAGTTGATTTTCTTTTTGTCGTATCTGTAATTGGACCACAACATAACATTTAACTATTGGTGTCACATTCCATTCTTGTTTGGGGAATAAGGTGTATTCAGCCAGATGTGTCGCTGCATTGTGCGCATAGCGTGTCGGCGTGTATACGCAATGTGCATACATATCTTCGTGGTTATTTACTTATGTTTAGCGGCTGCAGCGGCTATAACTCTAGTGTAACAAGGTACTGCTTTTTCTTGTTAAATAATCGACCTTTACAGTTGGGGGCTCTGTCCGGTTCACCTCATACTCGCGGACTTGCAGGGCCTAACAGACTTTGATCTAACAACAAAGGGTGGAGGACGCGTCTAAAGTAAAAAAAATTGTTTTGTGATAAAACTACCTAATGTTGTTAAACCACATCTATCCTGTATAGTGTCAGAGGTGCTGGTGTGAACCGCGGGACAGCAAGGAAAAGCCATTTTTTAATGTGTTACTTTTGGCGCAAAAACATGCACAAGCGTACTGATATTTTGCGTATATTCTCACATGTTGTTGCCATAGGTTGTAATAGTCATTTTAGATATGCATAGAATCGGATAAGTTATTTGATATACATTTGGTATATTTGTTTAAGTGGGTACTTGTAAAACATATACAAGACTCTGTTCCAGCCTAACAGTTTAGGCAGCACTCAACAAAAGTTATCCTCATGGGTGACTTCCAGCGTGTGTGAGGGAACAAAGGTGTATTGTGTATTAAGCAAAAGCAGTAGACACACAAATTTGCTCCATTGCTTACATTGATCGATAGAAGTGTGCAATATTTAATTGCGAACGCACGGTACACACATGGCACGGTCCAAAAGTACGTGAAGCGTGCATATGGGAACGCGCATATGTGCACGATTATGCGCACGGTTGCGTACTTACGCAAAAGTTGCATAAAGTAGCGAGCACAAGTTTACCACACAGTAGAAGTTAATTTTAAGGTGGGATAAAAGACTTATAATTATACATTAACAAGTAACTATCCAATTTTAGACAGATTACTCAAGATCTTATTATAAGTGTACTACCTCTGGGGCAAACTACCAATCAGTGGGAGTGATATTTTTCTGTACAGAAAATCTAAAAAGTGTGGGGTGTTGAAAAGAAAGTGTGAGTGCATTGAACCCCAGGACAAAAATGGGATCCCGTCGAGGAGACACTGAGTAAGCAGAGGCTTGGTGGCGTGAAGGCTAGCAACCTCACGTATTGGTATTGAGGCACGTAGTGTGTGTGTTTTTTTTAAGTAAAACATGCGGAGGAACGTGATTTGATGTTACACTTCAGCTGTGGAGCGCAGCTTGTGAATTCAACTCCCTTGATCGTAAGGCATATAGATAACAAGTATCTATAAGCCGTGCGGTTGGACCGCACATGTGTGTATGTGTGATACACGGTGCAACGTGATACCATTTGCATAAATTCGTGCAATTGGGTCATCATATGTGCTGTGCATACACAGACGTGATTGGTGTAAAGAGAAGGTATTTTCGCTGACTCTCTCTCAGGAAATATTCCTAGGTGGACATTCACTGGATAGGGTGATCGATAAGTTGTTTCTCACCAAAGAAAATTCCAGTGATTAGAAACCAAAAAATAGCAGGCCTGTAACATCCACTGAAAAAGCTGGGGTATTGATTTATTGCTGTTAATACTTCATACTTCCAGTGCTGAGGGGTCTGGTAGGGATCCTCACTGGGTACGCGGCAGTCACTACAGAAGTGGACCGTGGTATTTTCCAGTGGAGAAGGAGTTGGTGAAAGAACTCAGAGAACTTTCATCGGTTGCTTTCATTGTTCATTTGGTGTTTGTGTTTAAAAAGTCCACAATGGGATCCAAATGCACAAGCGAGAAACGTTCGCCAGCCAGGATTCAGGCTGAAGGATCAGGGCCGAAAGGGTCCGATGGTTATATAATGTGTAGGAAATGGGTGTGGTTCATCAAATCGACAGTGTCTAGGTCGACAATGTTTAGGTCGACCACTATAGGTTGATAGTCACTAGGTCGACATGGATGGAAGGTCGATAGGGTTTCTAGGTCGACATGTGCTAGGTCGACAGGTCTAAAGGTCGACATGAGGATTTTTTTTTGGGGTGTCGTTTTCTTCGTAGAGTGATCGGGATCCCAAATTAGTGCACAGCGTCCCCTCGCATGGCTCGCTTCGCTCGCCATGCTTCGGGCATGGTGCCTTCGCTCCGCTACCGCTTCGCTCGGCACACTTTACCGTTCCAATCGTAGTCCACGTGGATCGTTAAGTATGAAAAAATTCAAAAAAAGAATTTTTTTTTAAAAACGCATGTCGACCTTTAGACCTGTCGACCTAGCACATGTCGACCTAGAAACCCTGTCGACCTTCCATCCATGTCGACCTAGTGACTGTCGACCTATAGTGGTCGACCTAAACATTGTCGACCTAGACACTGTCGACCTTCAGACCGGATCCCGTAGGAAATATGGTCCATGCACAGAGGCTTTTTGTGATGAATGGGTACGAATGACTGTTGATGATAGGGCATCATTTCCTAGGGATGGTAGTTTTGAACAAGAGGTGCTGCAGAATGTTAGAAATAGGATATGTCTGATCAAATCCAAGAAACAAAGGATCAGACATAACGACTGTTTAAACATATGGCAACAAGAGGGAGAAATGCAAAGGGAACTTGCTCGTGCAGCAAATACCAAACCAGACAGGAATGTGAATGCGACGGCACCACCACCGCCATATGTCGATGGAGAGAAGGCTGCTACAACCAAAAGCATACCGGGAAATTATAGGAATGTACTTAGTAATTGTATTAACCCTAACCCATGCAAATTGTACCTTGTTTTAAGTTCTCTCAAGGGTCATAGCTCAGAAGAAGACGAACCTAGGCTGATCTTGGCTCTCTCTCAGGCAGTAACCATACAGGAAACCCAGGTGGGGCAAGCCCAACCGGTAAGAGTAACAACTGCGTCCTCTTCAGGTGAGACGGCCGGGATCAGAGCTACCGGTAAGTATGGGTCCGTCCATTATGAAGAGACAGTGTATCCCCAGGTTGAGTCAGAAAGGAGCGATGTAGCAGGGCTACACTCCGTCCACATTATTGCTGTCCCCAATGGGAGAACTGACAGGGACGAGGTAACCCCCATGAGGAATATCGCAATGTATTGCCCGTGGTCCAGATCTGAACTGCGGTCAATCATGTCAGAATTCCCAGATCCCAGGAGATGCCAGAAGTTTATTAAATACCTGGGCAATGCCCATGAACCCACAAACAAAGATTGGCGGACAGTGTTAAGAGCATGCCTGCCCCCTAATATTGACACCCAAAAATGTATAACAGATTGTAAGTTAGAGACAGACAGTCCTCTGACTGATGAATACAATCAGGAGAACGTAAAACAGATTAATATAAAACTAGGATTGTAATTCCCCATAGTTGTAAAGTGGAATAAGATTTTCACAATCAAACAGAAAGAAAGTGAACTGGCATCCGAATATTTCCATAGAGCTCTACAAGATATGGTCAAATACACTGGGATAGAGGATATAAAGGACATTGTGAACCACAGGGAGGTGGTTGTCTCTGTTTTAATGGACAGGCTCAAAGAAGCATTGAAAGTCAGAGTACAGACTTCTTTGCCTAATTGGAGGGGGACTACGGTAGATGTCCTGAGGGAGTCTGCTATTGAACATGATCAGAATATCATCAAACACATAGAATCGCAAGGGGAAAGGTTGATGGTGGTAAGTATACGGGCACTTGAAGGGATGACCAACCAACCGAAACCCAAGGTCATCGAAGAGAACTGGAGAAGGTCAATAAGATGTTATGTTTGCCGCAAGGACCCCCTAGACAAGAACACGAGCCACATTACCAAACACATAGACGGGATCAGGGAACATATAGGAGGGATTATGAGCCACACAGAGGGGAAACACAGAGGTACCCTCCAAGGAAGGACTGGCAGGCCTCCAAAATCTCACAGATATCTCTCTCACCAGAGCCGGCCCTAACCAATATGATGCCCTAGGCAAGATTTTGGCTGGTGCCCCCTAGCATCACCGCTAGTTCCGCCTCCGACCCTGCACCCCTTTCCCAGCACCATCACCCCCCACCCATAGCAGTCCTTTTTTTTTTCCTACCCCCTGTAATTTAAATAAGAACAGTGTGCACATTCGGCGCACAGACCAAAAAGGTATGTGTTTTTGCTGGCAAGGGGCATGGCCACACAATAGGACCCCCAATTCAACTTATGCCTCACAGTAGTGCAACTTTATTCACAATTTATAATGCGATAGTGTCCCTTATTCACATTACATCACACAGTAGTACCAATTTACCTTATCTACGTTACTTCTCACAGTAGTGCCCCTCATTCACATAACATCATACTGAATTGCTCCTTATTCACATTACACAACACCATATTGTTCTTTATTCACATTACACCACACCATATTGCTCTTTATTCACTGTAGTGCCCTTTCTATACGTTACGCCACACAGTAGAGCACCTTATACACATAATGCCACACATTGGTAATGCATTTATACACTTAATACCACACAGTAATGCCCCTTACACATATGACACACATTATTAATGTCCTTATAAACATAATGCACCTTACACATTATATACCAACCCTTATTAATGCTCTTATACACATAATTTCCCTTACACATATGCCGCACATTATTAATACCCTTATACACATAATGACACATATAATTCCTGGCGTGAGTCAACTGGCAGCTCTGCTAACATCGGGTGCCTATTTTTTTTATGAAAATGCATCTTATTTGCATTGCTATGTGGCTAGGATGCACAAGCAGCTTCTGCTGATGAAACTGATATGCAGCATGCCTATATACTGTGTGAGACTGTGGCTGTATCTGCATATGAAATGCTACACACAGAATATAGGCATGCCGCATATCATTTTAATCAGCAGAAGCTGCTTGTGCCCCTAGGCATATCAAATGCCCTAGGCAATTGCCTAGTTTGCCTATGCCTAGGGCCGGCTATGTCTCTCACACATAGTAGCTACCAATGCCTTATGGGAAGGCCAAAACCCACAATAGAGGTCAGGTCACACCTGTATTCTGCAGCCAGTGAGACTGATTGATGGCCTTGGAGATGAACCTGAGGTCATGGTCAATGTAGCTGGCACAAGACAACCTTTCCTTGTAGATACAGGGGCGGCCAGATCTCCATTGAACTCTTCAACAGGAATAACGACCATGGTGGTCATTCCGAGTTATTCGCTCGGTAATTTTCTTCGCATCGCAGCGATTTTCCGCTAATTGCGCATGCACAATGTTCGCACTGCGACTGCGCCAAGTAAATTTGCTATGCAGTTAGGTATTTTACTCACGGCATTACGAGGTTTTTTCTTCGTTCTGGTGATCGTAGTGTGATTGACAGGAAGTGGGTGTTTCTGGGCGGAAACTGGCCGTTTTATGGGTGTGTGTGGAAAAACGCTACCGTTTCTGGGAAAAACGCGGGAGTGGCTGGAGAAACGGGGGAGTGTCTGGGCGAACGCTGGGTGTGTTTGTGACGTCAAACCAGGAACGACAAGCACTGAACTGATCGCACTGGAAGAGTAATAGGCCCTACACACTGGCCAACATGACTGCACAATATGAACGATCCCGTTCATAAATGAACGAGAACTCGTTCATATCTTTCAGTGTGGAGACTCCAGCGATGAACGATGCGCGTCCCCGCGCTCGTTCATCGCTGGTCTCCCGTCGGCTGTGCATGCAGGCCAATATGGACGATCTCGTCCATATTTGCCTGCACTTCAATGCAGCCGCGTGACGGGGGGAGTGAAAAAACTTCACTCCCCCCGTCACTGCCCCCCCGCCGCCGGGTCGCTCGTCGGCCGTATCGGCCGTCGGGCACCTCGGCGGCGCATCGTCTAATGAGTAGGGCCCTTAAGTCTTGAGCTACTCAGAAACTGCTCAGAAGTCTTTTCGCAATATTGTGAAACTTTCGTTCGCAATTTTGATAAGCTAAGATTCACTCCCAGTAGGTGGCGGCTTAGCGTGTGCAAAGCTGCTAAAAGCAGCTTGCGAGCGAACAACTCGGAATCACCCCCCATGGGCAAAACGATTTCAGCAATGGGAGTAACGAGAAGGGTGCAACAGTACCCTTTGATCACACCGGCAGAGGTTATGATAGGGCCCTTGCATACCAAACATTCTTTCCTGTTGGCTGCATCGGCTCCGACTAACCTACTTGGCAGAGATTTATTATGCAAAATGCGGTGTGTTATATATTGTACCCCTGAGGGTGTGTTTTTAGATATCCCTGAGAACCATGCACAGGAAGTACAAGATATGTTAAACACCCCTCAAAGGCTAATGTTGCACTCTACCATTCTAGACACATGTCCATCGCAGGTAGAGGAAATTATCTCACAAATACCGGGTTCCCTATGGACCAAAAATGGACAGGACACTGGATTGATGGCAAATGTAGCCCCAGTAGTAGTGAATATAAAAGATGGCAGGATAGCTCCAAAAATCCCCCAGTACCCTCTGAAACCAGAGGTGGAATTAGGAGTATACACTGTCATAGAATGACAGCTACAACAGGGCATCCTAGTCAGGACGTCCAGCACAGCCAATAGTTCCATCTTTCCTGTGAAAAAGAGTGGGGGGAGGGGTTACAGGCTAGTGCAAGATTTAAGGGGAATAAACAAGAGTCAACAGCAAATTGCCCGTAGTGCCCAATCCAGCTGTCATCATCATGCAGATTCCCTCTACCTCTAAGTACTTCCCCGTGATTGACCTTTGCTCTGCTTTCTTTTCTGTCCCTCTCCACCCGGACAGCTAGTACCTCTGTGCCTTCTCTTACAGGGGAGTACAGTACACCTGGACCCACCTTCCCCAATCTTTCATTGACAGCCCAAGTATTTTCTCCCAGGCCCTACATGACTGTTTGCAATCCTTTCAACCTGAGAATGGGTCGGTGCTGATACAATATGTTGATGACTTGTTGTTGTGCGCTGATTAACTTGAGTCGTCCCTGGCAGACACTAAACAGCTTCTGTTTCACCTCTCCCAGACAGGACACAAGGTTTCTAAGGATAAATTACAGTTGTGCCGGACAAGGATTAAATACTTGGGACACTGCTTGACACAAGGACTAAGGCACTTGACCACAGACAGAATACAGGCCATCCGTGACATGACTCTGCCGCAAACCCAGCAACAAATTTGCACTTTTCTAGGAATGTGTGGATATTGACGGAATTGGATTCCGGGGTTCTCTATTCTGGCACTACCACTACAAGAAATGGTCTCTTCAAGCAAACCAGAATGGGTCTCTCATACTGAGGGGTCCAAACTGGCGTTTGAGAGACTAAAAGAGTGCTTGTCTCAAGCACCAGCACTGGGGATGCCAGATTATGAGAAACCTTTTGAGTTATATGGTACCAAAAGTGCTGGGTGCGCGGCAGGGGTCCTAACACAGAAACATGGTGATGCCAGCAGACCAGTAGCCTACTACAGTGCAAAGGTGGACACTGTAGCACGGTTTCTCCCCACTTGCCTATGAAGTGTTGCAGCCATAGCTTTGTTGGTAAGTAAGAGTGAAGATGTAGTGCTAGGACATGACCTGACAATCCATACACCCCATGCAGTATCAGCCTTGCTAAACTCCGCCCAAACCAGACATGTCTCATCTGCTTGGTTTACAAAATGGGATCTGTCACTGATGGCCCCTGTAAACATCACCATAAAAAGGTGTAGCACATTAAATCCTGCAACTTATTTGCCGAGTGTGCCTGGTCATTCACAAAGGGTGGAGGATGAGAATGATGGTGAAGGGGGATTTAGTGCAGACACTGATACGCATGATTGTATGGAATACTTGAACCAGACTTTCACTGCGAGACCTGATATTAGTGACAACCCACTGGAATGAGTAGACTTTACCTTCTACACTGATGGTAGTTGTCACAGACAGACGGACTCAGGAGACCTGTGCACCGAATACGCAGTTGTAGACAACAAAGGTATAATATAATCTGAACCCCTTTGTCCACCTCACTCAGCACATGAGCTGGTAGCACTGACCAGAGCATGTGAGTTGGCAAAGGGTAAGTCAGCTAATATATACACGGACTCTAGATATGCTTTCGAAGTAGTGCATGATTTCGGAGCCCTTTGGCGCCTCAGAAATTTCATGACGGCAGCTGGCACACCTGTGGCGCATGCGTCACACATCAAAAGACTGCTGATGGCCATACAGGAACCTGACAGAGTTGCTGTTATCAAGTGTAAAGCACACACTTACAACCAAGACCCAATTTCACTTGGTAACAGCTGGGTGGACGAAGCTGCTAAATCAGCAGCCAGCACCCCCATACAAAGTACCACCACACAACTGATGACATTCAACACAGGAAATACACAACAGTTAATTGAAATGCAAGATTTGTGTTCCCTACAGGAGAAGGCGGTCTTGGTCAGGAGTCCTCAGGACTCTGGAAAGATGTACAAGGTAAGCCAGTGGCTCCCAGGGCGTATCTCCCAACCCTAGCTGAAGCAGCACATGGTCTGACCTATCTGGGCAAGGAAGGTTTGTGCAAATTGGTAAGAGCTTACTGGAGTGCACCAGGGTTCTCTTCTCAGGCAAGCAGGAAAGCAATGACATGTCTTACTTGCATGAGGAAGAATATTGGTAAGACAATACCGATGGAGCCATCCCATATCCCTCCTACAGACAGACCTTTCCAGGTAATACAAATCAACTTCATACAGTTACCACCCTGTAGGAATTTAAAGTATGTTTTGGTATGTACTGATGTCTTTTCGAACTGGGTAGAAGCATTCCCCACCGCCACAAATACTGCCGTGTTCACTACTAAGAAAATTGTACAAGAATTTGTGTGTAGATATGGTATCCCTAGAATGATTGAAAGTGACAGGGGTACCCATTTTACAGGTGAAGTCTTTCAGGTCATGTGCAAACTGATGGGTATTAATAGTAAGCTGCACACTCCGTACCGCCCACAGGCAAGTGTGAAGGTAGAGAGAGTGAACAGCACTATTAAGAACAAGGCGAGCATAGTGATGGCTGAAACTGGATTGTCGTGGCCAGAAGCACTGCCACTAGTGTTGTACAGCATCAGAACCACTACCAGGTCACCGCTTAACTTATCACCCTTTGAAATTCTTTTTAGACGACAGCCCCATGTAATGATAGACCCCCAGGATGATCTGAAATGCAATAATGAAATGACTATGCAATACTTGGTGAGGATGAGCCAGCAGCTGAGAAACCAGCAAAGGAATTTGAAACTGGTGATTCCTGACCTACCAAACAGTAATTATCATGAAATTGAACCTGGGGATTATGTGATGATTCGAAATTTTCTATGCTCAGGTTGCCTAATAGACAGGTGGGAAGGACCGTACCAAGTTTTGTTGACCAGCACGACAGCACTGAAGGCTGCCGAAAGAGAGACTTGGGTCCACTCGTCCACTATCCAAGGTTATAACATTTAAAATATCAACGTTAATCCGGGGTAACATGAGTTATAGTAGCTAACTAGTCATAAAACATTATTCAGCGGGTATGTAGATTCATCACAACTTAAGACAGATTGAACACGATGGGCAATTTGCCTCTATTCAACCTCAAATACTATGTTACTATATTACTATGTTACTATGTTACTATGGTGGTCATTCCAAGTTGTTCGCTCGCTACTATTTTTAGCAGAATTGCTAATAGGCTAAAATCCGGCAGTTCTGCGCATGCGCTAAGCAGTTTTACACAAAACTATGCTATTTTACTCACGGGCGAACGAAGCTTTTCAATCGCTCTGCTGATCGTAGTGTGATTGACAGGAAGTGGGTGTTTCTGGGCGGAAACTGGCCGTTTTCAGGGAGTGTGCTAAAAAACACAGGCATGGGCGTGTTTGTGACGTCAAACCAGGAACTAAATGGACTGAGGTGATCGCAATCTAGGAGTAGGTCTGGAGCTACTCAGAAACTGCAAGGAAATACTTAATAGCAGAATTGCTAATCTTTCATTAGCAATTCTGCTATGCTAAGATACACTCCCAGAGGGCGGCGGCTTTGTGTTTGCATTTCTGCTAAAAGTAGCTAGCGAGCGAACAACTCGGAATGAGGGCCCATGCAGGGCCGGTGCAAGGTCTCTATGCACCCTAGGCAAAGCTTCAACCCGGTGCCCCCTAACCTGCAACCCCCCTGCAGGAGGTGCATCAGGGCTATGAGGAGCTGCCGTGGGGGTGCCCCTCGGGGGCCATAGTTACATCCGCCTCCTATGTGCCTTCACATGACTTGATGTTACTCGGCACAGAGGAAGCACTGAGACACTATGTGGTACAGCCTGATAGTGGTAGCTGCACTTGATTAGACCCGCAGCAGCAGCCAGCGCAGTGTAAAAGGAGGAGGCCGCATACAGACACATCCTTCAGTTTTCAGCTAGATGAATTCAGTGGCGTCCTCCAGGAGCTGGCGCCCCTAGGCAGCCGCCTAAAGCTGCCTAATGGTAGAGCCGGCCCTGGGCCCATGTTATTATGTTACTGCAAGAAGGTCGCTAACCTGGAGAAAGCTTGTGAGAAAGAGAAAGGTGAAGGAAACCTGATATCACTGGAGAATCTGTTTCAGGAAAGCTGAAAGGCAGGACTGTGGAAACTGCACCTGAGCGTGGTAAGAAGAAAAATCAAGAACTGTTGTCTTCATTTTTTTTCTCTCCAAACACCCCCCCCCCCCTCTTCATTTTTTCCCCTCCCCTTTTTCCCTGCTGAAATGGATCCACATCGAGAGTCTGTATTCGGGATTTTTCTTGTGATTCTATTTTTGACCAGGACAATTTGTTTTTGCAAGGGCCCCCGAGAAGTCGAGCAAGGATCTGGAATGGGTTCTGATGGAGAGGATGAATTTGTAGGACCCCAGAATGCTGGGTGTGCTCACAGGATGCGGTCAAGATCCCGCCGGACGGAATCCCGACCGGCACAATCCCGACATATTCTTCCTCCTTGGGCGTCCACGACACCCATAGAGGGAGAATAAATTAGTGTGCCGAGCAGAGCGAGCCCGCAAGGGGCTGCGTTCCGCTCACCACCCCTGTCGGGATTGTGTGGTCGGGATTCCAGCGTCGGTATTTCGACCGCCGGGATCCCGTCCAGTGGGATTTAGTACTGATCCCATGCTCACAAGTACAGGTTGAGTATCCCATATCCAAATATTCCGAAATACGGACTTTTTTGAGTGAGAGTGAGATAGTGAAACCTTTGTTTTTTGATGGCACAATGTACACAAACTTTGTTTAATACACAAAGTTATTAAAATATTGTATTAAATGACCTTTAGGCTGTGTGTATAAGGTGTATATGAAACATAAATGAATTCTGTGCTTAGATTTAGGTCCCATCACCATGATATCTCATTATGGTATGCAATTATTCCAAAATACGGAAAAATCCGATATCCAAAATACCTCTGGTCCCAAACATTTTGGATAAGGGATACTCAACCTGTACCTCAAGGACAGAGTAAATCGGGATTAGTGCCATATCCATTGCCAGTAATTGAGGTACACGAATTGCTGAGGGGGGGGGGGGACTGGTGGACAGAAAACACAATATATCTAGACCCCCTAAGTAGATAAAGACAACCTTTCTGTCAAACTTGACAGGTACCACACCCCCTTTCTCCTAGGCTCCACCCCCTTTTAATATTAAATGATAGTGTTTTATATCGCTTAATATAAAATTTTATATTAAATTTTATATAAATTTATAGTGTTCGATATTAAACCGTATTAAAAATTTTCGCGTAACACCAGTCGCAGAGTGTCACGTAACACCAGTCGCAGAATGTCACGCAACGCAGCGCGTCAAATCAGGCGGATGAAAGATGCATATTACACAGTGTTAAAACCAGGTAGTTTTAGCGGCATTGATAAATATTATGGGTCGGTTAAAAATAAATTTAAAAGATCCGACGTAAGAAAGTGGTTACAAGAACAAGACGCATACACGCTGCACAAGCCAGCAAGAAAAAACTATAAAAGGAACATGATTTGTGTATCGGGTATAAACCAACAGTGGCAATGCGATTTGGTCTCGCTGATAGATTTGTCAAAATACAACGATGGCGTTAAATACATATTAACAATCATCGATATATTCAGTAAGAGGGTGTGGGGTGAAAGTCTGACCGCTAAGAATGCAGCAACGGTCGCTAATGCTTTTGAAAAAATATTCCAGCGCGGCGATGTGCCGATGAAGCTACAAACCGATAATGGTAAAGAGTTTCTAAACAGAAACCTAAAAAAGGTGTTAGAAAAATACGGTATAAATCATTTCACGACCAATAACGATGTGAAAGCGGCTGTTATAGAGCGCTTCAATAGGACTTTAAAAACACGCATGTGGCGCTATTTCACGGCAAAGAATACCTACAGATATATAGACGTTTTACAAGACTTCATACGCAGCTATAATAACACATACCATAGAACGATTAAGTGCGCTCCAAACGATGTGAATGACTCTAACGCATTGAGTGTCTTCAAAACGACCTACGGTGATTACTTTAGAAGTAAGAAAGCCCCAGTTTGTTTAGGAATCGGTGACCACGTCCGTATTTCTAAATATAAGGACATATTTCAGAAAGGTTACGAACAGAGCTTTTCTGAGGAGATTTTTGTTGTACATAGTGTGAACACTAAAGGGATTAAACCGCTTTATAAGTTGGCAGATCTGTATGGTGAAGTTATAACAGGTAGTTTTTACCCCGAAGAGCTTCAAAGCATACCAAAAAACTATAACAGAGTTTACAAAGTGGAAAAGATTTTAAAAAATAAGACGGTCAGAGGCCGTAAATATGTGTTAGTCAAGTGGCGCGGGTACTAGAGATGAGCGCCTGAAATTTTTCGGGTTTTGTGTTTTGGTTTTGGGTTCGGTTCCGCGGCCGTGTTTTGGGTTCGAACGCGTTTTGGCAAAACCTCACCGAATTTTTTTTGTCGGATTCGGGTGTGTTTTGGATTCGGGTGTTTTTTTCAAAAAACACTAAAAAACAGCTTAAATCATAGAATTTGGGGGTCATTTTGATCCCAAAGTATTATTAACCTCAAAAACCATAATTTACACTCATTTTCAGTCTATTCTGAATACCTCACACCTCACAATATTATTTTTAGTCCTAAAATTTGCACCGAGGTCGCTGTGTGAGTAAGATAAGCGACCCTAGTGGCCGACACAAACACCGGGCCCATCTAGGAGTGGCACTGCAGTGTCACGCAGGATGTCCCTTCCAAAAAACCCTCCCCAAACAGCACATGACGCAAAGAAAAAAAGAGGCGCAATGAGGTAGCTGTGTGAGTAAGATTAGCGACCCTAGTGGCCGACACAAACACCGGGCCCATCTAGGAGTGGCACTGCAGTGTCACGCAGGATGTCCCTTCCAAAAAACCCTCCCCAAACAGCACATGACGCAAAGAAAAAAAGAGGCGCAATGAGGTAGCTGACTGTGTGAGTAAGATTAGCGACCCTAGTGGCCGACACAAACACCGGGCCCATCTAGGAGTGGCACTGCAGTGTCACGCAGGATGTCCCTTCCAAAAAAACCCTCCCCAATCAGCACATGATGCAAAGAAAAAGAAAAGAAAAAAGAGGTGCAAGATGGAATTGTCTTTGGGCCCTCCCACCCACCCTTATGTTGTATAAACAAAACAGGACATGCACACTTTAACCAACCCATCATTTCAGTGACAGGGTCTGCCACACGACTGTGACTGATATGACGGGTTGGTTTGGACCCCCCCCAAAAAAGAAGCAATTAATCTCTCCTTGCACAAACTGGCTCTACAGAGGCAAGATGTCCACCTCATCTTCACCCTCCGATATATCACCGTGTACATCCCCCTCCTCACAGATTATCAATTCGTCCCCACTGGAATCCACCATCTCAGCTCCCTGTGTACTTTGTGGAGGCAATTGCTGCTGGTCAATGTCTCCGCGGAGGAATTGATTATAATTCATTTTAATGAACATCATCTTCTCCACATTTTCTGGATGTAACCTCGTACGCCGATTGCTGACAAGGTGAGCGGCGGCACTAAACACTCTTTCGGAGTACACACTTGTGGGAGGGCAACTTAGGTAGAATAAAGCCAGTTTGTGCAAGGGCCTCCAAATTGCCTCTTTTTCCTGCCAGTATAAGTACGGACTGTGTGACGTGCCTACTTGGATGCGGTCACTCATATAATCCTCCACCATTCTATCAATGTTGAGAGAATCATATGCAGTGACAGTAGACGACATGTCCGTAATCGTTGTCAGGTCCTTCAGTCCGGACCAGATGTCAGCATCAGCAGTCGCTCCAGACTGCCCTGCATCACCGCCAGCGGGTGGGCTCGGAATTCTGAGCCTTTTCCTCGCACCCCCAGTTGCGGGAGAATGTGAAGGAGGAGATGTTGACAGGTCGCGTTCCGCTTGACTTGACAATTTTGTCACCAGCAGGTCTTTCAACCCCAGCAGACCTGTGTCTGCCGGAAAGAGAGATCCAAGGTAGGCTTTAAATCTAGGATCGAGCACGGTGGCCAAAATGTAGTGCTCTGATTTCAACAGATTGACCACCCGTGAATCCTTGTTAAGCGAATTAAGGGCTGCATCCACAAGTCCCACATGCCTAGCGGAATCGCTCCCTTTTAGCTCCTTCTTCAATGCCTCCAGCTTCTTCTGCAAAAGCCTGATGAGGGGAATGACCTGACTCAGGCTGGCAGTGTCTGAACTGACTTCACGTGTGGCAAGTTCAAAGGGCATCAGAACCTTGCACAACGTTGAAATCATTCTCCACTGCACTTGAGACAGGTGCATTCCATCTCCTATATCGTGCTCAATTGTATAGGCTTGAATGGCCTATTGCTGCTCCTCCAACCTCTGAAGCATATAGAGGGTTGAATTCCACCTCGTTACCACTTCTTGCTTCAGATGATGGCAGGGCAGGTTCAGTAGTTTTTGGTGGTGCTCCAGTCTTCTGTACGTGGTGCCTGTACGCCGAAAGTGTCCCGCAATTTTTCTGGCCACCGACAGCATCTCTTGCACGCCCCTGTCGTTTTTTAAAAAATTCTGCACCACCAAATTCAAGGTATGTGCAAAACATGGGACGTGCTGGAATTTGCCCATATTTAATGCACACACAATATTGCTGGCGTTGTCCGATGCCACAAATCCACAGGAGAGTCCAATTGGGGTAAGCCATTCCGCGATGATCTTCCTCAGTTGCCGTAAGAGGTTTTCAGCTGTGTGCGTATTCTGGAAAGCGGTGATACAAAGCGTAGCCTGCCTAGGAAAGAGTTGGCGTTTGCGAGATGCTGCTACTGGTGCCGCCGCTGCTGTTCTTGCGGCGGGAGTCCATACATCTACCCAGTGGGCTGTCACAGTCATATAGTCCTGACCCTGCCCTGCTCCACTTGTCCACATGTCCGTGGTTAAGTGGACATTGGGTACAACTGCATTTTTTAGGAGACTGGTGAGTCTTTTTCTGACGTCCGTGTACATTCTCGGTATCGCCTGCCTAGAGAAGTGGAACCTAGATGGTATTTGGTAACGGGGGCACACTGCCTCAATAAATTGTCTAGTTCCCTGTGAACTAACGGCGGATACCGGACGCACGTCTAACACCAACATAGTTGTCAAGGACTCAGTTATCCGCTTTGCAGTAGGATGACTGCTGTGATATTTCATCTTCCTCGCAAAGGACTGTTGAACAGTCAATTGCTTACTGGAAGTAGTACAAGTGGGCTTACGACTTCCCCTCTGGGATGACCATCGACTCCCAGTGGCAACAACAGCAGCGCCAGCAGCAGTAGGCGTTACACGCAAGGATGCATCGGAGGAATCCCAGGCAGGAGAGGACTCGTCAGACTTGCCAGTGACATGGCCTGCAGGACTATTGGCATTCCTGGGGAAGGAGGAAATTGACACTGAGGGAGTTGGTGGGGTGGTTTGCGTGAGCTTGGTTACAAGAGGAAGGGATTTACTGGTCAGTGGACTGCTTCCGCTGTCACCCAAAGTTTTTGAACTTGTCACTGACTTATTATGAATGCGCTGCAGGTGACGTATAAGGGAGGATGTTCCGAGGTGGTTAACGTCCTTACCCCTACTTATTACAGCTTGACAAAGGGAACACACGGCTTGACACCTGTTGTCCGCATTTCTGGTGAAATACCTCCACACCGAAGAGCTGATTTTTTTGGTATTTTCACCTGGCATGTCAACGGCCATATTCCTCCCACGGACAACAGGTGTCTCCCCGGGTGCCTGACTTAAACAAACCACCTCACCATCAGAATCCTCCTGGTCAATTTCCTCCCCAGCGCCAGCAACACCCATATCCTCCTCATCCTGGTGTACTTCAACACTGACATCTTCAATCTGACTATCAGGAACTGGACTGCGGGTGCTCCTTCCAGCACTTGCAGGGGGCGTGCAAATGGTGGAAGGCGCATGCTCTTCACGTCCAGTGTTGGGAAGGTCAGGCATCGCAACCGACACAATTGGACTCTCCTTGTGGATTTGGGATTTCAAAGAACGCACAGTTCTTTGCGGTGCTTTTGCCAGCTTGAGTCTTTTCAGTTTTCTAGCGAGAGGCTGAGTGCTTCCATCCTCATGTGAAGCTGAACCACTAGCCATGAACATAGGCCAGGGCCTCAGCCGTTCCTTGCCACTCCGTGTGGTAAATGGCATATTGGCAAGTTTACGCTTCTCCTCCGACAATTTTATTTTAGGTTTTGGAGTCCTTTTTTTACTGATATTTGGTGTTTTCGTTTTGACATGCTCTGTACTATGCCATTGGGCTTCGGCCTTGGCAGACGACGTTGCTGGCATTTCATCGTCTCGGCCATGACTAGTGGCAGCAGCTTCAGCACGAGGTGGAAGTGGATCTTGATCTTTCCCTAATTTTGGAACCTCAACATTTTTGTTCTCCATATTTTAATAGGCACAACTAAAAGGCACCTCAGGTAAACAATGGAGATGGATGGATTGGATACTAGTATACAATTATGGACGGGCTGCCGAGTGCCGACACAGAGGTAGCCACAGCCGTGAACTACCGCACTGTACTGTGTCTGCTGCTAATATATAGACTGGTTGATAAAGAGATAGTATACTCGTAACTAGTATGTATGTATAAAGAAAGAAAAAAAAACCACGGTTAGGTGGTATATACAATTATGGACGGGCTGCCGAGTGCCGACACAGAGGTAGCCACAGCCGTGAACTACCGCACTGTACTGTGTCTGCTGCTAATATATAGACTGGTTGATAAAGAGATAGTATACTCGTAACTAGTATGTATGTATAAAGAAAGAAAAAAAAAACCACGGTTAGGTGGTATATACAATTATGGACGGGCTGCCGAGTGCCGACACAGAGGTAGCCACAGCCGTGAACTACCGCACTGTACTGTGTCTGCTGCTAATATATAGACTGGTTGATAAAGAGATAGTATACTCGTAACTAGTATGTATGTATAAAGAAAGAAAAAAAAACCACGGTTAGGTGGTATATACAATTATGGACGGGCTGCCGAGTGCCGACACAGAGGTAGCCACAGCCGTGAACTACCGCACTGTACTGTGTCTGCTGCTAATATATAGACTGGTTGATAAAGAGATAGTATACTCGTAACTAGTATGTATGTATAAAGAAAGAAAAAAAAAACCACGGTTAGGTGGTATATACAATTATGGACGGGCTGCCGAGTGCCGACACAGAGGTAGCCACAGCCGTGAACTACCGCACTGTACTGTGTCTGCTGCTAATATATAGACTGGTTGATAAAGAGATAGTATACTCGTAACTAGTATGTATGTATAAAGAAAGAAAAAAAAACCACGGTTAGGTGGTATATACAATTATGGACGGGCTGCCGAGTGCCGACACAGAGGTAGCCACAGCCGTGAACTACCGCACTGTACTGTGTCTGCTGCTAATATATAGACTGGTTGATAAAGAGATAGTATACTCGTAACTAGTATGTATGTATAAAGAAAGAAAAAAAAAACCACGGTTAGGTGGTATATACAATTATGGACGGGCTGCCGAGTGCCGACACAGAGGTAGCCACAGCCGTGAACTACCGCACTGTACTGTGTCTGCTGCTAATATATAGACTGGTTGATAAAGAGATAGTATACTCGTAACTAGTATGTATGTATAAAGAAAGAAAAAAAAACCACGGTTAGGTGGTATATACAATTATGGACGGGCTGCCGAGTGCCGACACAGAGGTAGCCACAGCCGTGAACTACCGCACTGTACTGTGTCTGCTGCTAATATATAGACTGGTTGATAAAGAGATAGTATACTCGTAACTAGTATGTATGTATAAAGAAAGAAAAAAAAACCACGGTTAGGTGGTATATACAATTATGGACGGGCTGCCGAGTGCCGACACAGAGGTAGCCACAGCCGTGAACTACCGCACTGTACTGTGTCTGCTGCTAATATATAGACTGGTTGATAAAGAGATAGTATACTCGTAACTAGTATGTATGTATAAAGAAAGAAAAAAAAACCACGGTTAGGTGGTATATACAATTATGGACGGGCTGCCGAGTGCCGACACAGAGGTAGCCACAGCCGTGAACTACCGCACTGTACTGTGTCTGCTGCTAATATATAGACTGGTTGATAAAGAGATAGTATACTCGTAACTAGTATGTATGTATAAAGAAAGAAAAAAAAACCACGGTTAGGTGGTATATACAATTATGGACGGGCTGCCGAGTGCCGACACAGAGGTAGCCACAGCCGTGAACTACCGCACTGTACTGTGTCTGCTGCTAATATATAGACTGGTTGATAAAGAGATAGTATACTCGTAACTAGTATGTATGTATAAAGAAAGAAAAAAAAACCACGGTTAGGTGGTATATACAATTATGGACGGGCTGCCGAGTGCCGACACAGAGGTAGCCACAGCCGTGAACTACCGCACTGTACTGTGTCTGCTGCTAATATATAGACTGGTTGATAAAGAGATAGTATACTCGTAACTAGTATGTATGTATAAAGAAAGAAAAAAAACCACGGTTAGGTGGTATATACAATTATGGACGGGCTGCCGAGTGCCGACACAGAGGTAGCCACAGCCGTGAACTACCGCACTGTACTGTGTCTGCTGCTAATATATAGACTGGTTGATAAAGAGATAGTATACTCGTAACTAGTATGTATGTATAA
Organism: Pseudophryne corroboree; assembly: GCF_028390025.1. Classification (NCBI taxonomy): domain Eukaryota; kingdom Metazoa; phylum Chordata; class Amphibia; order Anura; family Myobatrachidae; genus Pseudophryne; species Pseudophryne corroboree. The sequence continues at coordinate 1,083,490 of NW_026967472.1, read as the reverse complement.
AGAAAGAAAAAAAAACCACGGTTAGGTGGTATATACAATTATGGACGGGCTGCCGAGTGCCGACACAGAGGTAGCCACAGCCGTGAACTACCGCACTGTACTGTGTCTGCTGCTAATATATAGACTGGTTGATAAAGAGATAGTATACTCGTAACTAGTATGTATGTATAAAGAAAGAAAAAAAAACCACGGTTAGGTGGTATATACAATTATGGACGGGCTGCCGAGTGCCGACACAGAGGTAGCCACAGCCGTGAACTACCGCACTGTACTGTGTCTGCTGCTAATATATAGACTGGTTGATAAAGAGATAGTATACTCGTAACTAGTATGTATGTATAAAGAAAGAAAAAAAAACCACGGTTAGGTGGTATATACAATTATGGACGGGCTGCCGAGTGCCGACACAGAGGTAGCCACAGCCGTGAACTACCGCACTGTACTGTGTCTGCTGCTAATATAGACTGGTTGATAAAGAGATAGTATACTACTAATATTATATACTGGTGGTCAGGTCACTGGTCACTAGTCACACTGGCAGTGGCACTCCTGCAGCAAAAGTGTGCACTGTTTAATTTTAATATAATATTATGTACTCCTGGCTCCTGCTATAACCTATAACTGGCACTGCAGTAGTGCTCCCCAGTCTCCCCCACAATTATAAGCTGTGTGAGCTGAGCAGTCAGACAGATATATAATATATATAGATGATGCAGCACACTGGCCTGAGCCTGAGCAGTGCACACAGATATGGTATGTGACTGACTGAGTCACTGTGTGTATCGCTTTTTTCAGGCAGAGAACGGATATATTAAATAAACTGCACTGTGTGTCTGGTGGTCACTCACTATATAATATATTATGTACTCCTGGCTCCTGCTATAACCTATAACTGGCACTGCAGTAGTGCTCCCCAGTCTCCCCCACAATTATAAGCTGTGTGAGCTGAGCAGTCAGACAGATATATAATATTATATATAGATAATAGATGATGCAGCACACTGGCCTGAGCCTGAGCAGTGCACACAGATATGGTATGTGACTGAGTCACTGTGTGCTGTGTATCGCTTTTTTCAGGCAGAGAACGGATTATAAATAAAAGTGGTGGTCACTGGTCACTATCAGCAAAACTCTGCACTGTACACTACTGAGTACTCCTAATGCTCCTCAAAATTAGTAAATCAAGTGTCTAAACGGAGAGGACGCCAGCCACGTCCTCTCCCTATCAATCTCAATGCACGTGTGAAAATGGCGGCGACGCGCGGCTCCTTATATAGAATCCGAGTCTCGCGATAGAATCCGAGCCTCGCGAGAATCCGACAGCGTCATGATGACGTTCGGGCGCGCTCGGGTTAACCGAGCAAGGCGGGAAGATCCGAGTCGCTCGGACCCGTGAAAAAAAACATGAAGTTCTGGCGGGTTTGGATTCAGAGAAACCGAACCCGCTCATCTCTAGCGGGTACCCCGCAAAATTTAACAGTTGGGTCGCAGCATCGGTGATAAAAGACATATAAAGATCATCAGTATCTAACAAGACGAGCGATGGATGACAAGTCGTTCTACATAACCTTACCCAGCAACGCATCGGCTGTTACCTTCCCGCAAAATAAGATTTCTAACTATACGACAAAGTTGGCTAAACCGATAGACTTAAATGGCGAATGGGAAGTGGCACTTACTGAGATACAATACCCGCATACGTGGAATACATTGGATTTACAAGATTGTAGACTGCAATTATCATGGGATGGAACGGCGGAACAGCCGGTGGCGAGAGTCGCGAGTTTGTGCATTAAACCCGGTTTTTATGAAACAATCGAAGCGTTACTGAACGTAATCAACGCTGAAATTGTACAACTGAAACTGGACGTTGGATTAAGACTAACGTATGATCCATTTGCGCGCGTTGTAACATGTGACAGTAAACTGTTGTATCAAATCCACGCCGGTTCTAAGCTGACATGGATACTGGGTTTACAACCTAAAACTAATATTTCTAAACCATGCGCCGACATCAAAGGCGGCCAATATACGATGTACGTGTACACAGACATTATCGAACACCAACGGGTCGGGGATAGTTATGTACCGCTACTTCGCACTGTTGAAATGAAGGGTTATAACAATGAGGTTGTCACAATACGATACGAGAAACCCGATTACGTACCATTGTGCAAAACACATTTTGACACGATAGCCATAGAGATAAAGAACGACCAAAACGAGAACATGGCATTTAAGTTTGGGAAAGCGATCGTGAAGCTACACTTCAGACGCCGCAAAACTGAATTTTATTAACTAAGCAGAATGGTCGCTGTTAAAAATTATGGCGATCCGGGACTCTATGCGCAATATTATAAATCTCAAGCCGGTAATGGATTACCAGGTTTTCACGGCAGCGCATACATGTACGGCTGCGGTTTAGGCGGTATTTTTCGAAGTCTTTTCAGAAAAGCTGTTCCTCTTTTCCGGAGAGGTTTAGAGCTGGCTAAACCGCATATGAAGACAGCGGTTCGTAATATAGCGAAAGATGTTATCGGGCAAGCCACAACGGCCGTTGTGAATAAGATACACGAGGCGAACCAAGCAAAGCAAGACGGTTCAGGACTAATATATACAAGAAAAGGCGTGTCTAAAAGAAAACGGAAGCGTATGATAACGCTTCCGCCTTGGGACATACCCTTTTTAAATAAAAAACAGAGACGACGCAACTCAAAGAAGAAGAGAAAGCCGAAGAGTGCCGTTGGTGATATTTTTTAAACATGTCTTTCATACACCACGAATCCGTTGAATGTGCAAAAACAGAGCTGGATCTTTTTGACGTGCCCCCGACACAAACTAGCATAGAGAAAAGTCTATACGTCGAAGTTCAACCTTTAGCGGCGTTATCCGACACAGCTCCGCTTGAATTTTATATAGCAGCCAGCGGTGAACACTACTACGATCTGAACAATACGCTGTTGTACGTGACATGTAAGATCGTACGAACCGATAACACGCCGATACCGCAAGGTGCGCGGGTCGCGCTTATTAATTACCCAATAGCGACTTTATTCAACCAAGTGGATGTAACTTTGGGCGACAGGCTCATATCACAATCCAACAATCTTTACGCATACCGCGCGTACATTGAGACTATATTAAATTACAGCTCGGACGCATTGTCAACAAAACACACAACAGGACTATTTTACAAAGATGTGGATGGTGAATTTAACAACACGGCGCTGGACGGCCCGAATACGGGATTCAAAAAACGAGCAGGCGCAACAGCGCAGAGTCGCACTGTTGAACTGCTAGGCCCGCTTCACTGCGACCTTTTCCATCAACATAAACTAATTTTAAACGCCGTTGATCTGAAGATTAAACTAACCAGAAACAAAGACGCATTCTGCTTAATGTCGTCTGAGGCGGATGCCTTTAAAATACAGATCACAGCTGCATCCCTGTTCGTGAAAAGAGTTCAGGTCTCACCGGCCGTGCGGATTGGGCACGCGCAGGCTCTGTTAAACAGTAACGCGAAATACGCGATTGACCGCGTTGGGATGAAAATCTACAGCGTACCAACAGGCAGTAGAGTATTTAATCTAGAAAATGTATTTTTAGGACAAGTGCCGAAAACAGTTATAGCCGGTTTCGTGGATAACGAATCATTTTCAGGAATCCATAACCGGAACCCCCTGTGCTTTGAACATAAGAATGTAAGTTTTGCGTCCCTTTATCTGGATGGAACGCCGCACCCCGCCAAGCCATTTCAACCCGACTTTGAAAGCGGTAATGCTGTAAGAGAGTATATGTCACTCATACAGATCACAAATAAGCAGAAATCTGACAATGGTATACTGATTGACCGCGAAGAGTACCTCAGGGGCTACACGCTATTTGCTTTTGACCTTTCACCAGAACAGGAGTGTGGAGAACACCTTTCCCTGATAAGAACAGGCAATCTACGTGCCGAATTCCGCTTTGCAGAAGCGTTGGACCGGACAGTCAATGTGATAATATACGCTCTATTTGATAACATCATCGAGATTAATCAAAGGCGCGATGTGCTGTACGATTATCTATAAATGAAATAAACTAACACTACGCTGCTGAAAAAATGAACACATTACAGATAAACTGTATTCTGTATGCCGTGCAAAGCACAAGGCATGTTTTTAAAGGAACGTATCCGTGCGATATGTTACCGGTCAGTAAACTGTCGCAATATCCCTGCGCGTTTGTAATCAATACGCATAGCAGCGGACAGCCGGGTGAGCACTGGTTGGCTGCTTATTTTAACGAACAACGTGAATGTTACTTTTTTGATTCTTACGGGTTAGCCCCTGACAGCCCCCTATTCCCAAAGGCAATAATACATTTTTTAAACTTGAATTCAAAAAGTGTTTATCACCAAAATATACAGTTGCAAAATTTTAACAGTACCGTTTGCGGTCAATATTGCATATACTTTATATTTTACATGTGTAAAAAATACAAATATGTGGATGTACTGGCCCGTTTTAGTGATGACACAAAACGTAATGATTGTTTTGTTTCAAATTTTGTAAGACGACTCCCAAGAAGCCATTGTCTGAGTCATTATGCATATAGATATATACAGAATTGTGTAACTTGTAACCAACGCTGTGCGTGAAGCGTTTTATGTACAACGTGTCATAACTATGACACGTTGTACATAAAACGTTTCACGCACAACGCTGTGTGTGAAGCGTGTTACGCACAACGTTGTATTGTTTGTGTAACTTGTAATCAACATTCTGTTTGATACGTTTTATGTACAACGCATCATATCTATGATGTTTTTCTAATAAACAACGTTGTTTATTAAACTTTATATCGTGTGCTTGAAATTTCTTCCGTTTACAGCAATAGAAACAAAGAACAAAACGTTGTTTTATAAAGCATAAGCATATTTTATTGATATATGTATATATATATATATATATATATAACACGGTAAAGAAGCATTTAAAACATTACATAAAATATTATTGACATAAGTTAAACATTGTGGCGCAAAATACCAACACAAAATACAGTGTATAAAAATAATATAAATTAGTTATATGTTATAGTTTCAGCCACTGTGAATCCTGAAATAGATTTATGGATCTTTTCCTAGGCAGTAAGTAACCGTGCGGTGTTGTTAAACCTGGGGGACTTAAAACATTTATTCGACCTTTGTTAAGGGTTTGTAACGACATGGGCGATGTCACAGCGCCATCAGAGTCATCCTGCTTCTCAGCTTTTAATCGTTCTAAACACATTCTATTCCCCGCATTGGCTATGACGGTTGAGGGAATATTCAATTCAGACATTGCCCGCATAAATTCAGGCCAACCATTCGGTATATTACGGATCGACACACCGTTACTTTGCGTGATGCTTTTTATTAAATCTAACATGTTGGAACCAGGCACAGTGACGCCTTTGTACAGAAACTCCCCTTTACTGTTCCAGTCTGTGATGTGTTTAGAGCGTGTCATTTTACTCAATAGTATTTCACAGTTTTTCTTATACCGGTCATTAACACCGCTCAAAAGCTCATGATAAACAGCATCGGGGGCAATAGGCTGTGTCGTATTATTTGATTCATCAACAGATTTTGCAACGGGTGATAAAAGAGCTAAAGTTGACATTTCACTATCAGCCTGTTTACTCAACACCAGGTATCTCTGCAACAACATTGTATATCGCTTTGCTTTTTCATATTCTGATAAATCATTATTCTGTAGTATTTTCACGATCTCTACATCTAGACCATGCGTTGCTGTTTTACGTATGTCGTCGCTGTTCGGTTTATTATGTAAACGGTCTATCTGATTCTGAGGTACCAGATACATTTTCTCAGCGTACTCCATCAACGATTAGACAATAGTCCTGTAATTAGTGGTATAGCAAAACCAAGCAGCGAACCAATAAAACCACCCGACTGTTTAACCAACCTCTTCTTTTTTCCAATGGCACATTTCTTATTACAAAGTGATTTTATAAGCGCTCGCTTCTTTTTAAGGTAGTTCAACTGGCGTTGAGACAGCGGTATTTTACCTTTAAGCGTGTTGAGCGCTATCTCACAAATAGCTGTGACTAAATCGTTTGAAGCGTTGGATAAAATAGCATTTCTTTGGAATGGTGTTGCTTTAATTAACGTTTTTAAAAGCACCCAATTACGTCTTATCCGCCCCGACATGTTCACCGTTGTTAGAATGACAACAAATGACTGAAGGTTGTACTGTTATAGCTTTATAGAACCACGCTTCTTAATGACAAAAGCGACAGGCGTGTCTGGTGGGAATAAGCCGCTTCGTAAACGATAATCGTCAAGAGCGTTGTTTCTTAAATCAACCAGCAAATACCCATAAGGGGCCGCCGTCGCGGAATCATAGGATTCGAGAAAAAAACGATGTTTCGATGGGTACATTTGTCTAGCCAGAAAGCCCACCTGCATTTTATCCCTGGGGTTTTTGAACAGGACCATATATTTTGTGTTTAAATGTATAGTTCTGCTCTTTTTACCTTGACAAAATATGTTTTGGACAAGGTACAGGATACTGAGATTACGATGATGTACATACTTTGTGAAAGCCTTCTCAACCTCAGAATTATTACTTGCCGCGTCCATCAAATCATCAATCACTGTTAAATTAATCTTATCAGGGGGAAAAAGTTGATTATCGCTAAAAGACTCTGGTAACCCCTCTATAAAGCGCATACCGGGGTAATCACGCAGAAGTTGGTCGTATATAGGTTGCCAACAGGTGTAAAACCAAACAACATTATCAGGTACATGAGTCATATGTGTTGCAGCGTGTTGCAACAGCGTTTTGACAAAATAACTTTTACCCGAATTGGACGGCCCCGCTAAAATACATGAGAAAGGGTGTTGAAATCTGGTGTCCATCTTAATAGCCGAACGGCAGTGTTGTGAAGTTGTCCGTAAGAGACCGTTTAGTATAAACACACCTTTGCGTCTTCTGCAAAGTACGCGTCTCTATCTGCCAGCACTTTTTCACACGTACTATACCGGGTTGACGGATCACAACCTTTTTCTGGTCATCGCCTTCGGGGTTTAAAGGATAATCTAAGACCAGTTCTTTCAGGCTGTCAAAGTTAACGTGCTGCGCATTATCAACATTGAGCGTTATACCTTTAACTTTTAAACAGGTCTTTCCGTTGTTTAGTCGATAGCCGTATGACTTGGGACCGGCTGAGACAAATTCTGTTATATGGGTGCCTGTGGGTAGTTCGCTGGTCAACTCGCCTAAATAATCACCCAATGGCGGGCTCCAGTCACCGGGTCTACTGACAAAAATCACAGAGTCTGTGTCGTGATAAAGACATCTATCTTGTAATCTATACAGTAGTTTGTACAGTTCAACACGTGCATAAGCCGTTGTAAAGATGGCTATAGTTACATTTGAAATTGCACCCCTGGTGTAATGATCTTTGGCATACTTCCAATTTACCATAACTGTATCATCGTCAATAAAATCCAAAGCGGACACGTCATAGTACGGTAAGAACGCGTATTCAAAAAGTTTGTCGGGATCGGTCACTAGACACGTATTGGGCATGTTGCTACGTTGACCAAATTTACCCCATAAGGAATTTAAAAACAATTTTGAAATTTGTCTTTTAGCGGGGTTGATTTCTATGTGTTCGGGTCGTAAAGACACGCCTTCATTTTTTTGATAGGCGTCTATATACTCTTGGCGTTTCTCGGCGTCTGTACACCATTCGGGATAACCAGAGGCCTCTTGTTTATCCCTGAGGTGCGTTTTAATGTAGCCTGAAAACAATTTGTCAGATCTCTCATCAAAATGCCACACCTCATAGATTTTACATACCTTGTACCCCATTTCTACAGCCAAGTTTAGTTCCACGGTACACCATGTACCGATGAGCGCACGTTTTTCTGAATCATGAACGCACGGCTCAGTCTGTCCAGACTCAGCGCATGTGCGACATAATGGAAACATTAACTTGCCGCCCATTTTAACCGGCAGAACCGGAAAGAATAGGCCACGAGGTGGGTAAACTTTAACCCTGGCAAAACCGAAATACTTTGTGACATCACCAAAGTCCTTATAAATAATGCGTGGGTGCTGTATAGGATACGTTTTGGTTTTATTAACATACGGATAGAGGCTGGTGAAATCAAAATAGTGTATTTTTTCATCACAGCCTGTTTTGTGATACAGCTTTATGGCGTTTGTGCGCCCGCCATAAAGAGCATCACGTGGCTCCAAGGGTTCGGGTAATTCTTTACCCTTCAGAAAAGCCTGTAGATCCGCATCAGAATCTAGCATAGACTTCCATTCACAACCCCAGATTTCACGTATCTGAAATCCACAACGTTTAAGGTAGTGCAACTTTACCTGCGTCTTGTGGTGTAATTGACCGTAGGTCGTTTTAGTCAGTTTGTTTTTATCATCGGCGTTGTAACAAGCACCACAGCCGTGATAAAAACAACCTTGGAATTCAAATGCAGTGGGTGTTCCGTTAATCACGGCATAACCATCCAGGCTGTATTTACCAACTTTCTTCTCACCCCCTTGTAAAGCGTGTCTTATACTCACCCCTTCTTTGTGTTCTATGTACATTAACCACTGTATGGCGGGCGTTGAGTAACGCTTCTGCGTCTTGTGATAGTTATCACCCGGTACAAGCGCCAGTGTCTTTTCCTGTAAAAATTTACACCGGTACATGGCCATGCATACGCTCGCCAACGTAACTAATTGAAAAGCCTCGATGTGACGTTTAACCACAACCTTTTTTTTTTTCTTTGTTATTAGAAACTCCTGTTCTGTCATGGCTATAACAGCAGATCTGAAAGCATCACAAGCTTTTTGTAATATTTTCACATCGTCTTTACAATATCGTACGAGCTCTTTTTGAAAGTTAAACGGTTTGTGTACACACTGTTTATACCAAGCTGTAAACTCAGATAATTCATCAGGCATCATGTATTGTGGACCAAAATACTCTATTGACGGCATAGCTCCTATGTAATTTTGGTTATCAGCTGTGTTAAAAAAATGTGGGAAATAACCTTTGGTACCGTCAAATCCCATCGCCTTTGGTAACTTGCTAAGCCGCATGGGTAAAAAATTTAAAGAGTCGATAAATCTTATCTTCAAATCTTTTACCGTGATGCACATTATGTTGCCGCCTCTAGATAATAATTCCATCTTTAATTTCTCCTTAATCAGCTGGCGCAGCACAAAATACGCATCATAGCGACCCGCATTATGGGCTATGAATGTGTAATGCGCAAATTTTGGTTTCATGAACGTCTTTACAAAGTCTTCGATACACGCAACACCCTTAAACTCCCAGTCTTTCTCCCCCGTTAATGTTAAAGCGTAACAGTAGTTTGGTATGTGCACACCCGTCTCCTGCATACACTCAAAATCATAAAAGATGTATTTCTTTGTGGGCTCTTCCGACTTGATGGTTTGTATATAGCACAAATGGTTCGAAAACCCATCAACGAATACCTTACAAATGGGACACTTTAGGCCTCGGCAGTTATGATCTGTTCGCCTGTAGAGACAACACTTGTCACAATATACATGTTCAAGACAGGATATTTTGTGATCAAGAGCTAAAGCTTTGTTTTGCTCTAAACACTCGTTTGATCGACAAAATACCCTACACACCGAACACCTTAACGCCGTCACACCGTCGTCAATACAAGCCGGCCTGTGACAAGCCTTACAAAAGAAAAGACAATCGTGATTATTTCTACGATGGTAAGCGCTATGACAACGGACGCAATAATATCGGGCTCCAAGAAACGCTTTGATATCGAGTATCCCATAAAAGTGACAATCGTGATATAACACAAACAGTGTGTCTTTGTAACGTTTGTCCGTACAGTAATATTTCCAATCCCCTTGATTATAATAGAGGATATTGATAGAAGCGTTTAAATAATTTTCAAAAATTGCAACAGCGCTAAAGCTGACCGCTTTATCAAGCGGAAGATTCAAAGCTTTATGTAGTTGGATCGCTCTCTCCTGTATTACATGGTCATCGGCATTGTTACCTTTATCCAGAAGTTTACAGACGCTAGCGGCCAAACACAGGTTATTACCTATGCTTCTGTAGTCATAGAGGTATCTCTTTCTCTTATTTATTATTAAACTTTGGGGCAGGCGTTGTAAACTCCTCCCAGTCAAGCCAGACCCTGCCCTGTTCCTAAAAATACTGATCACAAAACTTAAGCCTGTGGATAATAAGAATTCAGCGTTACTTTGAAGCGTGTTTGTAATCTGATTCAAAAAACTGGCAGCGTCTAATGTTTCTTGCGGCTTACGATGCGAATATATGGCATTGTGTAACCCACCACCCTCCAATCTAAGCTGAACACGGTCGGCAGGATCCGCACCTGCGAGGACGCCATCGAGCATGGTCTGTATCGCAGTATGAATGGCTCGCACCCCCTCTACAAATGATGTAACCCTGTCCAAATTAACAAACCGATAGTGATTGTGGTACTCAACGGCTCTGAAATTCGGTCGTTGTCGTTCATAGCGGTTAATTGCTTCTAAGTATACATGTTGCCGACCTTCGTCATTACCGGGTGACTCAACACTGCCTGCATCATCATATATGGGGCTTGCATTGCGCTCAATATTGTCAGCCTGTGATTCGTCATTCGGTAATGCATGGGGTGGGGATTGATCTAAATCTACATGCCTCGCACTGTGCTGACCGCCTACCACATGTTCCCTGTGCCGCTTGTGCTTTCTCAATTGACCACCTACCGCATGTTCCCTGTGCCGCTTGCGCTTTCTCGATCTGGTTAATGTTGTTACAGCCTGTTTCACCTTTGCGCGTCGGAATAACTGTGAGATCTTGTATGTTAAACAAGGTTTAATTCGTGGTTTTTTTTTACAGGCATTTAAATTTAAAACACGTTTCAAACCATTGCCTAGCATGCCTAGTCACGGCTCAGTTTCATTTATTTCTGCAAAATGATGTATGTTGGCTTTAATAAATTCAGTTGTCTTAACCGACCGATCTATGTATTTTGACATGACATTCATATACGTCTCAACAACTTCTTTAACAATGTCTTGTTTACATTTACTACCGTGGCACACACCTTTAATGTGTTTTAACAAATATCCGGCTTTTACGCCCATGTTCTCAACATCTTCCCGTATCTTACCCAACAACGCGTAAAATTGTATTTCAGCGTCTTGGCCTAATTGTTCTGAATTTTGACATTCATCAACTATGTCGGGCGCTAGCCCTCGCGCCGGTACACAAGCATCAGCCGATGCGTGTACCAGGGCTGTCGTTGTAAAAATATTGGGCATTGATGTTACACAATCAACCGTTGTAGTATTACCAGGTATTCCTGCAACGGCTGATAATACTTCATCAGAACTATTCTGCGGATCTTGTGTCGTTGACTCTACACAGTTTGTAATAAGCTCTTGCCCATTTATGTCATCAATATCTGATATCACAGGATTACCAGCTATGTGTCTTGTTTCTGTTTCAGAGCAATCCTGTGTATCGGTAATAGTAATGACATCGGATTGCGACAATTGCTTAACATTACTTCTTGAGTCAATATTTGATAACAAACCAATGCCTGCTATGTGCCTTGTTTCTGTTTCAGAACAAACCTGTGTATCTGGAATTGTGATTACAGCTGATTGCGACAATTGCTTAACATTACTTCTTGAGAGATGCGATGCCCTCTTAACCTTTACAGTCTTTGTATTACCAGCGACATCCCGGTCTGCAGTGTTAAATGCTGTGTGTTTTGAAGTTACAGCAACATCATTACTTACGCATGATACAGTTTGTAACGCGATCCTTCTCCGTTGCGGCTTATCATTTTCGGAATATGACAATTTTCTTTTCAGATCTGTAAATGCTGAATTATGACTTCTCTCATTCGTTCTTGGTCGAGCAGGCTTTCGTTTGTTCGGGTTGATACAACCGTTATGCACCGCCATAACTGATGACCTAGCAACGTCCTTATGTACAATTGCCGGCGTTACGAATTGATGGTTCTCCGCTTCAGCGGCGGTTGTGCGTTTTGATATTTTCCCGCTTGTACTAGGCCTGTGTATTTGCGCGACTGTATCACGGCCTGTTGGTATCAAAGGAGCATATCGTCTTGCTACAGCGTCATCTGTAATACATATATTATAAAATAAATATAAACGCCTCTGCCTGTAAATCAGTATTTAAATCACCGCATAACAATATACCATATAACAGTGTTTGATTACACACCTGCTGCTGCGAATTGATGGCTTTCCGTTTCAGCGGCGGTTGTGCGTTTTGATATTTTCCCGCTTGTACTAAGCCTGTGTATTTGCGCGACTGTATCACTGACTGTTGGTATCGTAGGATCATATCGCCTTGCTACAGCGTCATCTGTAATACATATATTATAAAATAAATATAAACACCGCTCCCTATAAATCAGCATTTAAAACACAGCATAACAATATGCCATATAACAGTGTTTGATTACACACCTGCTGCTGCGAATTGATGGCTCTCCGTTTCAGCTGCGGTTGTGCGTTTTGATATTTTCCCGCTTGTACTAAGCCTGTGTATTTGCGCGACTGTATCACGGGCTGTTGGTATCGTAGGATCATATCGCCTTGCTACAGCGTCATCTGTAATACATATATTATAAAATAAATATAAACGACGCTGCCTGTAAATCAGCATTTAAATCACCGCATAACAATATACCATATAACAGTGCTTGATTACACACCTGCTTTATATTCGAATGTTTTAGCCCGACCCCCTGTCGCGTGTGGGAAAAACGGTTGCTCATCAACAACATTGCTGTTCTGTATAGAGGCGTTGTGACAATAATCAGGTTTGTTCAATATATCCCGTAGAATACCGTCAGCCGTCGCATCATCCATTTTTGTGGCATCTTTAGCCGGTGAAAAAATTAAAAAATAAATATTACATACGGTATAAAATTAGAATAACATGAAAAAGCGATTCATTACTGAGAATATAAAGTGTGTACAGTTGACAACAAATCAGCACAACTGTACAAGGTTTATTTTTAATTCTTTAGCCGTGGAAAAATAAATAAATAAATAAAAAATAAATAAATAAAAAATAAATAAAGATATCATGTTACTCACAGTCTGGCGCCAATTCCAAAATATTAATAAAATCGGGTATAATGCTGAAATCTAAACCAAATGGGCTATCTTCAACCGAATCGAAATTCTCTGTATTTGTGATTACTGTCAAATCGGGGGAAATAAAAATGAGAAAATAATAATTATTTAATAATTACTATTTAATAATTACTTATCAATGTATCCAGACTGTTGTACGTTCATACTATTTAAACTTTTAAAAATGAACAAATTGTAGACCTTGACTATAATTTCATACTATTTAAACTTGAAATATAAATAAAAACGTGTCAATGTCATTTATAGACATAGCTTACCATGAGACGTTTGATAACTTGGCAAAGCATCATCATCATCATCAGAAGAAGATCTGGTTCTAACCATGAAAGCGTCTTTGCTGTTGATGTTCTGCATTGTCTGTCTCTGAACCAATAATGAAAATGAGAGACGATTAATATCTATCAAACGAATTAGATGAAATACTGTGTCGGCGCATTCCCAAAATGAACCACTAGATGTCGCTATTACCACATATTTAAATAACCTTCAGACAGTCACATTAATTAAAAACCAAAAGAAAACCCTGGTGCTCGTATGATCAACTACCCTGCACGTTTTATCATACACAAAATTAATTAATTTAATCAATACTAAGCGGATCCCAATGGTGCTTCCTAACATTTTATACAACTTGTTTGCACTTTAATCACATTAATTCATAGCTATATGTTCTATGTGTTACAATGCATCGCTAAACAGCAACACCAATGTGGGTATACCCCCACAAAAAGAAGGAGTAAAAACGTAGCATTACACATATGAGTTCATACTGCGCTTTGCAACTGTCCAATAGGTTTGAAATATTAACATATTATGCATGTATGCCTAAAAACAAAGGATGCAATGGCAGGGCAGAATCGTGTAACAGTGTGTATATCGCGGCATAGAGACCACATATTTAAACAGCCTTCAGAGCCATATTTGTAAAAAAAAAAAAAAAAATGCAATATGTATAAATATAATAATAATAATAATAATAATAATAATAATAATTATGATAATAATATTAATAATAATAAAAAAGAATATCATATTTACCATTATGACTTCAAGTGTGTATAGCGGTACAGCTTCAGTTGAAATTTCTTCTCAGTGCACCTCAGTGATGTGTCCTGTTCTTATAGTCATGGCTGTGAGCCAAATGGCCCCCACCACTCTGTGCTATGCCGTCCCACATTTCCAATCTGCTGGGGCGGGACTTTTAAACATATAAACTCTAGTCTATAATTTAGTAATTGTGATAATTCTTTTCAGTTACAATAAAGATATAATCTTTTAGCTGTTTCTTAAATGTCATACACAGCGCATCAAACGCATACCAAATACATTTATATTATATATACAGAAGAAAAAAAAAAAAAATTCCTGAGTGGTCTAAACTACTTGTATAGATTGAACGGAAGTCCTTCCAAATGGGTATATCTTATACTGTAGAATATGAGGTTCATAAAAAGCTCATAAAATTATTTAATAATAAAATTAATTCATAAAAAGCATTATACAGAAGTTCTTATGAACTAATGTACATGAATACAAAATTATTTTATGATTCCATAAATATACACTGGCTTACTGATTTGTAGCTAAAATTACTTTCAGGCTGTGTGTACATGTAACATAAATGAATTGTGTGAATGTAGACACAATTTGTTTAATGCACAAAGTTATAAAAAATATTGTCTAAAATTACTTTCAGGTTGTGTGTATAAGGCGCACATGCAATATAAATGCATTCTGTGCTTAGATTTAGGACCCCATCACCATGATATCTCATTATGGTATGTAATTAATCCAAAAGATGGAAAAATCCGATTTGAGTCAACACATAACCCTGTAGGTGGTGCTAATGTTCCTCTACAGAGATAACAATCGAAAATGGTCATGGTCAAATTGTACATCGTACTTCTGAGAGCTTCTGTGACATTTTAAATTGACCTGTGATGAACCCGAGCGTCTAAGAAATGGACATGGTCAAATTGTACATCGTACTTCTGAGAGCTTCTGTGACATTTTAAAATGACCTGTTATGAACCCGAGCGTCTAAGAAATGGACATGGTCAAATTGCACATCGTGCTTCTGAGAGCTTCTGTGACATTTTAAAATGACCTTTTAAATTAGTGCCATGTGTGATGATCCCGTGCGTCTAAGAAATGGACATGGTCAAATTGTACATCGTACTTCTGAGGGCTTCTGTGACATTTAAAATGACCTGTCATCATGCTTTTTAAATCTGTACCACGTGTACCAAGCTTGATGTTTAAACTGCTGGAATGTGTGATGTTTGAATGTGTACAGCCTAATCAAAATAGTGAAATAAGACTGCCTGTAACTACCTGGTTTTAACACTGTGTAATATGCATCTTTCATCCGCCTGATTTGACGCGCTGCGTTGCGTGACATTCTGCGACTGGTGTTACGTGACACTCTGCGACTGGTGTTACGCGAAAATTTTTAATACGGTTTAATATCGAACACTATAAATTTATATAAAATTTAATATAAAATTTTATATTAAGCGATATAAAACACTATAATTTAATATTAAAAGGGGGTGGAGCCTAGGAGAAAGGGGGTGTGGTACCTGTCAAGTTTGACAGAAAGGTTGTCTTTATCTACTCCCCTAGCCTAAAGCTCCACCAGTACCACGTAGATAGATCACTACTATGTTTCAACATAACCAATTTCCAGAGACCAGGAAATTGGGAAGTGACATGGAACAGTCAGACAATGACCTTCTCACACAGAGCTGACAAAGAACCCATCAACTCTGAACTTGTACGTGGGATAACCGCAAGTGGGAAGTGCTTCCGATACAAGTATACACGTGGGATCAAAACCATGTGGGCTGGAAAAGTGTCACAGGGATATTGTTTGCACATCACCCAGCCAGATACTTGTATCAAGCAGATGGAAAAACTGGGGAAAGGTTTCTTTGTAAAGATTATTTGTGATATGATATTGATGCATTTTGTCCCCTATGTTCTCCCAGATGACGCCTATTTCATATGTGGAAGGAAGGAGTACAAGTGGCTCACTCCGAGCTCTGATGGGTTGTGTTACATAGGCAGAGTACTACCAGAAGTCATGACCATCGCACATGACAAAATGAAAGACATTCACCGCAGCGCTCCGCCTCCTTATACTCACACCCAACACATTTTCAAGAGACACCTCATAGACAGGAGAGAGCTCGCAGCCTCTAATTTGATTCATGAATCTACCGGGATTCAGATTCTTCTTGCATTAGATATTACCCATACTGCCAGAGGAATTATAAATTATAGGGACATCCATGCGCTAGCGAACTTGATAGATAATATCACTGAGATGTATGACGACACCTTCAGGTATACGGGTAGGGAACTACAGGCCTACAAGAAGGAGCTGGTCCAGCACAGGATGGTCTTAAATTACGTCACGGCCGTGACAGGTGGGTATTGCATTACTTTGGCGACTCAATATGGTGTGAAGTGCTGCACGTATATTATGAACAGTACTGAGGACCCAACGGAGATCATTGATCAAAAGATGGACGAGATCTTACAGTTGAAATGGGAGTTTAGAAGGAAACACAATCTCACTTTAGCGGCTGTGGGTAATGAATTGACTGGATGGGCCTCATGGTTGAACCCACTCAAGTGGTTCTCTGGGTTAGGAGAGTGGGCACAACGTATGATTGCAAGTGTGGGAAAGTTTCTCCTCTGTATCCTGGGTGTTCTCATAATTATCGACCTGATATTTAGATGTGTTCGGATTTTGACGCAGCGAAGAAGACATAACACAAATTTGATGAGTCTAAGGAGCAGGTGCGTTGTAAATGCGGCAGATTTGGTATATGATCTGACGATACAGTGCTGTGATAGGAATGTAAATGAACTTCATGGCCTGTTTCTTTCACCATCTTTTTGTGTTTCTCTCACCCTCCACACAGCAAAACTTCTACTGAATCCGGACATCAGTGTGCAAAAACATAGGTACATGTATGTATGCAACATTCATTCAAATCAGACATCTTAGCATCTTAGACTATAGCACTATCCCAGCATACTCTATAGGTTGAATGTCGTCCCACACCCAACCAGTGGTCCCTTGACCACCGAGAGCATATAGAGGACAGTGGCTGGTGAGGCACTGGCTAGTGTATGTACAAAATGTGTAGGGGTCGCCGTGGGTGCCACGCTATGAAGTTGACAGAAGAAAACATGGGGGTTTAGGTGGTCACTCCGAGTTGTTCGCTCGCTAGCTGCTTTTAGCAGCCGTGCAAACGCTAAGCCGCCGCCCTCTGGGAGTGTTTCTTAGCTTAGCAGAAGTGCGAACGAAAGGATCGTAGCGCGGCTACAAAAAAAGATTTTGTAGGTTCAGAGTAGCTCAAGACCTACTCCTACCTTGCGATCACTTCAGACTATTTAATTCCTGATTTGACATCACAAACACGCCCTGCGCTCGGCCAGCCACGCCTGCATTGCCCCAGGCACGCCTGCATTTTTTTTATCTGTCACGCCTGCGTTTTTACACACACTCCCTGAAAATGGTCAGTTACTACCCAGAAACACCCACTTCCTGTCAATCACTCTGCGGACAGCAGTGCGACTGAAAAGCGTCGCAAGACCCTGTGTGAAACTGCATCGGCTGTTGTGAAAGTACATCACGCGTGCGCATTGCACCGCATACGCATGCGCAGAAGTGCCAAAGGGGGCCCTCTAAGAACTAATATATATACAGTATCTCTCATTCTAGGAATATATCAGCAGTGCGGGTGGCCCGCACAGGACTGACATTCAATTCAAATAACTGGACACAAGAGTCTCCTTCACGATCAACGTTTCGGTATTATTATTAACCTTCGTCAGGATCCTGGCGAAGGTTAATAATACCGAAATGTTGATCGTGAAGGAGACTGTTTTTGTTCACTTATATGGGAGAAGGAGAGGGGGGTACGAAGGGAAAGAGACAGAGAGAGGGAGGAGAGAAAGAATGGGGGAGGGAGAGAGAAAGGGAGATGGATAGAGAGAGGAAGAGAGGGCGGTGGGAAAGGGAGAAAGAAAGAGAGAGGGAGGGAGGGGGAGACAGAGAGTGAGGGGTGGAGAGATTTGATGAGAGTGGAAATAAAGTAGTAAATGTATTCTGACACTTACTACATTGTCTCGGTGTCAGCGCCTGCAGCTTGTTGTGTGGAGCCGGCCCAGCAGTGCTGCAGATAGTACCCAGGTCCATTTGCTTCCTGCTGCCGCTATACTGGTACTCTGCGGCTCCTGTCACTGCTGGGATATAGCAGGGAGGGCGGGTGCAGCGTAGTGCGGGTGCGGTGCGCCGGACAGGAGATGCTGTCATTCATAGGCAGCACGGTACGAGCGGAGGACAGGACATGTGACCGGGGGGGGGGGTTACCAAAGTGATGCAGTCTCCGCGTAGTTGGCTATGGGGGTAATTCCAAGTTGATCGCAGCAGGATTTTTGTTAGCAATTGGGCAAAACCATGTGCACTGCAGGTGGGGCAGATGTAACGTGCAGAGAGAGTTAGATTTGGGTGTGGTGTGTTCAGTCTGCAATCTAATTTGCAGTGTAAAAATAAAGCAGCCAGTATTTACCCTGCACAGAAATAAAATAACCCACCCAAATCTAATTCTCTCTGCATATGTTACATCTGCCCCCCCTGCAGTGCACATGGTTTTGCCCAATTGCTATCAAAAATCCTGCTGCGATCAACTTGGAATTACCTCCTATGTTCTTTGGTCTACCCGTGCCACAGTACGTGCAGCGACGGGGCCGCACTGCTGATGACATTTCTGATGACAGGGGGGGCGCACTTCCGATGACAGTTCTGATGACAGGGAGGGGCTGCACTTCTGATGACAGGGGGGGGCGCACTTCCGATGACAGTTCTGATGACAGGTGGAAGGGCCGCACTTCTGATGACAGTTCTGATGACAGGGAGGGGCTGCACTTCTGATGACAGGGGGGGGGGGGGCGCACTTCTGATGACAGTTCTAATGACAGGGGGGGGCACACTTCTGATGACAGTTCTGATGACGGGGGGGGGGGGGCGCACTTCTGATGACAGTTCTAATGACAGGGGGGGGGCACACTTCTGATGACAGTTCTGATGACGGGGGGGGGGGCGCACTTCTGATGACAGTTCTAATGACAGGGGGGGGGCGCACTTCTGATGACAGTTCTGATCAGTGGCGTAAGTTTATCCCAGTTGTCCGGAGGCAAGAAAAATATTGGTGCCCCCCCCCCCCCCCCCCTATATATCATCAGTGAGCCAATAAGATGCCGTTTTGAGTTCCGAGTAACACTGAGTAAAACCGAACCTGCTCATCTCTAATTCTAACTGTATGAAGCAGAGGCGGAACTACCGGCAGTGCCCGCCTCTGTTCAGGGGCCCAAGCATGTAATGAGTCAAACTGACTCATTACATGCCACTGTGCGCTGCGGGCAACCGCTGCCCGCAGCGCACAGCCGCCCGGAGAGAGAGGAGAGGAGCGGCGCGCACTGCAGCGGTACGGGGTAAGGTGGAGGACGGAGGTGAAGGAGGGAGCCGCAGCAGCGCTTTGTTACTGGTGGAGGCGCTGCTGCTGCTGCTCCTCTGCTTCACTATAGGCTGTCTCTGAGAACAGCCTATAGTGAAGCAGAGGGGCAGCAGCAGCAGCGCCTCCACCAATAACACAGCGCTGCTGCGGCTCCCTCCTCCACCTCCCTCCTCCTTCTTCTCTACTGCCCGGGAAGCTGCACAAGGAGCCTGAGCCAACAGAGAGGGTAAGTATAATTTTTCTTTCTTTCTTTCTTTCTTTCTTTCTTTCTTTCTTTCTTTCTTTCTTTCTTTCTTTCTTTCTTTCTTTCTTTCTTTCTGTCTCTTTCTTTTTTTATTTGTTGGGACTGCCTGCCGCAATGTGTAAAAAGGGGGAATCAGCCTGCCGCAATGTGTAAAAAGGGGGGACTGCCTGCCGCTATGTATAAAAATGGGGAATCTGCCTGCCGCAATGTGTAAAAAGGGGGAATCTGCCTGCCGCAATGTGTAAAAATGGGGAATCTGCCTGCCGCTATGTATAAAAATGGGGACGCTGTCTGCCGCTATGTGTAAAAAGGGCACGCTGTCTGCCGTTATGTGTAAAAAGTGTATGCTGTCTGCCGTAATGTGTAAAATGGGGACGCTGTCTGCCGTAATGTGTAAAAAGTGCACGCTGTCTGCCGCTATGTGTAACGAGGGCACGCTGTCTGCCGCTATGTGTAACGAGGGCACGCTGTCTGCCATTATGTGTAAAAAGTGTATGCTGTCTGCCGTAATGTGTAAAAAGGGGATGCTGTCTGCCGCTATGTGTAATGAGGGCACGCTGTCTGCCATTATGTGTAAAAAGTGTATGCTGTCTGCCGTAATGTGTAAAATGGGGATGCTGTCTGCCGTAATGTGTAAAAAGTGCACGCTGTCTGCCGCTATGTGTAACGAGGGCACGCTGTCTGCCGTTATGTGTAAAAAGTGCACGCTGTCTGCCGTTATGTGTAAAAAGGGGAATCTGTTCGCTGTAAGGTGTAAAAGGGTCTCTACCTGGTGTAGTGGTAGTACTGTGCGGCGTAATTTGAAGAATGGAGACTACTGTGCACCGTTTTATGAATTGGTATTATTTTGTGGACACACCCCTTCCCCACGAAGCCACGCCACTATGTATTTTTGCGCGCGCCTACGGCGCGCACTGCCCATGTGGTAGACTTGGATGGGATGGGGGGGGGGGGGCAAAGCATTTTGTCGCACCTGGGCCCACCGCTTGCTTGTTCCGCCACTGGTATGGAGCTACTACAAAACCGTTGCAACTAGGCAGATCTATGTAGGGGTCCAACCACACACTTCATAGATCTGCTCAGTCACTCACAATGCTGATTATTTCTCTGACAATTAATTTGCAAGTGACATATCCAGGATTAGAACCCACAACCTATTACACTGGAAGCATGCACCTTACTGATGGAGATATCTGCTCTTGCATAGGAAGCATGAGAATTCTAACTATATGAAGTTACTTGTAATTGTCAGAGAAATAACTGCATATACAGTAGTTATAATTCTCATGCTTCCTTTATAGGAGCAAATAGCTTCATCATTAAGGTGTCTGCTCCCAGTGTATCTATAAAAAAGAGTGTGTGTTCTGTAAGGTGTAGTGACTAGTGGGGAAGTCGGCTACGGAAGAGTTACCGGCTGCTGTCCGTTAACTTTATTGATTAATGTTGCTGAACACAAAGAACAGGAGGAGAGGTGCCCCCCGTCAAAGCAGGAGCCCGGCGGCAGCTGACTCCGTTGCCTCCGAGAGTTCTGCCTCTGGTACTGATGACAGGGGGGGCACACTTCTGATGACACTTCTGATGACAGGGGGGGGGCACACTTCTGACGACAGTTCTGATGACAGGGGGGGGGAAACACTTCTGATGACCGGGGGGGGGCGCACTTTTGAGGACAGGGGGGTGCACTGGGCCGCACTTCTGATGACAGGGGGGGCGCGGGCGCACAAGGCTGCATTTCTGATGACGGGGGGACCGCACTTCTGATGACGGGGGTGCGGGCACACGGGGCCGCACTTCTGATGATGGGGGGGCCGCAGGCGCACGGGGCCGCACTTCTGATGATGGGGGGGCAGCGGGCGCATGGGGCCGCACTTCTTATGACAGGGGAGGAGGCGCACAGGGCCATGGGACACTGCCTTTCTCCCTCCCTGTACAGCACTGACGGTGACTGGATACAGTCACTGTCAGTGCTGAATCTGCTGCCCAATCACATCGGCTTCAGTGACAGGGGTGTGCTTTCATATGAGCTGAAAGCACGTCCCTGCACTGAGGCACTTGTATGAGTGCCGCTAACACTGTTTTTGTTAATGGGCTTTTACAGCCCTCTGCTTGGCCACGCCACCTGTCCGCACCCTGCTTCCGGCAATTTATACTTGGCAGCGGGAGGCACCATTCGTAATGCCTCCTAAATCAACTTAAACAAGGTTTAAACCCCAAAAAATGATTCAATTAATATAAAAATGATACTTATGACACAGAATGTGTCATAAGTATCTACTTTGTTTTAATTGAATCATTAATGACAAGGGAGGCACTGCCTCCCCTGCCTCCCCTGACTGCACGTCCCTGATAGAGGATGTCTCGTCCTCCTCCATGTCTTCCCCAACCATAGTCAGTGTCTGATTTGCGAAATAAGTACAGATGTGTGTCTAGGTCACCTGTTATGTGTTTTGAGATATTTTGTTAGTAATTTATGACAGTTATTGTTTACTGTCAAAGGGTGGACTGTCGAAGTCGAAAATATTACATACACACCACATACAAACACCAAACAGAATGGCCTCTGTGCGTGCGCATTTACGCAGTGCGTATGCATGCACGTATGATATGTACACTGGTTCACGAGCCTTGCGTATTGGCACGTGGTATGAGTATATACGGTAGCATACGCATTCGCACAGAAAAGCCACAAAGTCATATTCCATATTCTATTTCTATAGTGCATAATTTACACATAGTCTCCACACACTTTGCCAGCAACTCACATACACTTAAAAGGTAGAACAATAGAGTTATTCAGCCTTACAGGATGTGAGGGGACAGAGCAAGGTTAGGCCTTAGCGTTTGGTATCCAGATGTGCAGTATTTTCTGATCTATATTCCGGTTGCCATTTGCAGTTGATCGCATGTATCTGCGTGTAGATATACGCAGAAATATAATATTAGCAAACTGTTATGATACTGTACTCAGGATATTCGGCGGGAATCCAGTGGCGGACACCTGCAAGCACACCTGGACCAAGCATCGCCCATTCATTCAAACCAACCTATGACCCCTCATGTACTGTAAATGACATGCCCCTTGACCTATGGAAGAAGAGCTTACATTCCCCATTGTATTGTATTTGGACCCATTGTATAAAAGAGAATCCTCCTGACCGGGCTCAGTCTATTCTCTGAGGTCATCTTGCTAAGACTGACTGAGTCCTGGATCCGGGAGCGCTTGCGAACAGACGTATGTACTATTGGTTGTAGCTCTTCTCTGTAATATTGTAGTATCTTTTATCTGTATCTTTTGAGTAAATATTGTTGATGCTTTGGACCACAACACAACATTTAACTACTGGTGTCGCATTCCATTCTTGGTTGGGGAATAAGGTGTATTCAGCCACACGTGTTGCTGTATTGTGCGCACAGCGTGTCGGCGTGTATACATATCTTAGCGGTTATTTACTTATATGTTAAGCGGACGCAGCGGCTATAAATCTAGTGTAACAAGGTACTACTTTTCCTTGTAAGATAATCGAACTTTACAATAGTTACTTAGTTGGTGAGGTTGAAAAAAGACAAGATGTCCATCAGTTCAACCTGTATTTTATATTATAAATCATTTAAATGCTGTATCCCTGGATATTTCTATCAGTTAGGAATTTATCTAATCAATTTTTGAACTGATTTAGTGAGTCCACCATTATTACTACCTTCTCTGGTAGGGAATTCCAGATCTTTATTGCTCTTACTGTGAAGAATCCTTTTCTCTGTTGTGTATGAAATATTTTTCTTCTAACCTCAGGGGGTGTCCTCGTGTCCTATGTAGCGTCTTTTTGATAAACAGATCGTGTGATAGATCCTTGTATTGTCCCTTAATGTATTTATAAATATGAATAATGTCCCCTCTCAGCCTCCTCATTTCCAGTGTAAACAATTCTAACCTTGTAAGTCTTTCCTCATAATCCAGTGCCTCTAACCCCTTAACCAGTTTGGTGGCTCGCCTCTGATCTCTTTCCAGTTCCAAGATATCTTTTTTATCGTGCGGTGGCCAGAACTGTACACAATATTCCAGGTGTGGCCGCACCAATGGTTTATACAGAGGCAGGATTACACTCTCATCCCTTGTCTCCATACCCCGTTTTGTGCATTCTAACATGTGAGTATTTCTATCACAGACGTTCTGAGTGAGTACACAGAGACTTTTATTGTTACAAGCAACAGGCAACCAAAGTGCCAAACCCAAGTGTCCATTTGTCATCCGCTGCACATTGTAAATGGAACAAGCAGTGTAATACACCCTACAATGCAACATCTTACCAACCGACCCCTGTTTAAGTACAGCTGAGACAAACGCCCCCACTTTGAGAACTGTTGAGAGATTTATTTAGTGATCGTGGAAGAAAAAGAGTCCTTGAGTCAAGTAAAATTGAGTTCCTTTATCTGGAAAGGGCTGAGTTTATTTGCCCAAGGAACTTGTATTACTAAGTAAGCTGTATTTGTTGAGAGACACTACAATATCTTTGCTAGCATCATCCTCTTTGAATTGACTGAGTCAAAGTGACATTCTTGCTAACCCAGGGTTTCTTGTGTTCACATATACCATTCCCCCATAGCAAAACTGTGGCTCTTCAGGATTTAACGAGAGCTCCAACGTTATTTGCTCGTGAAGATTGCAACATCATTGTTAGGGAGAGGCAATGACCAGCTCTGCTTCCCCTCCATATGTTAGACAGTGCCTGGGGATGGTGGTGGGGCCGTGCTGCAGGAAGAGAAGTCAGGGAGAGACAATGACCAGCACTGCCCCCCTCCATATATCAGACAGTGCCTGGGGCTGGTGGCGGGGGCCGTGCTGCAGGGAGAGACAGTGACCAGCACAGCCTCCCCTCCATATATCAGGCAGTGCCTGGGGCTGGTGGCGGGGGACGTGCTGCAGGGAGAGACAGTGACCAGCACTGCCACCCTCCATATATCAGACAGTGCCTGGGACTGGTGGTGGGGGCCGCGCTGCAGAGAGAGACAGTGACCAGCACAGCCTCCCCTCCATATATCAGACAGTGCCTGGGGCTGGTGGCGGGGGCCGTGCTGCAGGGAGAGACAGTGACCAGCACTGCCCCCCTCCATATATCAGACAGTGCCTGGGGCTGGTGGTGGGGCCGTGCTGCAGGGAGAGAAGTCAGGGAGAGACAATGACCAGCACTGCCCCCCTCCATATATCAGACAGTGCCTGGGACTGGTGGTGGGGGCCGCGCTGCAGGGAGAGACAGTGACCAGCACAGCCTCCCCTCCATATATCAGACAGTGCCTGGGGCTGGTGGCAGGGGTCGTGCTGCAGGGAGAGACAGTGACCAGCACTGCCCCCCTCCATATGTCAGACAGTGCCTGGGACTGGTGGTGGGGGCCGCGCTGCAGGGAGAGACAGTGACCAGCACAGCCTCCCCTCCATATGTCAGACAGTGCCTGGGGCTGGTGGCGGGGGCCGCGCTGCAGCGAGAGACAGTGACCAGCACAGCCTCCCCTCCATATGTCAGAGAGTGCCTGGGGCTGGTGGCGGGGGCCGTGCTGCAGGGAGAGACAGTGACCAGCACTTCCCCCCTCCATATGTCAGACAGTGCCTGGGGCTGGTGGTGGGGGCCGTGCTGCAGGGAGAGACAGTGACCAGCACAGCTTCCCCTCCATATGTCAGACAGTGCCTGGGGCTGGTGGCGGGGGCCGTGCTGCAGGGAGAGACAGTGACCAGCACAGCCTCCCCTCCATATGTCAGACAGTGCCTGGGGCTGGTGGCGGGGGCCGCGCTGCAGGGAGAGACAGTGACCAGCACTGCCCCCCTCCATATGTCAGACAGTGCCTGGGGCTGGTGGTGGTGGCCGTGCTGCAGGGAGAGACAGTGACCAGCACAGCTTCCCCTCCATATGTCAGACAGTGCCTGGGGCTGGTGGCCGTGCTGCAGGGAGAGACAGTGACCAGCACTGCCCCCCTCCATATGTCAGACAGTGCCTGGGGCTGGTGGCGGGGGACGTGCTGCAGGGAGAGACAGTGACCAGCACAGCCTCCCCTCCATATGTCAGACAGTGCCTGGGGCTGGTGGCGGGGGCCGTGCTGCAGGGAGAGACAGTGACCAGCACAGCCTCCCCTCCATATTTCAGACAGTGCCTGGGGCTGGTGGTGGGGCCACGCTGCAGGGACAGACAGTGACCAGCACTGCCCCCCTCCATATGTCAGACAGTGCCTGGGGCTGGTGGTGGGGGCCGTGCTGCAGGGAGAGACAGTGACCAGCACTGCCCCCCTCCATATGTCAGACAGTGCCTGGGGCTGGTGGTGGGGCCGCGCTGCAGGGACAGACAGTGACCAGCACTGCCCCCCTCCATATGTCAGACAGTGCCTGGGGCTAGTGGTGGGGCCGCGCTGCAGGGACAGACAGTGACCAGCACTGCCCCCCTCCATATGTCAGACAGTGCCTGGGGCTGGTGGTGGGGGCCGTGCTGCAGGGAGAGACAGTGACCAGCACTGCCCCCCTCCATATGTCAGACAGTGCCTGGGGCTGGTGGCGGGGGCCGTGCTGCAGGGAGAGACAGTGACCAGCACTGACCCCCTCCATATGTCAGACAGTGCCTGGGGCTGGTGGTGGGGCCGCGCTGCAGGGAGAGACAGTGACCAGCACAGCCTCCCCTCCATATATCAGACAGTGCCTGGGGCTGGTGGTGGGGCCGCGCTGCAGGGAGAGACAGTGACCAGCACAGCCTCCCCTCCATATGTCAGACAGTGCCTGGGGCTGGTGGTGGGGGCAGTGCTGCAGGGAGAGACAGTGACCAGCACTGCCCCCCTCCATATGTCAGACAGTGCCTGGGGCTGGTGGTGGGGCCGCGCTGCAGGGAGAGACAGTGACCAGCACAGCCTCCCCTCCATATGTCAGACAGTGCCTGTGGCTGGTGGTGGGGGCCGTGCTGCAGGGAGAGACAGTGACCAGCACTGCCCCCCTCCATATGTCAGACAGTGCCTGGGACTGGTGGTGGGGGCCGAGCTGCAGGGAGAGACAGTGACCAGCACAGCCTCCCCTCCATATGTCAGACAGTGCCTGGGGCTGGTGGTGGGGCCGTGCTGCAGGGAGAGACAGTGACCAGATCTGCCCCCCTCCATATATCAGACAGTGCCTGGGGCTGGTGGCGGGGGCCGTGCTGCAGGGAGAGACAGTGACCAGCACTGCCCCCCTCCATATGTCAGACAGTGCCTGGGGCTGGTGGTGGGGCCGCGCTGAAGGGAGAGACAGTGACCAGCACAGCCTATCCTCCATATGTCAGACAGTGCCTGGGGCTGGTGGCGGGGGCCGTGCTGCAGGGAAAGACAGTGACCAGCACTACCCCCCTCCATATGTCAGACAGTGCCTGGGGCTGGTGGCGGGGGATGTGCTGCAGGGAGAGACAGTGACCAGCACTGCCCCCTCCATATGTCAGACAGTGCCTGGGACTGGTGGTGGGGGCCGTGCTGCAGGTAGAGACAGTGACCAGCACTGCCCCCCTCCATATGTCAGACAGTGCCTGGGGCTGGTGGTGAGGCCGTGCTGCAGGGAGAGACAGTGACCAGCACAGCCTCCCCTCCATATGTCAGACAGTGCCTGGGGCTGGTGGTGGGGCCGCGCTGAAGGGAGAGACAGTGACCAGCACTGCCCCCCTCCATATGTCAGACAGTGCCTGGGGCTGGTGGTGGGGCCGTGCTGCAGGGAGAGACAGTGACCAGCACAGCCTATCCTCCATATGTCAGACAGTGCCTGGGGCTGGTGGTGGGGCCTCGCTGCAGCCAATAATGCTGCATAGAAAACAGACCCTGTGAGGCTTCTTTTCTTTTCATTGTTTCCTTTGGAACATCTGACATTTCTAACTGAATATGAATGAAACCTCTTACCACTGCTTATTTGTAGTGTTGGTACGTCCCTTGTCATTATGCCCCATGGTAACTGTGACAGGACGCGTCCCGTTGGCTGCGCACAGAATGGAAGGTCAAGCCGCACGAGGCCTGACCACATAGGGGATTCCCGCTTACCGTCAGTAACCGCCTGTTACTGACTCCACCCACTGCGCTGTGGGCGGGTTCTCGCTGCCACCACCAAACTCCTAACCTGCCGTGGCGTTTGGAACCACGGTTCTGCTCTGTATGTACCGACGCACTGCCTTACCACACCTGTGTGGTGTTGACGAATCCCCACTAGCCACTTGCTAGGCCTCTACCGGTAGCTGGCGGAAGGCGGAGCTTGGAGACGCTAGGTGCTTCCCTGGACAGCCGGAGAACGGAGCTAGGTTTGGCCTAACCCTGTTGGTCACAAGATGAAGCAGTCTTCTTGAGGCAAGGATGTTTATTGCTCAATAACCTTTAAAAAGGCTCCTCCCTATTGCTAGGGGCAACAGCATACAATCAGATGTTTTCAGCAGAATAAGATGGAATAATACACACTCTGGAGGCACGCAGGTCTCCTTTTTATGTCAATTTTCCACACAGTACCACAGGGGGGTAAGCCCTCCCTGTCTTCTCCAACCAATCAGGTTATTTTACAAAATACCAATAAATCACATTTTACAAGGATATAAGTGCAATAAAACAATATCCTCCTTCCTGTGACACAGACGTTTGGTATCAGATTAACATTCACTATTGATAAATTTATCACATAGCTTCAAAATACAATGTTTCTGTCTCATTCACATCTCCAGGCAAACCCAGAGTTTGAGATTACAACAGGAAGGCTACAATACAAACAAACAGTCTTCCTTCCTGTATCGGTCGTTCATATGTCAATTAAATCAGGTACATGAAACAAGTTCCAAGCCCATAGACCCAGTGATTAGCATCTCTCTCTAAGGAACTTACACATCAAAAGGTATTGTCCTTCACACCTCACTGCTAGGACAGGGCCATTAGCATGCCACTTCCTATTTCCAGAGGATAAGAGATTATTATTCAGACATCTGTAAGAGTAAGTGCATTTTCCTCTTTAAATATACAGATGACCACATCTTGAATATAAAATAGATACAGTTAAACATGCAATCTTACAATTGTGCACAGAGCACTACCTATGACATGTTAAAACACATCATTAAACAAACTTTTAAACAGTCCGCGCCCAGCGCCGTAAGTACGTTTAACAGTGACGCCCAGCGCCCATTGTCCCTTAATATGGCGCCGGGCACGAGGGTTAACACCTTCAGTGCCGCAGCCGCCATTACACGTGTGGCTGGTTGGTCTCTCCGGCCACACTCCCCCCCCCCCCATTCAAGCGGGTCAACCAGGGACCCATGTCCCAACGATTTGGGTCCTGGTCCCGCAGTCCGTTGGGGTGAAGGGGACGCTACCTGGGATGTGTAGGCTCTGGCCTAGACAGTTCATCCATAGTGTAGTGGGCCTCTCTTCGTGGGTGCACAATGTTCAAATAGTCCACCTGAAGTCCAAGTTCAAGGCTCCACCACAAAAGTCTGTCAAATTTCCCCAAGGTAGGTTGCAGCCACCTAACAGGTGGGTGGTAAGTCACCACGGCGGGGGGCTGGTTACAAACAAGTGCCACCCAAGGTGACCAATTGTGGCATACCCCACCTCCCACCATAGCAGTTTCCTGCTCAAACAGGCCACAGGGTGCTCCTGCCCATATGGCTCTTTCTGGCTCGGTACTGCTCCCAGTCCGTGCAGTGGCGCAATAGTTCGTAACACACAGTGCTGGTCAAGAATGTGCGCCATCAGCACTGGAGCGGGTACCCGAGTCTTCTTCAATGACTGGAATGCCAACTCGCAAGCGGGTGCAAAGTCCACTGACTTGGGAATGCCCTTCCTAGCCATCTCTGTCAAGGGGTTCACCACAGGACTAAAGTCAATGACAACATGTCCGTAGGGCCTTACAGGTTCTAAGGTCAGTACCGGTCTGGGTGATGTGGGTCGGGGACAGCCTCTGGTTGCCTCCACCCCCTCTGGGTTGGGCCTACCCCTGTCTCCTCCCACATGGTGCCCCAGGCACTGCACCTCCGTCATACCTAACTGGCAACTGTTATGAACCACAGGTAGTGGTTCATTCCTATTTTATGTTTATAAAGTTGTCTTGCATGCCAGGATTTCCCGTTGCTCTGTTTTAGAATACTCTTGTCTGCTGCCGCTGGTGAGTCTGTGTAATTGCAGCTTGTTCCCATGTGTTCAGCCTCACCTGGCTGCTAATTGCATCTTGTCAGTTTAGAGTCATGCAACAGGGCAGCTGCATGGGATTATTAATTAGGCCTCTCTGTTATATGCTGGCTGTTTGCAATTCACAGATGCTGGTGATATTCCTTGGTTTGCAGTCTGCTTGAAGTTTGAGCTGGTTCCTGTCAGTCCCTGTGTGGATTCCTGTGTCAGTCCCTGTGTCGATTCCTGTGTCTGATCCCGTGACCTGCTGTGAGGCGTTCCTGCCGTGAGTTCCAGTGGCTTTGCCTGTCCCTGGTCAAGTCTTCTGGCTTCCTGGTGTCCACCGGTCTGTCGTTTGGGATTCTGCCTGTCCTCCAGTTCTGAGAGTCAGTGTCGGCAGCATTAGAAGTTCCTGTCCGTTTGCCAGTATTCGTACCGGTTCCGTGAGTAGCGGCTCTCCCGCGTCCGTTGGCCTAGGCCGCTGTATTCCATTATTGTTTCTGTCCCTGGTGTTTTGCAGAGGGTTCTGCTTGTGCTGTCACCGCCGGTACACAAAGGTATTGTGTCGGCGTGTGATCAGCATTTCCTTTGTTGTTCTTTTCCTTTGGCGGTTTCTCTGCACATACTTTAGGTTTTTAGTTAGCTTGTAGCCCCTGGCCTGTTTGCTTAGTTAGAGGTCCTCTTGTTATCATTCTGCCTCGGATTTCCCTTTGTCTCTCATTAAGACCGGGGGGCACCGGAGTTGGGCAGACATAATCCGCCCTTCAAACGTGGCTGCCAAGGGCTCAAGAAACCATAGTCTCGCAAGGGATTTCCGATAGCACGGGTGAGACAACAGAGTTAGGGCGCCAGGGGCTATTCCCTTTCCATTCCCCTTTCCCAGCGTTACGTCCTGGTGCTCTGGACTCACTTCATGAACATCTCCCTTGTTCTGAGCACCAGGAACCTAACAGCAACTGTCTGCCCTAACCGTCAGACCTGCCCTCCAATCCTCCTCCGTCGACCTATGACTCGGGAAACCTACCCTGTCACCTAGGCCTACTCTTCCCTCCTCGTCCGCCACCTGTGCCACAGTGATGGCGGCCAGACCACCAGCCTCTGGATCCTGTGTGGCATCCACTACAGCGAGGCTGCGTGTCTTCCCCGATCTACTGCGCACTGGCAGGGGACCTGCTATGTCCACAGCAACTTGCTGCAAGGGTTCTCCTATGGGCAGAGGCCCAGAGACAACACAACCGCTGGAGTGCCCTGGCTGCCAACGCATGGCACCAGCCTTACAGTTGGTCTGGGCGTCATCCAACATTCCAGACCAGGGTAAGCACTGTGTCAGGCACTTCAGGGTACGGTCTGTCTCCGGGTTACTGTCCAAAGGGGTTTCGCTGGCAACCGACACAGGTTGCGCAGGAACGTTCCCTGAGGGGACCAGTTGGACACATTCCCTATCTGGTCTATCCCCTCCCACTTTCCTGTCTACCCTGTACCTTAACCCTTCCCGCCAGGTCAAACTTCCTGCCCCAACCCTGTCAAGGCCGCTGCCAGAGTGGCGCCTCATGCCTTTCGGGGATGTGTCAGAGAGTTGAGCCTCCCTAAACTCCTGCCTGTGGCCCTTAATCTCGCCTAAATTGGGACACTCTACAGGGGGATCTAGGTGGGGACTACTAGGGTCAGTCTGGTAGGGGTCAGTCATGGAAAAGTCAGTGTGGTTTTTCATACTCACCGCCGGAGTTGGCAAACCACTTGGGTCAGGAGCATCATTGGGCACCCCCACAGGATCAAACGAGCTGGAACCGACATCCTCTGCGTTGCTAGTGGACGTGGGCATACCAGAGGCAAAAGGCATGCGGGGTCGATGTGCTGATCTAGCCGCTGTAATCTTTTCCTCTGGGCTGGTTGATGCTTTGGTTGGCTGTGCTGGCAGTTGTCTAGCAGCTGTAGTCTTTTCCTCTGGGCTGGGCTGTGCTGTAGTAGCTGATGTCAACGGTGGTTTTGGAACTTGACTCCGGGGAATGGCGCCAACAAACGTAGTGACGATCCCACCACCCAGATCATTTCCTTGGACCACATCAGTTGGGAGACCATCCATGATGGCAACTTCTCGCAACTCTGGTCCAGCTCCCCAGTCCAGGTAGACTCTTGCCATGGGAACCGCTTTCTCTGTTCCTTCTGCCAGGGTGACCGTGGCAGTGCGACCCTGCAATACTGCAGCAGGATCTATAAGGTGGGGGCTCACCACAGTGATTGAGGCCCCAGAGTCTCTTAGGCCTTCTCCCTGCAGGGGTCCCACGTGGACTGGCTGCAGGTGCCTCCACATGTTGTGTAGGGGCTGTTTGGCCATGCAGGTGACTCTCTCCGCAGAGTGCACCTGTCTCTCGCCACACTCCATCGGACTGACTGGAGGGGGAACAGTCTCGGTAGGCTCATCTCCTCTCGTCAAACAAGCAAGCCGGGCTCCAGCACTCGGATTTGGGGCACGAGTCTGGGGTGCTTGGGATGCAGGACAGTTCATCCTCAGATGTCCGATTTTCCCACAGCCGTAGCACTTCTTCTCCAGTCGTGGCACCGATGATCTCTGATCAGTTGCAGGGACGCTGCGGTGCGGTTGCTGGCCAGGAGCACCCGGGTTGGAAGATGCTTGTCTTTGGGGGTGATGAGCTGAAGAGGGGGGTCCCCTTGGTGGTGCAGTCTTTTGGAGCTGGCTGCTGGCTGAGCGCTTCTGCCCCTGTGGCCGAATTGCCACATACTTGTCTGCTAATTGGGCAGCCATCTTTAAGCTGGGTGGCTCCCGATCTAGCACCCACTCCTTCACTTCTGGGGCACACCTGCGGTAGAACTGCTCCCTGCAGATCAGGTCGATCAGTGCGTCCCATGTAGTGGCTTCCGAATCCTTCACCCACTTCACCACGTACTGCCGCAGCTGGTTGGCGAACTGCTCATGGGTGCTGCTAGGATTCTTGGGCAAGTCTCTGAACTTCTTCCTGTAAGACTCTGGAGTGATGAAGAATCGCTGGAGGAGGGCCTTCGCGACTTCGTCGTAGTTTCCACAGTCCTCCGTGGCCACTCCTCGATAGGCCTCCAAGGCTTCTCCATGCAGAGTGGGCACAAGGTGTCTCACCCACTCTGACTTGGGTAGATCGTGTAGTTTACAAGTCCTTTCAAAAACTTGCAAATGTCCATCAATGTCCCCATCACTGTCTGCAAACTTGGCAAACTGAATACGTCCTGATCTGTGTACAACAGCTGACAACGGCTCCCGGGGTACCACGGCTTGTGATGCCCGCTCCGCATGCCACATCCGAATGACAAGCATGCGTTCTTGCTCCGTTGCCCTTTCCCCCAATTCCGCTAGCCGATCTGCTAGGGTATCCGGGCCGCCCCCCCCCTGGGACGTTGGGATCCTGGCCCTGCTAGGGATTGCTGGGAAACATTGCTGCTGTGAGAGAGGGTGGGGCTTGTGGGTCTCACCGGTTCCTTACGAAGGTCCACTGTTGGGCCGTCCTCTGCGATGCTGACGCCGTCAGTGCTTTCCACCTCCCCCCGATGGGACTCCTCCCAGCTCCTGAGCGCCGCCTGCATGACGCTTCTGGACGCGTTGAAAGGGATATCCACTCCCTTCTCCTGGCATACGATCTCCAGATCATCCTTGGACATTCCGCTGAATTCCGCCATCTTGTGCATTCTCCTGCGCTGCAGTTACTCCTCTCCTGAGTAACTCGGCTTCTCCAATCAGGTGATGAAAAGCCGCCTGGGAATATCCCACCACTATGCCACCAATTTCTGTGACAGGACGGTACCGGTACGAAAGCACTCGCCGCTTTCGCGTCCCGTTGGCTGCGCACAGAATGGAAGGTCAAGCCGCACGAGGCCTGACCACATAGGGGATTCCCGCTTACCGTCAGTAACCGCCTGTTACTGACTCCACCCAGTGCGCTGTGGGCGGGTTCTCGCTGCCACCACCAAACTCCTAACCTGCCGTGGCGTTTGGAACCACGGTTCTGCTCTGTATGTACCGACGCACTGCCTTACCACACCTGTGTGGTGTTGACGAATCCCCACTAGCCACTTGCTAGGCCTCTACCGGTAGCTGGCGGAAGGCGGAGCTTGGAGACGCTAGGTGCTTCCCTGGACAGCCGGAGAACGGAGCTAGGTTTGGCCTAACCCTGTTGGTCACAAGATGAAGCAGTCATCTTGAGGCAAGGATGTTTATTGCTCAATAACCTTTAAAAAGGCTCCTCCCTATTGCTAGGGACAACAGCATACAATCAGATGTTTTCAGAAGAATAAGATGTTACAACTACTCTGGAGGCACGCAGGTCTCCTTTTTATGTCAATTTTCCACACAGTATCACAGGGGGGTAAGCCCTCCCTGTCTTCTCCAACCAATCAGGTTATTTTACAAAATACCAATAAATCACATTTTACAAGGATATAAGTGCAATAAAACAATATCCTCCTTCCTGTGACCCAGACAACGTTTGGTATCAGATTAGCATTCACTATTGATAAATTTATCACATCTTCAAAATACAGATGTTTCTGGTCATTCACATCTCCAGGCAATCCCAGTCTTTGAGATTACAACAGGAATGGCTACAATACAAACAAACAGTCTTCCTTCCTGTATCGGTCGTTCGTATGTCAATTAAATCAGGTACATGAAACAAGTTCCAAGCCCAGATCCCCCGTGATTAGCACCTCTCTCTAAGGAACTTACACATCAAAAGGTTTTGTCATTCACACCTCTCTGCTAGGACAGGGCCATTAGCATGCCACTTCCTACTGACAGGAGATGATTATTCAGACATTTATAGTAAGTGCATTTTCCCCCTTAAGATACAGCTGACCATATCTTGAATATAAAATAAATACAGTTAAACATGCATTCCTGCAATTGTGCACAGAGCACTACATATGACATGTTAAAACACATCATTAAACAAACTTTTAAACAGTCCGCGCCCAGCGCCGTAAGTACGTTTAACAGTGACGCCAAGCGCCTATTGTCCCTTAATATGGCGCCGGGCACGAGGGTTAACACCTTCAGTGCCGCAGCTGCCATTACACGTGTGGCTGGTTGGTCTCTCCGGCCACAGTAACCCTAGTGAGATAATGGTTACACTGCAGTTGGTGGTTATGTGCATGTGGAGTCCAGATATAGCTCTGGTAAGAGGGACTATTTCAGAGAGTGGGGGCTGCCGTGTACGTTGGCACATTATGTGCGGTGTGTAATAAAAAAACACTAATAAGGATTTGCTCTGATTGACAAGTGTATTTATGGTGTGTCTGTGTGATTGTGCTGGGGTACACTATTAGTGCAACTCCAATTATTGCAGGAAAGTTGATGATTCATTTATTACGAGTCTGCAGCAATATTTTAAACAAATAATAACAGTATAAATTATATAAAATACAATGACGGGGAGGGGGGGGGGATGAGACACTGGAGGAGGGAAGGTGGCGGGAGAGCAAGCACATCCAGACCAGGAGAGAGAGGTGTGTGTGTGTGTGTGTGGGGGTGGGGGTGGGGTGAGATACTGGTGGAGGGAAGGTGCCGGGAGAGCAAGCACAGCCAGACCTGGAGAGAGAGGTGTGTGTGTGTGTGTGGGGGGGGGGGGGGGGGGGGGGGTGAGACACTGGAGGAGGGAAGGTGCCGGGAGAGCAAGCACAGCCAGACCAGGAGAGAGAGGTGTGTGTGTGTATATGTGTGTGTGTGTGTGTGTGTATATGTGTGTGTGTGTGTGTGTGTGTGTGTGTGTAGGGGGGGGGGGGTGAGACACTGGAGGAGGGAAGGTGCCGGGAGAGCAAGCACAGCCAGACCAGGAGAGAGGTGTGTGTGTGTGTGTGTGTGTGTGTGTGTGTGTATGTGGGGGGGCTGCTGCTGCCTCCTGTAACGGGAATCGGACAGGTAATCCCTATAGCCGTCGGGTCACTCTGCATATGCAGATAGACTGCCGGGGACAAAACCCAAAAGTCCTGTGTTTAAAGGACAGCTTTTATCGGGAGAGTGCAATACATATCGCATATGTAAGTACCTAAGGTACTGGTAAGTGGCAGGATGTACTGCATTGTGGATGTGATGCTTAGTACATCCCACCCAAAGTGATGGTGGCCTGTGCTGGAGGCAGTGGGGGGACAGGTCAGGTGTCATAGTGAGAGATTTCGGGAATACTGGGGAGGGGGTGGACAGCGGTCTATGGAGGGGTTACCTTCAGTCTGTGGGTGAGTAACGTATCACAGTGTCTGGAGACAGAGCTGCAGCATTAGTAAGTGGGCGTGATTGCGACTATATGTTATGAGGGCGTGATTGCCCTCTTCTCCCCCCCTCCTGGATCCGCCACTGCCTCTGCTATATCTTCTGCTACTCACTGATCCCTACTGGGGCCACTGCTGGAGATTTATCACCATGACATGCGACCTACCTGCAGTCACTCACGTTGCACACTCACAGAAAATATTTCAGTCTCATCAGGAAACTTTACTAACCTCTAGTAGTACATGTCCTATGTCACAGAAAAGAGACAGACGGTCCTTCACCACATACACTTTCTTTGGTGGCATGAAATGTCCTCTAGGTGGCAGCAAAGGATCAGGACATGGAAGGGCTGAGTATTGAGACAAAGAATCAAAACATTAGTACATGTGTGTGGGGGAGTGTTATAACTGAGTACATTTTAACTTAATAGTCATATAGTATATTCTGCACCGAAACCCAAAATTAAATACTTATTACATACTCGAAAACCAGCAGCTGTCTGACACATTCCCCATATAATGTGGATTTCTCTTTATCCTGAGCTGGAGGTTCTCCAACAATCAAAATTTAGCCTTATAAATACACAAAGATCGGCAGTTGCCAAAAAAAGAAGGATATTGCCTCTTTGGAGAACTCTTTTGAATTAATTACTATTATAATGATATGATTATTTATATTTAAAACATAACTTTTAATATTCTCGTTAAGATATAAGGGGTATGAATTTATTTATATCTGTTATACATATATATATATATAGTTGCCCAATTCACGGCACTCCCGATTCCCAAAAGTGCTTGAAGACTCCACGTAAATGGCCGGTGCCCTCCCTGGTTACAGCAAGGCTGTGTCCAAATATACAATGCAGAGTTTGGGCGGCACTCACGGCGCAGAAAAAACAGACAAGCAAGTCTGAGAGTTGCGATCAACGTTTCAATGTATTTTATAACATTTTCGTCAGGATAACAATGCAATATTTTACTCACGGGTGAGTTAAAAGGGTGAGTAAAATATTGCATTGTTATCCTGACGAAAATGTTATAAAATACATTGAAACGTTGATCGCAACTCTCAGACTTGCTTGTCTGTTTTTTCTGCGCCGTGAGTGCCGCCCAAACTCTGCATTGTATATATATATATACACATATGCAAGGTAAGTATTTATGTCAACCCCCCACCCCCCCAATAAAGGAAGTGATTTATTTATTATATAGACATATAACTGTCTTTGTGGTGAGTATTTTTTAGTGTGACTTTCTTACACAATCCTATAATAAAACAGATATTTTCCAAAGTCACACGGCTTAATTGTCTTATTATTAATTAAACATATCAAAATTATATTCCATGGTTCAACAAAAAGCCACTGCAGCGTAGATCTGGCTTCCATGGGACATCTTCCCACATTCTATATAACACTATTTCCCTCAATAATTGAAGGAATTAATGAATCACGCTGCTGCCCTCTATCAATAACCAAATATAACCGGGTTTGCTAAGTTAGCATATTATGAGTCCTCAGATGGTTGTAATGATACAAATGTAACAAGCGCTTTGCAACTTGTGTGTTCCCTTTGGTAATTATCACAGCTGCTGTAATACAGTTTAGACATATGATACAGATGGTGCCAGTGCTGGCTGTCTATATACCATTAGACTGTATTATTCAGCGTTTGTCATGGTCATGCAGTAAGTTCTTTATTAGATTGCGAGGCTGGATATATACCATGCCTCAATTCCCAAACTTAATACTGCTAAACCATGTTTCAGCCAGGGCTTAAAGTGGTCCTGGTGAGGTGGTGGAACTCATGGAGGAGGACCATGGAGCCACCAGGACCTGAGGATGGAGTAGGTGGCTGCAGCTCATCAGTTACACAGCTATTGATGTAGGTGACGGGGCAGGTTTTTCTGTTGGAATTACTGTGCAGGGCAATGGAGGTGGTGGGACTAGTCCCCCCTATCATTACAGGTGGTGGAACTCACCCCCCCCCCCCCCCCACCACCACCCACTTTAACCCCTGGTTTCAGCATAGGAAAAAGAAAACAAACACATTTCATTGAAAACAACAACACAGACACATCAATTATCATTTCTAGGAATGAGTCCTTACACCGCAGAGAGTTGTATATTACCCTATTGCTATCAGTTTAATATATGAAGCTCACTCAGATCTCTTAAAGGACCTAGACAGTGCGTTAATCATCCACACAAAATAATGTATAAAGTAGTGTGTTATCCAATAAATACCATCTTTCATATGTTTACACGCTGATTGCAACCCATAAATGTGATCTCCATGATGAGTAACAAATATCATTCTGCTGTAGCATATTTAGAGTATATGAAGAATAAATCCTCAGGACACAGAGCTTTACCATTACCCTGCTGTTGTCAACTTAACATTTCAGAGTTCACTCCGATCTGTTAATCAGCACTTCCTATTAATAGATAACACATGAGGCTGCGCACCTTCCAGATATACATCACATTTCATGTGCTGACGCACTAATTACCACCCGGGTTCAGCAGACATCCGATTATCTCCCATACACCTTCTTCTTTTCTCAGGCGTCCACACCTCCCTGCAATGCTGGCAGCACCAGGGCTCATCTTACACCTGGTACAGGGCATGGAGTGGCGCTGTAGCTACATTTTCTCTGGCCTGGCACCTGTCCCCACTCTCACCCTCCATCCGCTCAAAGAAGATGTTGGGAAGCAGATGGGGGTATGTGCATAACAGGCTACTTTCTATTATCCACACTGATTAACAACATCCAATCAATATGCAGCACCACTGTTATATGTTTCAAACTGTGTACTCAATGTCTTATGGTATGGCAAGGGAAAGTGAGCAACACTTTATGTGACAGTGAACAAAGTTAAGTGAACACAATCCCACTTCTCACTACCCTTTGGTTGCTACACACCACTGAGGGGTAACCCTATTAAAAAATTGATATTTGAATGATCACTTTGTGTCTCCAATTGTATTTTAAATGGATAGTCCATTTATATTATTGTGGTGATTATCCTATATTTTTATTGGAACATACATATGTTAAAATATTCTGTGCTCCAAAATGCTCAAATCTTCATACACCAATTATTGCTAACGAGCACAGAATATAAAATAAAATTCATATAAGATCAGCGGACTTTCATGAACATAATGTGAGTGACCCCGTCTGCTGTGTCTTTCTGTACAATTATTTGTTTACACACCCTAAATGTGTTATAGCAGAACGATAGTTACAAGTTATGGTGGTAATTAGTGCGTCAGCACATGAAATGTGATGTATATCTGGAAGGTGCGCAGCCTCATGTGTTATCTATTAATAGGAAGTGCTGATTAACAGATCGGAGTGAACTCTGAAATGTTAAGTTGACAACAGCAGGGTAATGGTAAAAGCTCTGTGTCCTGAGGATTTATTCTTCATACACTCTAAATATGCTACAGCAGAATGATATTTGTTAATCATCATGGAGATCACATTTATGGGTTGCAATCAGCGTGTAAACATATGAAAGATGGTATTTATTGGATAACACACAACTTTATACATTATTTTGTGTGGATGATTAACGCACTGTCTAGTAGAGATGAGCGGGTTCGGTTTCTCTGAATCCGAACCCGCCCGAACTTCATGTTTTTTTACACGGGTCCGAGCGACTCGGATCTTCCCGCCTTGCTCGGTTAACCCGAGCGCGCCCGAACGTCATCATGACGCTGTCGGATTCTCGCGAGGCTCGGATTCTATCGCGAGACTCGGATTCTATATAAGGAGCCGCGCGTCGCGGCCATTTTCACACGTGCATTGAGATTGATAGGGAGAGGACGTGGCTGGCGTCCTCTCCATTTAGAAATTAAAATAGATAGGAGAGTGAGAGTGAGACACTTCATTTACTTACTGGAGCTTAGGAGGAGTTATACTAGTGACTGATGACCAGTGACCTGACCACCAGTGCAGTTTTATAATTTATTATTATTTAATAATCCGTTCTGTTCTTGTTCTCTGCCTGAAAAAAACGATACACAGTGACTCAGTCACACTCACATACCATATCTGTGCTCAGCCCAGTGTGCTGCATCATCTATGTATAATATCTGACTGTGCTCACACAGCTTAATTGTGGGGGAGACTGGGGAGCAGTTATAGGTTATAGCAGGAGCCAGGAGTACATATTAAACAGTGCACACTTTTGCTGCCAGAGTGCCACTGCCAGTGTGACTGACCACTGACCACTGTGACCAGTGACCTGACCACACTGACCACCAGTATAGTATATTGTGATTGAATGTCTGCCTGAAAAAGTACACTCGTCGTGTGACTTGTGTGGTGTTTTTTTATTCTATAAAAATTAAAAAACTCATTCTGCTGACAGACAGTGTCCAGCAGGTCCGTCATTATATAATATATACCTGTCCGGCTGCAGTAGTGATATATATATATTTTTTAGATCATTATTTATCATCCAGTCTATACTAGCAGCAGACACAGTACGGTAGTTCACGGCTGTAGCTACCTCTGTGTCGGCACTCGGCAGTCCATCCATAATTGTATACCACCTACCCGTGGTTTTTTTTTCTTTCTTCTTTATACATACTACATCTCATTATCATCCAGTCTATATTAGCAGCAGACACAGTACAGTACGGTAGTCCACGGCTGTAGCTACCTCTGTGTCGGCACTCGGCAGTCCATCCATAATTGTATACCACCTACCCGTGTTTTTTTTTTCTTTCTTCTTTATACATACTACATCTCATTATCAACCAGTCTATATTAGCAGCAGACACAGTACGGTAGTTCACGGCTGTAGCTACCTCTGTGTCGGCACTCGGCAGTCCATCCATAATTGTATACCACCTACCCGTGGTTTTTTTTTTCTTTCTTCTTTATACATACTACATCTCATTATCAACCAGTCTATATTAGCAGCAGACACAGTACGGTAGTTCACGGCTGTAGCTACCTCTGTGTCGGCACTCGGCAGTCCATCCATAATTGTATACCACCTACCCGTGTTTTTTTTTTTCTTTCTTCTTTATACATACATACTACATCTCATTATCATCCAGTCTATATTAGCAGCAGACACAGTACAGTACGGTAGTCCATGGCTGTAGCTACCTCTGTGTCGGCACTCGGCAGTCCATCCATAATTGTATACCACCTACCCGTGGTTTTTTTTTCTTTCTTCTTTATACATATTACATCTCATTATCAACCAGTCTATATTAGCAGCAGACACAGTACAGTACGGTAGTCCACGGCTGTAGCTACCTCTGTGTCGGCACTCGGCAGTCCATCCATAATTGTATACCACCTACCCGTGGTTTTTTTTTTCTTTCTTCTTTATACATACTACATCTCATTATCATCCAGTCTATATTAGCAGCAGACACAGTACAGTACGGTAGTCCACGGCTGTAGCTACCTCTGTGTTGGCACTCGGCAGTCCATCCATAATTGTATACCACCTACCCGTGGTTTTTTCTTTCTTTCTTCTTTATACATACTACATCTCATTATCAACCAGTCTATATTAGCAGCAGACACAGTACAGTACGGTAGTCCACGGCTGTAGCTACCTCTGTGTCGGCACTCGGCAGTCCATCCATAATTGTATACCACCTACCCGTGGTTTTTATTTTCTTTCTTCTTTATACATACTACATCTCATTATCATCCAGTCTATATTAGCAGCAGACACAGTACAGTACGGTAGTCCACGGCTGTAGCTACCTCTGTGTCGGCACTCGGCAGTCCATCCATAATTGTATACCACCTACCCGTGGTTTTTTTTTCTTTCTTCTTTATACATACTACATCTCATTATCATCCAGTCTATATTAGCAGCAGACACAGTACAGTACGGTAGTCCACGGCTGTAGCTACCTCTGTGTCGGCACTCGGCAGTCCATCCATAATTGTATACCACCTACCCGTGGTTTTTTTTTCTTTCTTCTTTATACATACTACATCTCATTATCAACCAGTCTATATTAGCAGCAGACACAGTACAGTACGGTAGTCCACGGCTGTAGCTACCTCTGTGTCGGCACTCGGCAGTCCATCCATAATTGTATACCACCTACCCATGTTTTTTTTTTTCTTTCTTCTTTATACATACTACATCTCATTATCATCCAGTCTATATTAGCAGCAGACACAGTACAGTACGGTAGTCCACGGCTGTAGCTATCTCTGTGTCGGCACTCGGCAGTTCATCCATAATTGTATACCACCTACCCGTGGTTTTTTTTTTCTTTCTTCTTTATACATACTACATCTCATTATCAACCAGTCTATATTAGCAGCAGACACAGTACAGTACGGTAGTCCACGGCTGTAGCTACCTCTGTGTCGGCACTCGGCAGTCCATCCATAATTGTATACTAGTATCCATCCATCTCCATTGTTTACCTGAGGTGCCTTTTAGTTGTGCCTATTAAAATATGGAGAACAAAAATGTTGAGGTTCCAAAATTAGGGAAAGATCAAGATCCACTTCCACCTCGTGCTGAAGCTGCTGCCACTAGTCATGGCCGAGACGATGAAATGCCAGCAACGTCGTCTGCCAAGGCCGATGCCCAATGTCATAGTACAGAGCATGTCAAATCCAAAACACCAAATATCAGTAAAAAAAGGACTCCAAAACCTAAAATAAAATTGTCGGAGGAGAAGCGTAAACTTGCCAATATGCCATTTACCACACGGAGTGGCAAGGAACGGCTGAGGCCCTGGCCTATGTTCATGGCTAGTGGTTCAGCTTCACATGAGGATGGAAGCACTCAGCCTCTCGCTAGAAAACTGAAAAGACTCAAGCTGGCAAAAGCACCGCAAAGAACTGTGCGTTCTTCGAAATCCCAAATCCACAAGGAGAGTCCAATTGTGTCGGTTGCGATGCCTGACCTTCCCAACACTGGACGTGAAGAGCATGCGCCTTCCACCATTTGCACGCCCCCTGCAAGTGCTGGAAGGAGCACCCGCAGTCCAGTTCCTGATAGTCAGATTGAAGATGTCAGTGTTGAAGTACACCAGGATGAGGAGGATATGGGTGTTGCTGGCGCTGGGGAGGAAATTGACCAGGAGGATTCTGATGGTGAGGTGGTTTGTTTAAGTCAGGCACCCGGGGAGACACCTGTTGTCCGTGGGAGGAATATGGCCGTTGACATGCCTGGT
This sequence comes from Pseudophryne corroboree, assembly GCF_028390025.1. NCBI lineage: Eukaryota > Metazoa > Chordata > Amphibia > Anura > Myobatrachidae > Pseudophryne > Pseudophryne corroboree. The sequence goes on along the minus strand of NW_026967472.1, from coordinate 1,039,940 downwards.
GAAAATACCAAAAAAATCAGCTCTTCAGTGTGGAGGTATTTCAACAGAAAAGCGGACAACAGGTGTCAAGCCGTGTGTTGCCTTTGTCAAGCTGTAATAAGTAGGGGTAAGGACGTTAACCACCTCGGAACATCCTCCCTTATACGTCACCTGCAGCGCATTCATAATAAGTCAGTGACAAGTTCAAAAACTTTGGGCGACAGCGGAAGCAGTCCACTGACCAGTAAATCCCTTCCTCTTGTAACCAAGCTCACGCAAACCACCCCACCAACTCCCTCAGTGTCAATTTCCTCCTTCCCCAGGAATGCCAATAGTCCTGCAGGCCATGTCACTGGCAATTCTGACGAGTCCTCTCCTGCCTGGGATTCCTCCGATGCATCCTTGCGTGTAACGCCTACTGCTGCTGGCGCTGCTGTTGTTGCTGCTGGGAGTCGATGGTCATCCCAGAGGGGAAGTCGTAAGCCCACTTGTACTACTTCCAGTAAGCAATTGACTGTTCAACAGTCCTTTGCGAGGAAGATGAAATATCACAGCAGTCATCCTGCTGCAAAGCGGATAACTGAGGCCTTGACAACTATGTTGGTGTTAGACGTGCGTCCGGTATCCGCCGTTAGTTCACAGGGAACTAGACAATTTATTGAGGCAGTGTGCCCCCGTTACCAAATACCATCTAGGTTCCACTTCTCTAGGCAGGCGATACCGAGAATGTACACGGACGTCAGAAAAAGACTCACCAGTGTCCTAAAAAATGCAGTTGTACCCAATGTCCACTTAACCACGGACATGTGGACAAGTGGAGCAGGGCAGGGTCAGGACTATATGACTGTGACAGCCCACTGGGTAGATGTATGGACTCCCGCCGCAAGAACAGCAGCGGCGGCACCAGTAGCAGCATCTCGCAAACGCCAACTCTTTCCTAGGCAGGCTACGCTTTGTATCACCGGTTTCCAGAATACGCACACAGCTGAAAACCTCTTACGGCAACTGAGGAAGATCATCGCGGAATGGCTTACCCCAATTGGACTCTCCTGTGGATTTGTGGCATCGGACAACGCCAGCAATATTGTGTGTGCATTAAATATGGGCAAATTCCAGCACGTCCCATGTTTTGCACATACCTTGAATTTGGTGGTGCAGAATTATTTAAAAAACGACAGGGGCGTGCAAGAGATGCTGTCGGTGGCCAGAAGAATTGCGGGACACTTTCGGCGTACAGGCACCACGTACAGAAGACTGGAGCACCACCAAAAACTACTGAACCTGCCCTGCCATCATCTGAAGCAAGAAGTGGTAACGAGGTGGAATTCAACCCTCTATATGCTTCAGAGGTTGGAGGAGCAGCAAAAGGCCATTCAAGCCTATACAATTGAGCACGATATAGGAGGTGGAATGCACCTGTCTCAAGCGCAGTGGAGAATGATTTCAACGTTGTGCAAGGTTCTGATGCCCTTTGAACTTGCCACACGTGAAGTCAGTTCAGACACTGCCAGCCTGAGTCAGGTCATTCCCCTCATCAGGCTTTTGCAGAAGAAGCTGGAGACATTGAAGGAGGAGCTAACACGGAGCGATTCCGCTAGGCATGTGGGACTTGTGGATGGAGCCCTTAATTCGCTTCACAAGGATTCACGGGTGGTCAATCTGTTAAAATCAGAGCACTACATTTTGGCCACCGTGCTCGATCCTAGATTTAAAGCCTACCTTGGATCTCTCTTTCCGGCAGACACAAGTCTGCTGGGGTTGAAAGACCTGCTGGTGAGAAAATTGTCAAGTCAAGCGGAACGCGACCTGTCAACATCTCCTCCTTCACATTCTCCCGCAACTGGGGGTGCGAGGAAAAGGCTCAGAATTCCGAGCCCACCCGCTGGCGGTGATGCAGGGCAGTCTGGAGCGACTGCTGATGCTGACATCTGGTCCGGACTGAAGGACCTGACAACGATTACGGACATGTCGTCTACTGTCACTGCATATGATTCTCTCAACATTGAAAGAATGGTGGAGGATTATATGAGTGACCGCATCCAAGTAGGCACGTCACACAGTCAGTACTTATACTGGCAGGAAAAAGAGGCAATTTGGAGGCCCTTGCACAAACTGGCTTTATTCTACCTAAGTTGCCCTCCCACAAGTGTGTACTCCGAAAGAGTGTTTAGTGCCGCCGCTCACCTTGTCAGCAATCGGCGTACGAGGTTACATCCAGAAAATGTGGAGAAGATGATGTTCATTAAAATGAATTATAATCAATTCCTCCGCGGAGACATTGACCAGCAGCAATTGCCTCCACAAAGTACACAGGGAGCTGAGATGGTGGATTCCAGTGGGGACGAATTGATAATCTGTGAGGAGGGGGATGTACACGGTGATATATCGGAGGATGATGATGAGGTGGACATCTTGCCTCTGTAGAGCCAGTTTGTGCAAGGAGAGATTAATTGCTTCTTTTTTGGTGGGGGTCCAAACCAACCCGTCATATCAGTCACAGTCGTGTGGCAGACCCTGTCACTGAAATGATGGGTTGGTTAAAGTGTGCATGTCCTGTTTATACAACATAAGGGTGGGCGGGAGGGCCCAAGGACAATTCCATCTTGCACCTCTTTTTTCTTTAATTTTTCTTTGCGTCATGTGCTGTTTGGGGAGGGTTTTTTGGAAGGGACATCCTGCGTGACACTGCAGTGCCACTCCTAGATGGGCCCGGTGTTTGTGTCGGCCACTAGGGTCGCTTATCTTACTCACACAGCTACCTCATTGCGCCTCTTTTTTTCTTTGCGTCATGTGCTGTTTGGGGAGGGTTTTTTGGAAGGGACATCCTGCGTGACACTGCAGTGCCACTCCTAGATGGGCCCGGTGTTTGTGTCGGCCACTAGGGTCGCTTATCTTACTCACACAGTCAGCTACCTCATTGCGCCTCTTTTTTTCTTTGCGTCATGTGCTGTTTGGGGAGGATTTTTTGGAAGGGACATCCTGCGTGACACTGCAGTGCCACTCCTAGATGGGCCCGGTGTTTGTGTCGGCCACTAGGGTCGCTTATCTTACTCACACAGTCAGCTACCTCATTGCGCCTCTTTTTTTCTTTGCGTCATGTGCTGTTAGGGGAGGGTTTTTTGGAAGGGACATCCTGCGTGACACTGCAGTGCCACTCCTAGATGGGCCCGGTGTTTGTGTCGGCCACTAGGGTCGCTTATCTTACTCACACAGTCAGCTACCTCATTGCGCCTCTTTTTTTCTTTGCGTCATGTGCTGTTTGGGGAGGGTTTTTTGGAAGGGACATCCTGCGTGACACTGCAGTGCCACTCCTAGATGGGCCCGGTGTTTGTGTCGGCCACTAGGGTCGCTTATCTTACTCACACAGTCAGCTACCTCATTGCGCCTCTTTTTTTCTTTGCGTCATGTGCTGTTTGGGGAGGGTTTTTTGGAAGGGACATCCTGCGTGACACTGCAGTGCCACTCCTAGATGGGCCCGGTGTTTGTGTCGGCCACTAGGGTCGCTTATCTTACTCACACAGTCAGCTACCTCATTGCGCCTCTTTTTTTCTTTGCGTCATGTGCTGTTTGGGGAGGGTTTTTTGGAAGGGACATCCTGCGTGACACTGCAGTGCCACTCCTAGATGGGCCCGGTGTTTGTGTCGGCCACTAGGGTCGCTTATCCTACTCACACAGTCAGCTACCTCATTGCGCCTCTTTTTTTCTTTGCGTCATGTGCTGTTTGGGGAGGGTTTTTTGGAAGGGACATCCTGCGTGACACTGCAGTGCCACTCCTAGATGAGCCCGGTGTTTGTGTCGGCCACTAGGGTCGCTTATCTTACTCACACAGTCAGCTACCTCATTGCGCCTCTTTTTTTCTTTGCGTCATGTGCTGTTTGGGGAGGTTTTTTTGGAAGGGACATCCTGCGTGACACTGCAGTGCCACTCCTAGATGGGCCCGGTGTTTGTGTCGGCCACTAGGGTCGCTTATCTTACTCACACAGTCAGCTACCTCATTGCGCCTCTTTTTTTCTTTGCGTCATGTGCTGTTTGGGGAGGGTTTTTTGGAAGGGACATCCTGCGTGACACTGCAGTGCCACTCCTAGATGGGCCCGGTGTTTGTGTCGGCCACTAGGGTCGCCCAGCTTAGTCATCCAGCGACCTAGGTGCAAATTTTAGGACTAAAAATAATATTGTGAGGTGTGAGGTATTCAGAATAGACTGAAAATGAGTGTAAATTATGGTTTTTGAGGTTAATAATACTTTGGGATCAAAATGTCCCCCAAATTCTATGATTTAAGCTGTTTTTTAGTGTTTTTTAAAAAAAAACACCCGAATCCAAAACACACCCGAATCCGACAAAAAAAATTCGGTGAGGTTTTGCCAAAACGCGTTCGAACCCAAAACACGGCCGCGGAACCGAACCCAAAACCAAAACACAAAACCCGAAAAATTTCCGGCGCTCATCTCTACTGTCTAGGTCCTCTAAGAAATCTGAGTGAGCTTTGATATACACTGCTCAAAAAAATAAAGGGAACACTAAAACATCACATCCTAGATCTGAATGAATGAAATACTCTTATTAAATACTTTGTTCTTTACATAGTTGAATGTGCCGACAACAAAATCACACAACAATTATCAATGGAAATCAAATTTATTAACCCATGGAGGTCTGGATTTGGAGTCACACTCAAAATTAAAGTGGAAAAACACACTACAGGCTGATCTAACTTTGATGTAATGTCCTTAAAACAAGTCAAAATGAGGCTCAGTAGTGTGTGTGGCCTCCACGTGCCTGTATGACCTCCCTACAATGCCTGGGCATGCTCCTGATGAGGTGGCGGATGGTCACCTGAGGGCTCTCCTCCCAGACCTGGACTAAAGCATCCACCAACTCCTGGACAGTCTGGTGCAACGTGGCATTGGTGGATGGAGCGAGACATGATGTCCCAGATGTGCTCAATTGGATTCAGGTCTGGGGAACGGGCGGGCCAGTCCATAGCATCAATGCCTTCGTCTTGCAGGAACTGCTGACACTCCAGCCACATGAGGTCTAGCATTGTCTTGCATTAGGAGGAACCCAGGGCCAACCGCACCAGCATATGGTCTCACAAGGGGTCTGAGGATCTCATCTCGGTACCTAATGGCAGTCAGGCTACCTCTGGCGAGCACATGGAGGACTGTGCGGCCCCCCCAAAGAAATTCCACCCCACACCATTACTGACCCACTGCCAAACCGGTCATGCTGGAGGATGTTGCAGGCAGCAGAACGTTCTCCTTGGCGTCTCCAGACTCTGTCACATCTGTCACATGTGCTCAGTGAGAACCTGCTTTCATCTGTGAAGAGCACAGGGCGCCAGTGGCGAATTTGCCAATCTTGGTGTTCTCTGGCAAATGCCAAACGTCCTGCACGGTGTTGGGCTGTAAGCACAACCCCCACCTGTGGACGTCGGGCCCTCATACCACCCTCATGGAGTCTGTTTCTGATCATTTGAGTAGACACATGCACATTTGTGGCTTGCTGGAGGTCATTTTGCAGGGCTCTGGCAGTGTTCCTCCTGTTCCTCCTTGCATAAAGGCGGAGGTAGCGGTCCAGCTGCTGGGTTGTTGCCCTCTGTGGCCGGAGAGACCCCCAGCCCACGTGGACAATGGCGGCGCGGCACTGAAGGGGTTAACCCTCAGTGACCGGCGCCATATTCAAGGACAATGGGCGCTTGGCGCCACTTTTAAACTGTGCACTGGTGTTAAGCGCCATCTTTAAATGTAGTGTGGGTGCTAGGCACCGGGTATTTAAAAATATATTTACTACTGTGTTTTCACCAATGTTATATTTAATGCAATAGGCACAGTTGTAGGATTGCACATTTACATTGCATGCAAATGCCAGCACTTAGAAGGAATGTGTAAGCTGTGTTGGTTTTAAAATGCATTTACGTTTGTGGACAAATGGCCCTGTCCTAGCAGAGAGGTGTGAATGACAAAACCTTTTGATGTGTAAAGATGCTAATCACGGGGTCTATGGGCTTGGAACCTGTTTCATGTACCTCATTTAATTGATATACGAACCCTGAATGGCAGATGCAGGAAGGAAGACTGTTTGTTTGTATTGTAGCCTTTCCTGTTGTAATCTCAAATACTGGGTTTGCCTGGAGATGTGACTGAGACAGAAACATTTGTATTTTGAAGCTATGTGATAAATTTATCACATAGCTTCAAAATACAAATGTTTCCGTCTCAGTCACATCTCCAGGCAAACCCAGTGTTTGAGATTACAACAGGAAAGGCTGCAATACAAACAAACAGTCTTCCTTCCTGCATCTGCCATTCAGGGTTTGTATATCAATTAAATCAGGTACATGAAACAGTTTCCAAGCCCATAGACCCCGTGATTAGCATCTTTACACATCAAAAGGTTTTGTCATTCACACCTCTCTGCTAGGACAGGGCCATTAGCATGCCACTTCCTACTGACAGGAGATGATTATTCAGACATTGAAAAGAGTAAGTGCATTTTCCCCTTTAAAATACAGGTGACCATATCTTGAATATAAAATAAATACAGTTAAACATGCATTCCTACAATTGTGCACAGAGCACTACATATGACATGTTAAGACAAATCATTAAACAAACTTTTAAACAGTCCGCGCCCAGCACCGTAAGTACGTTTAACAGTGACGCCAAGCGCCCATTGTCCCTTAATATGGCACCGGGCACGAGGGTTAACCCCTTCTGTGCCGCAGCGGCCATTGTCCACGTGGGCTGGGGGTCTCTCTGGCCACACTCCCCCCCCCCCATTCAAGCGGATCAACCAGGGACCCATGTCCCAACGATTTGGTCCCTGGTCCCGCGGTCCTTAATGGGGTTGAAGGTGACGCTACCTGGGGGGTGTAGGCTCCGGCCTAGACAGTTCATCCATAGTGCAGTGGGCCTCTCTTCGTGGGTGCACAATGTACAAATAGTCCACCTGAAGTCCAAGTTCAAGGCTCCACCACAAAAGTCTGTCCAATTTCCCCAAGGTAGGTTGCAGCCACCTAACAGGTGGGTGGTAAGTCACCACGGTGGGGGGCCAGTTACACACAAGTGCCACCCACGGTGTCCCAATTGTGGCATACCCCACCTCCCACAATAGCAGTATACTGCTCAAACAGGCCACAGGGTGCTCCTGCCCATATGGCTCTTTCTGGCTCGGTACTGCTCCCAGTCCATGCAGTGGTGCAGTAGTTCGTAACACACAGTCCTGGTCAAGAATGTGCGCCATCAGCACTGGAGCGGGTACCCGAGCCTCCTTCAATAACTGGAATGCCAACTCGCAAGCGGGTGCAAAGTCCACTGACTTGGGAATGCCCTTCCTAGCCATCTCTGTCAAGGGGTTCACTACAGGACTAAAGTCAATGACAACGTGTCCGTAGGGCCTTACAGGTTCTAAGGTCAGTACCGGTCTGGGTGATGTGGGTCGGGGACAGCCTCTGGTTGCCTCCTCCCCCTCTGGTTTGGGCCTACCCCTGTCTCCTCCCACATGGTGCCCCAGGCACTGCACCTCCGTCATACCTATCTGGCAACTGTCTGCCCGAACTGTCAGACCTGCCCTCCAATCCTCTTCTGTCGACCTATGACTCGGGAAACCTACCCTGTCACCTAGGCCTACTCTTCCCTCCTCGTCCGCTACCTGTGCCACAGTGACGGCGGCCAGACCACCAGCCTCTGGATCCTGTGTGGCATCCACTACAGGGAGGCTGCGTGTCTTCCCCGATCTACTGAGCACAGGCAAGGGACCTGCTATGTCCACAGCAACTTGCTGCAAGGCTTCTCCTATGGGCAGAGGCCCAGAGACAAAACAACCGCTGGAGTGCCCCAGCTGCCAACACATGGCACCAGCCTTACAGTTAGTCTGGGCTTCATCCGACATTCCAGACCAGGGTAAGCTCTGTGTCAGGCACTTCAGGGTAGTCTGTCTCCGGGTTACTGTCCAAAGGGGTTTCGCTGGCAACCGACACCGGTTGCGCAGGAACGTTACCTGGGGGAAACCAGTTGGACACATTCCCTATCTGGTCAATCCCCTCCCACTTTCCTGGCTACCCTGTACCTTAACCCTTCCCGCCAGGTCAAACTTCCTGCCCCAACCCTGTCAAGGCCGCTGCCAGAGTGGCGCCTCATGCCTTTCAGGGATGGGTCAGAGGGTTGAGCCTCCTTAAACTCCTGCCTGCGGCCCTCAATCTCTCCTAAATTGGGACACACTACAGGGGGATCTAGGTGGGGACTACTAGGGTCAGTCTGGTAGGGGTCAGTCATGGAAAAGTCAGTGTGGTTTCTCATACTCACCGCCGGAGTTGGCAAACTACTTGGGTCAGGACCATCATTGGGCACCCCCACAGGATCAAACGAGCTGCACCCAACATCCTTTGCGTTGCTAGTGGACGTAGGCATACCAGAGGCAAAAGGCATGCGGGGTCGATGTGCTGATCTAGCCGCTGTAATCTTTTCCTCTGGGCTGGTTGAAGCTGTGGTTGGCTATGCTGGCAGTTGTCTAGCAGCTGTAGTCTGTTCCTCTGGGCTGGGCTGTGCTGGAGCAGCTGATGTCAACGGTGGTTGTGGAACTTGACTCCGGGGGAATGGCGCCAACAAATGTAGTGACGATCCCACCACCCAGATCATTTCCTAGGACCGCATCAGTTGGGAGACCATCCATGACGGCAACTTCTCGCAACTCTGGTCCAGCTCCCCAGTCCAGGTAGACTCTTGCCATGGGAACCGCTTTCTCCATTCCATGTGCTAGGGTGACCTTGGCAGTGCGACCCTGCAATACTGCAGCAGGATCTATAAGGTTGGGGCTCACCACAGTGATTGAGGCCCCAGAGTCTCTTAGGCTTTCCCCCGGCAGGGGTCCCACGTGGACCGGCTGCAGGTGCCTCCACATGTTGTGTAGGGGCTGTTTGGTCATGCAGGTGACTCTCTCCGCAGAGTTCACCTGTGTCTCCCCACACTCCATCGGACTGACTGGAGGGGGAACAGTCTCTGTAGGCTCATCTCCTCTCGACAAACAAGCGATCCGGGCTCCAGCACTCGGATTTGGAGCACGAGTCTGGGGTGCTTGGGATGCAGGACAGTTCATCCTCAGATGTCCGATTTTCCCACAGCCGTAGCACTTCTTCTCCAGTCGTGGCACCGATGATCTCTGATCAGTTGCAGGGACGCTGCGGTGCGGTTGCTGGCCAAGAGCACCCGGGTTGGAAGATGCTTGTCTGTGGGGGTGTTGAGTTGAAGAGGGGTGTCCCCTTGGTGGTATAGTCTTTTGGAGCTGGCTGCTGGCTGGGCGCTTCTGGCCCTGTGGCCGAATTGCCACATACTTGTCTGCTAACTGGGCAGCCATCTTTAAGCTGGGTTGCTTCCGATCTAGCACCCACTCCTTCACTTCTTGGGCGCACCTGCGGTAGAACTGCTCCCTGCAGATCAGGTCGATCAGTGCGTCCCATGTAGTGGCTTCCGAATCCTTCACCCACTTCACCACATACTGCCGCAGCTGGTTGGCGAACTGCTCATGGGTGCTGCTAGGATTCTTGGGCAAGTCTCTGAACTTCTTCCTGTAAGACTCTGTAGTGATGAAGAATCGCTGGAGGAGGGCCTTCGCAACTTCGTCGTAATCCCCACAGTCATCCGTGGCCACTCCCCGATAGGCCTCCAATGCCTCTCCATGCAGAGTGGGCACAAGGTGTCTCACCCACTCCGACTTGGGTAAATCATGTAGTTTACAAGTCCTTTCAAAAACTTGTAAATGTCCATCAATGTCCCCATTACTGTCTGCAAACTTGGCAAACTGAATGCGTCCCGATCTGTGTACAACAGCTGACAACAGCTCCCGGGGTACCACGGCCTGTGGTGCCCGCTCATCACGCCACATCTGGATGATGATCAAGCGCTCTTGGTCCGTTGCCCTTTCCCCCAATCCCGCTAGCCGATCTGCTAGGGTATCCGGGCCGCCCCCCCTGGGACGTTGGGATCCTGGCCCTGCTAGGGATTGCTGGGAAACATTGCTGCTGTGAGAGAGGGCGGGGCTTGGTCTCACCGTTTCCTTACGAAGGTCCACTGTTGGGCCGTTCTCTGCGATGCTGACGCCGTCAGTGCTTTCCATCTCCGCCCGATGGGACTCCTCCACGCTCATGAGCGCCGCCTTCATGACGCTTCTGGACACGTTGAAAGGGATATCCACACCCTTCTCCTGGCACACGATCTCCAGATCATCCTTGGACATTCCGCTGAATTCCGCCATCTTGTGCGTTCTCCTGCGCTGCAGTTACTCCTCCTCTGAGTAACTCGGCTTCTCCAATCGGGTGATGAAAAGCCGCCTGGGATTATCCCACCGCTATGTCACCAATTTCTGTGACAGGACGGTCCCGTACGAAAGCACTCGCCGCTTTCGCGTCCCGTCTCCTGCGCACAGAATGGAGGGTCAGGTCACACAAGGCCTGACCACATAGGGGATTCCCGCTTACCGTCAGTAACCGCCTGTTACTGACTCCACCCACTGCGCTGTGGGCGGGTTTATGCTGCCACCACCAAACTCCTAACCTGCCGTGGCGTTTGGAACCACGGTTCTGCTCTGTATGTGCCGACGCACTGCCTTACCACACCTGTGTGGTGTTGACGAATCCCCACTAGCCACTTGCTAAGCCTCTACCAGTAGCTGGCGGAAGGCGGAACTTGTAGACGTTAGGTGCTTCCCTGGACAGCCGGAGGACGGAGCTATGTTTGGCATAACCCTGTAGGTCACAAGATGACGCGGTCTTCTTGAGGCAAATGGTATTTATTTGCAATAGTTCTAAAGAGAACTCTTCCCTATTGCTAGGGGCAACAGCATACAGCAAGATGTTCCAGCAGAATAAGATGGTACAACTACAATCTGGAGGTACGCAGGCCTCCTTTTTATGTCAATTTTCCACACAGTACCACAGGGGGGTAAGCCCTCCCTGTCTTCTCCAACCAATCACGTTATTTTACAAAATACCAATAAATAAATTACATTTCAAAAGGAGATAAGTGCAATAAAACAATATCCTCCTTCCTGTCACCGAGACAACGTTTGGCATCAGATTAACATTCACTATTGATAAATTTATCACGTAGCTTCAAAATACAAATGTTTCTGTCTCATTCACATCTCCAGGCAAACCCAGTGTTTGAGATTACAAAAGGAAAGGCTGCAATACAAACAAACAAACAGTCTTCCTTCCTGCATCTGCCATTCAGGGTTCGTATATCAATTAAATCAGGTACATGAAACAGGTTCCAAGCCCATAGACCCCGTGATTAGCATCTTTACACATCAAAAGGTTTTGTCATTCACACCTCTCTGCTAGGACAGGGCCATTAGCATGCCACTTCCTACTGACAGGAGATGATTATTCAGACAGTGATAAGAGTAAGTGCATTTTCCCCTTTAAAATACAGGTGACCATTTCTTGAATATAAAATAAATACAGTTAAACATGCATTCCTACAATTGTGCACAGAGCACTACATATGACATGTTAAGACACATCATTAAACAAACTTTTAAACAGTCCGCGCCCAGCGCCGTAAGTACGTTTAACAGTGACGCCAAGCGCCCATTGTCCCTTAATATGGCGCCAGGCACGAGGGTTAACCCCTTCAGTGCCGCAGCGGCCATTGTCCACGTGGGCTGGGTGTCTCTCCGGCCACAATTATCATAATGAATGAGACCATTATCGATATATTGTTATAATGCTTTATTTAACTGCAGGCTTTTCCCACAAGCTCATTTATTGAATATTGCTCATTTATTGAATATTGATTTTGATTGCTGGATAAGCTATGGCTAGTGTGGGTTAGAACAAGTTGTTATATTGGTAATATGTTGCACTGCACTTGTATGTTTCTTTTCTTTAATTATGTTATATCTGGTTGCTTAGATACCATCCTGCCGCGCGCAGCCATATGACGTCACGGGCCGGCAGCGCGATGCCCGCAGCTACACCTTGAGTGAGCAGAGAGCGTGTCCAGCGGTTTCCATGGGAGCCGAGTCCTGGCACAGCTTAATGACGTCACCGGAGGGCGACGCGGAAACGCTGCTGGGCGTCCGGCAGATCAAAATGGCGCCGTGGAGCAGGTGAGTAACATTTTAGTCTTGATTGTTAGTTTGTGTTTGTATATATGTATGTTCATTGGTTCAGTTTGGGCTATGATGACCCTAAGGACAGGGAGATTACCCCGAAACATGTCGGATTAAACTGACCACGTTGTTACCTGCTTAAAACGTCTGTTTGAGTGCCGCCTCTTTTCCCCATCTGTATCCAGAGGTATTTGCCTGGATGCATGGATGTGAATGATTGTCACATTTGAGCTTTTCCTGTCCATCTTAATGATCCGTTCATGTAAGCAGTGTGTGAAGTATGATGCAGAAACTCTACTGACATGAATCCACCCATTACAGCAGCGTATTATGATATGAGGGGTCTGGGGTAACGATGTGCGGATCATATTCCCCCTGATAGTGCGGCACTAGGCCGGGGAAGACATAACCCCCAGCTGAGCCTTTTCGCCAGGTACAGTACCTTTTTTTTATGGTCTGTACCGATTTTGGCCCTTTACCCGTGGCCACGCCGCCTTTTCGAGTTTGTGCCGATTTTGGGGGATATGTATGAAAGTGCCTGCATTTAGCCTTATTGCGCATGCGTCGGGGGCCTCCGGTGGCACAGGAAGGAAGCAGGGGAGAAGGGCACATGCTCACATCTACGGCGCCAATCCCAGCCGAGCCAATGTGGAAGGAGCGCTATCACGGGACAGGTAAGATAACGCCCTCCCACATCAGTTGCCACACATGTAATACATTGTGGTGGTGGGTGCGGGCGTATCACCACGATAATGTTGTGATATGCCCCCAGGCACATAACGTCCGTTAGGACCCGTTAGGACGTTTTTCATACATCGCCCCCTTTATGTGTAAAATGTTGGAGGGTATGGGAAGAGATATGGCACACTGTGTGCACAGGCGGGACAGTGTAATGTGTGCATGGTGGGAGGTGCTGCCCCCATTCTGACCTTTCCGGTTATTACCCCATCCCAGAACCACCCCTGAACCGATCACACCCCTATAACACTGGTCACAACTCCCACATTACTAATCACTTCTGCATGGCTCTAGTCACACCGCCTGTGGGGCACATAGTAGGCCCTCCATGAATTCCAGCTCCAGGCTCACGTGGACCTTTATCTGCCAAGGATTGTAAGTGTCCATCTTCCACATTCCGTGTATAGTCCATACATTGTATGCACTTGTCACATGATGAATCCTCTGTGTGCGGTGCTGGTGTGTGTGATTTATACATATCACAGGTCAGTAGTCATTAGGGTACAGTCCGTGTATAGTCCATACATTGTATGCGCTTGTCACATGATGAATCCTCTGTGTGCGGTGCTGGTGTGTGCGACTTATACATATCACAGGTCAGTAGTCATTAGGGTACAGTCCGTGTATAATCCATACATTGTATGCGCTTGTCACATGATGAATGTACTGTGTGCGGTGCTGGTGTGTGTGACTTATACATATCACAGGTCAGTAGTCATTAGGGTACAGTCCGTGTATAATCCATACATTGTATGCGCTTGTCACATGATCAATGTACTGTGTGCGGTGCTGGTGTGTGTGATTTATACATATCAGAGGTCAGTAGTCATTAGGACACAGTCCGTGTATAATCCATACATTGTATGCGCTTGTCACATGATGAATGTACTGTGTGCGGTGCTGGTATGTGTGATTTATACATTTTACAGGTCAGTAGTCATTAGGGTACAGTCCGTGTATAATCCATACATTGTATGCGCTTGTCACATGATCAATGTACTGTGTGCGGTGCTGGTGTGTGTGACTTATACATCTCACAGGTCAGTAGTCATTAGGGTACAGTCCGTGTATAATCCATACATTGTATGCGCTTGTCACATCATGAATGTACTGTGTGCGGTGCTGGTGTGTGTGACTTATACATATCACAGGTCAGTAGTCATTAGGGCACAGTCCGTGTATGATCCATACATTGTATGCGCTTGTCACATGATGAATGTACTGTGTGCGGTGCTGGTGTGTGTGACTTATACATCTCACAGGTCAGTAGTCATTAGGGTACAGTCCGTGTATAATCCATACATTGTATGCGCTTGTCACATGATGAATGTACTGTGTGCGGTGCTGGTGTGTGTGACTTATACATATCACAGGTCAGTATTCATTAGGACACAGTCCGTGTATAATCCATACATTGTATGCTCTTGTCACATGATCAATGTACTGTGTGCGGTGCTGGTGTGTGTGACTTTTACATATCACAGGTCAGTAGTCATTAGGGCAAAGTCTGTGTATAATCCATACATTGTATGCGCTTGTCACATGATGAATGTACTGTGTGCGGTGCTGGTGTGTGTGACTTATACATATCACAGGTCAGTAGTCATTAGGGTACAGTCCGTGTATAATCCATACATTGTATGCGCTTGTCACATGATGAATGTACTGTGTGCGGTGCTGGTGTGTGTGACTTATACATAGCCCAGGTCAGCAGTCATTAGGGTACAGTCCGTGTATAATCCATACATTGTATGCGCTTGTCACATGATGAATGTACTGTGTGCGGTGCTGGTGTGTGTGACTTATACATATCACAGGTCAGTATTCATTAGGACACAGTCCGTGTATAATCCATACATTGTATGCTCTTGTCACATGATCAATGTACTGTGTGCGGTGCTGGTGTGTGTGACTTTTACATATCACAGGTCAGTAGTCATTAGGGCAAAGTCTGTGTATAATCCATACATTGTATGCGCTTGTCACATGATGAATGTACTGTGTGCGGTGCTCAGGGCCGGTGCAAGGTTTCTCGGCACCCTAGGCAAAATGTCTGCCTACTGCCCCTTCCCCCTACCCACCCTTCAGATGAAAGGCATGCTGCTCTCACCCCCTACTCTGTTAAATGTCTGCTGTTCTATCCCCCCCCACCATCTGTGTGCATGGTGCTGATCATCCCCCCAGACTGTGTGCATGCCTGCTCCTCATCTCCTCCCCCCCCACCATCTGTGTGCATGGTGCTGATCATCCCCCCAGACTGTGTGCATGCCTGCTCCTCATCTACCCCCCTCACCACACTGCTGCTCTCGCCCTCTTTCCTTATCAATGCAGAGAATGCACTGTGCAGACACCTCACCTGCAGGCTGCAGTGCAGAGTTGGGACAGAGTAGTCTGTGAAAGAGCCTGGAATGAAGAGCAGTGCTCCATGTCACCCCCAGCCAGGACTCCAGGAGCTGTCAAAGTTACTGCCTGTGCCGGGTGGAGGTGGAGCTGGGGGCTGCAATACGGGAGCTTAGCAGCCACGGCTACTGTAAGATACGAGTTCTGGGGGATTGTAGTGGCTGAGAAAGGTAGGACAATGCAACCTTTTTCAGGCAGCTGTAGCAGGCCGCCCCCTCAGGTGCCGGCGCCCCTAGGCAGCTGCCTAAAGCTGCCTAGTGGAAGCTCCGGCCCTGGCGGTGCTGGTGTGTGTGACTTATACATATCACAGGTCAGTAGTCATTAGGACACAGTCCGTGTATAATCCATACATTGTATGCGCTTGTCACATGATCAATGTACTGTGTGCGGTGCTGGTGTGTGTGACTTATACATCTCACAGGTCAGTAGTCATTAGGGTACAGTCCGTGTATAATCCATACATTGTATGCGCTTGTCACATCATGAATGTACTGTGTGCGGTGCTGGTGTGTGTGACTTATACATATCACAGGTCAGTAGTCATTAGGGCACAGTCCGTGTATAATCCATACATTGTATGCGCTTGTCACATGATGAATGTACTGTGTGCGGTGCTGGTGTGTGTGATTTATACATCTCACAGGTCAGTAGTCATTAGGGTACAGTCCGTGTATAATCCATACATTGTATGCGCTTGTCACATGATGAATGTACTGTGTGCGGTGCTGGTGTGTGTGACTTATACATATCACAGGTCAGTAGTCATTAGGACACAGTCCGTGTATAATCCATACATTGTATGCTCTTGTCACATGATCAATGTACTGTGTGCGGTGCTGGTGTGTGTGACTTTTACATATCACAGGTCAGTAGTCATTAGGGCAAAGTCTGTGTATAATCCATACATTGTATGCGCTTGTCACATGATGAATGTACTGTGTGCGGTGCTGGTGTGTGTGACTTATACATATCACAGGTCAGTAGTCATTAGGGTACAGTCCGTGTATAATCCATACATTGTATGCGCTTGTCACATGATGAATGTACTGTGTGCGGTGCTGGTGTGTGTGACTTATACATATCACAGGTCAGTAGTCATTAGGACACAGTCCGTGTATAATCCATACATTGTATGCGCTTGTCACATGATGAATGTACTGTGTGCGGTGCTGGTGTGTGTGACTTATACATATCACAGGTCAGTAGTCATTAGGACACAGTCCGTGTATAATCTATACATTGTATGCGCTTGTCACATGATGAATGTACTGTGTGCGGTGCTGGTGTGTGTGACTTATACATATCACAGGTCAGTAGTCATTAGGACACAGTCCGTGTATAATCCATACATTGTATGCGCTTGTCACATGATGAATGTACTGTGTGCGGTGTTGGTGTGTGTGACTTTTACATATCACAGGTCAGTAGTCATTAGGGCACAGTCCGTGTATAATCCATACATTGTATGCGCTTGTCACATGATGAATGTACTGTGTGCGGTGCTGGTGTGTGTGATTTATACATATCACAGGTCAGTAGTCATTAGGACACAGTCCGTGTATAATCTAGAGATGTGCACTTGAAATTTTTCGGGTTTTGTGTTTTGGTTTTGGGTTCGGTTCCGCGGCTGTGTTTTGGGTTCGACCGCGTTTTGGCAAAACCTCACCGAATTTTTTTTGTCGGATTCGGGTGTGTTTTGGATTCGGGTGTTTTTTTCAAAAAACTCTAAAAAACAGCTTAAATCATAGAATTTGGGGGTCATTTTGATCCCAAAGTATTATTAACCTCAAAAACCATAATTTCCACTCATTTTCAGTCTATTCTGAACACCTCACACCTCACAATATTATTTTTAGTCCTAAAATTTGCACCGAGGTCGCTGGATGACTAAGCTAAGCGACCCTAGTGGCCGACACAAACACCTGGCTCATCTAGGAGTGGCACTGCAGTGTCACGCAGGATGGCCCTTCCAAAAAACACTCCCCAAACAGCACATGACGCAAAGAAAAAAAGAGGCGCAATGAGGTAGCTGTGTGAGTAAGCTAAGTGACCCTAGTGGCCGACACAAACACCTGGCCCATCTAGGAGTGGCACTGCAGTGTCACGCAGGATGGCCCTTCCAAAAAACACTCCCCAAACAGCACATGACGCAAAGAAAAAAAGAGGCGCAATGAGGTAGCTGTGTGAGTAAGATAAGCGACCCTAGTGGCCGACACAAACACCTGGCCCATCTAGGAGTGGCACTGCAGTGTCACGCAGGATGGCCCTTCCAAAAAACACTCCCCAAACAGCACATGACGCAAAGAAAAAAAGAGGCGCAATGAGGTAGCTGTGTGAGTAAGCTAAGCAACCCTAGTGGCCGACACAAACACCTGGCCCATCTAGGAGTGGCACTGCAGTGTCACGCAGGATGGCCCTTCCAAAAAACACTCCCCAAACAGCACATGACGCAAAGAAAAATGAAAGAAAAAAGAGGTGCAAGATGGAATTGTCCTTGGGCCCTCCCACCCACCCTTATGTTGTATAAACAGGACATGCACACTTTAACCAACCCATCATTTCAGTGACAGGGTCTGCCACACGACTGTGACTGAAATGACGGGTTGGTTTGGACCCCCACCGAAAAAGAAGCAATTAATCTCTCCTTGCACAAACTGGCTCTACAGAGGCAAGATGTCCACCTCATCATCATCCTCCGATATATCACCGTGTACATCCCGCTCCTCACAGATTATCAATTCGTCCCCACTGGAATCCACCATCTCAGCTCCCTGTGTACTTTGTGGAGGCAATTGCTGCTGGTCAATGTCTCCACGGAGGAATTGATTATAATTCATTTTAATGAACATCATCTTCTCCACATTTTCTGGAAGTAACCTCGTACGCCGATTGCTGACAAGGTGAGCGGCGGCACTAAACACTCTTTCGGAGTACACACTTGTGGGAGGGCAACTTAGGTAGAATAAAGCCAGTTTGTGCAAGGGCCTCCAAATTGCCTCTTTTTCCTGCCAGTATAAGTACGGACTGTCTGACGTGCCTACTTGGATGCGGTCACTCATATAATCCTCCACCATTCTTTCAATGTTGAGAGAATCATATGCAGTGCCAGTAGACGACATGTCCGTATCCGTAATCGTTGGCAGGTCCTTCAGTCCGGACCAGATGTCAGCATCAGCAGTCGCTCCAGACTGCCCTGCATCACCGCCAGCGGGTGGGCTCGGAATTCGGAGCCTTTTCCTCGCACCCCCAGTTGCGGGAGAATGTGAAGGAGGAGATGTTGACAGGTCGCGTTCCGCTTGACTTGACAATTTTCTCACCAGCAGGTCTTTGAACCCCAGCAGACTTGTGTCTGCCGGAAAGAGAGATCCAAGGTAGGTTTTAAATCTAGGATCGAGCACGGTGGCCAAAATGTAGTGCTCTGATTTCAACAGATTGACCACCCGTGAATCCTTGTTAAGCGAATTAAGGGCTCCATCCACAAGTCCCACATGCCTAGCGGAATCGCTCTGTGTTAGCTCCTCCTTCAATGTCTCCAGCTTCTTCTGCAAAAGCCTGATGAGGGGAATGACCTGACTCAGGCTGGCAGTGTCTGAACTGACTTCACGTGTGGCAAGTTCAAAGGGCAGCAGAACCTTGCACAACGTTGAAATCATTCTCCACTGCGCTTGAGACAGGTGCATTCCACCTCCTATATCGTGCTCAATTGTATAGGCTTGAATGGCCTTTTGCTGCTCCTCCAACCTCTGAAGCATATATAGGGTTGAATTCCACCTCGTTACCACTTCTTGCTTCAGATGATGGCAGGGCAGGTTCAGGCATTTTTGGTGGTGCTCCAGTCTTCTGTACGTGGTGCCTGTACGCCGAAAGTGTCCCACAATTCTTCTGGCCACCGACAGCATCTCTTGCACGCCCCTCTCGTTTTTTAAATAATTCTGCACCACCAAATTCAAGGTATGTGCAAAACATGGGACGTGCTGGAATTTGCCCATATTTAATGCACACACAATATTGCTGGCGTTGTCCGATGCCACAAATCCACAGGAGAGTCCAATTGGGGTAAGCCATTCCGCGATGATCTTCCTCAGTAGCTGTAAGAGGTTTTCAGCTGTGTGCGTATTCTGGAAACCGGTGATACAAAGCGTAGCCTGCCTAGGAAAGAGTTGGCGTTTGCGAGATGCTGCTACTGGTGCCGCCGCTGCTGTTCTTGCGGCGGGAGCCCATACATCTACCCAGTGGGCTGTCACAGTCATATAGTCCTGACCCTGCCCTGCTCCACTTGTCCACATGTCCGTGGTTAAGTGGACATTGGGTACAACTGCATTTTTTAGGACACTGGTGAGTCTTTTTCTGACGTCCGTGTACATTCTCGGTATCGCCTGCCTAGAGAAGTGGAACCTAGATGGTATTTGGTAACGGGGGCACACTACCTCAAGAAATTGTCTAGTTCCCTGTGAACTAACGGCGGATACCGGACGCACGTCTAACACCAACATAGTTGTCAAGGCCTCAGTTATCCGCTTTGCAACAGGATGACTGCTGTGATATTTCATCTTCCTCGCAAAGGACTGTTGGACAGTCAATTGCTTACTGGAAGTAGTACAAGTGGTCTTCCGACTTCCCCTCTGGGATGACCATCGACTCCCAGCAGCAACAACAGCAGCACCAGCAGCAGTAGGCGTTACACGCAAGGATGCATCGGAGGAATCCCAGGCAGGAGAGGACTCGTCAGAATTGCCAGTGACATGGCCTGCAGGACTATTGGCATTCCTGGGGAAGGAGGAAATTGACACTGAGGGAGTTGGTGGGGTGGTTTGCGTGAGCTTGGTTACAAGAGGAAGGGATTTACTGGTCAGTGGACTGCTTCCGCTGTTGCCCAAAGTTTTTGAACTTGTCACTGACTTATTATGAATGCGCTGCAGGTGACGTATAAGGGAGGATGTTCCGAGGTGGTTAACGTCCTTACCCCTACTTATTACAGCTTGACAAAGGCAACACACGGCTTGACAAATGTTGTCCGCATTTCTGTTGAAATACTTCCACACCGAAGAGCTGATTTTTTTGGTATTTTCACCAGGCATGTCAATGGCCATATTCCTCCCACGGACAACAGGTGTCTCCCCGGGTGCCTGACTTAAACAAACCACCTCACCATCAGAATCCTCCTTGTCAATTTCCTCCCCAGCGCCAGCAACACCCATATCCTCCTCATCCTGGTGTACTTCAACACTGACATCTTCAATCTGACTATCAGGAACTGGACTGCGGGTGCTCCTTCCAGCACTTGCAGGGGGCGTGCAAATGGTGGAAGGCGCATGCTCTTCACGTCCAGTGTTGGGAAGGTCAGGCATCGCAACCGACACAATTGGACTCTCCTTGTGGATTTGGGATTTCGAAGAACGCACAGTTCTTTGCTGTGCTTTTGCCAGCTTGAGTCTTTTCATTTTTCTAGCGAGAGGCTGAGTGCTTCCATCCTCATGTGAAGCTGAACCACTAGCCATGAACATAGGCCAGGGCCTCAGCCGTTCCTTGCCACTCCGTGTGGTAAATGGCATATTGGCAAGTTTACGCTTCTCCTCCGACAATTTTATTTTAGATTTTTGAGTCCTTTTTTTACTGATATTTGGTGTTTTGGATTTTACATGCTCTGTACTATGACATTGGGCATCGGCCTTGGCAGACGACGTTGCTGGCATTTCATCGTCTCGGCCATGACTAGTGGCAGCAGCTTCAGCACGAGGTGGAAGTCGATCTTGATCTTTCCCTATTTTTGGAACCTCAACATTTTTGTTCTCCATATTTTAATAGGCACAACTAAAAGGCACCTCAGGTAAACAATGGAGATGGATGGATACTAGTATACTTATGGATGACGAGCGACTGCCGACACAGAGGTAGCTACAGCCGTGGACTACCGTACTGTGTCTGCTGCTAATATAGACTGGATGATAATGAGATAAAATTAAAATATATATATATATATATATATATATATATATATATCACACTAGTACTGCAGCCGGACAGGTATATATTATGTAATGACGGACCTGCTGGACACTGTCTGTCAGCACTGCAGACTCCTAAAGTAAGCTACTAGTATCAAGAAGATAGAAAAAAAAAAAAACCACGGGTAGGTGGTATACAATTATGGATGGACGAGCGACTGCCGACACAGAGGTAGCTACAGCCGTGGACTACCGTACTGTGTCTGCTGCTAATATAGACTGGATGATAATGAGATAAAATTAAAATATATATATATATCACACTAGTACTGCAGCCGGACAGGTATATATTATGTAATGACGGACCTGCTGGACACTGTCAGCACTGCAGACTCCTAAAGTAAGCTACTAGTATCAAGAAGATAGAAAAAAAAAAACCACGGGTAGGTGGTATACAATTATGGATGGACGAGCGACTGCCGACACAGAGGTAGCTACAGCCGTGGACTACCGTACTGTGTCTGCTGCTAATATAGACTGGATGATAATGAGATAAAATTAAAATATATATATATATATATCACACTAGTACTGCAGCCGGACAGGTATATATTATGTAATGACGGACCTGCTGGACACTGTCTGTCAGCACTGCAGACTCCTAAAGTAAGCTACTAGTATCAAGAAGATAGAAGAAAAAAAAAACACGGGTAGGTGGTATACAATTATGGATGGACGAGCGACTGCCGACACAGAGGTAGCTACAGCCGTGGACTACCGTACTGTGTCTGCTGCTAATATAGACTGGATGATAATGAGATAAAATTAAAATATATATATATATCACACTAGTACTGCAGCCGGACAGGTATATATTATGTAATGACGGACCTGCTGGACACTGTCTGCAGAATGCATTTATAAAAACACCACACGACGAGTGTTTAACTTTTTCAGGCAGACAATCACAGTATACTGGTGGTCAGCAGACAATCACAATACTGGTGGTCAGTGGTCACTGGTCAGTCACACTGGCAGTGGCACTCTGGCAGCAAAAGTGTGCACTGTACTTAAAATATGTACTCCTGCTATAACTGCTCCCCAGTCTCCCCCACAATTAAGCTGTGTGAGCAGTGAGCACTCAGCACAGTCAGATAATGATATACAGTATTACATATGATGCAGCACACTGGGCTGAGCACAGATATGGTATGTGACTGTGTCACACTGTGTATCGTTTTTTATCAGGCAGAGAACGGATTAATTAAACTGGTGGTCACTGGTCACACTATCAGCAGCAAGTAGTACTCCTCCTAATAATATGCTCCCCAAAATTTGTGTCTCTCTCTAGTACTCTAGTCTAAACGGAGAGGACGCCAGCCACGTCCTCTCCCTATCAATCTCAATGCACGTGTGAAAATGGCGGCGACGCGCGGCTCCTTATATAGAATCCGAGTCTCGCGATAGAATCCGAGCCTCGCGAGAATCCGACAGCGGGATGATGACGTTCGGGCGCGCTCGGGTTAACCGAGCAAGGCGGGAAGATCCGAGTCTGCCTCGGACCCGTGTAAAAAGCGTAAAGTTCGGGGGGGTTCGGTTTCCGAGAAACCGAACCCGCTCATCACTAGTATAATCCATACATTGTATGCGCTTGTCACATGATGAATCTACTGTGTGCGGTGCTGGTGTGTGTGACTTATACATATCACAGGTCAGTAGTCATTAGGGTACAGTCCGTGTATAATCCATACATTGTATGCGCTTGTCACATGATGAATGTACTGTGTGCGGTGCTGGTGTGTGTGACTTATACATATCACAGGTCAGTAGTCATTAGGGTACAGTCCATGTATAATCCATACATTGTATGCGCTTGTCACATGATGAATCTACTGTGTGCGGTGCTGGTGTGTGTGACTTATACATATCACCGGTCAGTAGTCATTAGGGTACAGTCCGTGTATAATCCATACATTGTATGCGCTTGTCACATGATGAATGTACTGTGTGCGGTGCTGGTGTGTGTGACTTATACATATCACAGGTCAGTAGTCATTAGGGTACAGTCCGTGTATAATCCATACATTGTATGCGCTTGTCACATGATCAATGTACTGTGTGCGGTGCTGGTGTGTGTGACTTATACATCTCACAGGTCAGTAGTCATTAGGGTACAGTCCGTGTATAATCCATACATTGTATGCGCTTGTCACATCATGAATGTACTGTGTGCGGTGCTGGTGTGTGTGACTTATACAGATCACAGGTCAGTAGTCATTAGGGCACAGTCCGTGTATAATCCATACATTGTATGCGCTTGTCACATGATGAATGTACTGTGTGCGGTGCTGGTGTGTGTGACTTATACATCTCACAGGTCAGTAGTCATTAGGGTACAGTCCGTGTATAATCCATACATTGTATGCGCTTGTCACATGATGAATGTACTGTGTGCGGTGCTGGTGTGTGTGACTTATACATATCACAGGTCAGTAGTCATTAGGGTACAGTCCGTGTATAATCCATACATTGTATGCTCTTGTCACATGATCAATGTACTGTGTGCGGTGCTGGTGTGTGTGACTTATACATATCACAGGTCAGTAGTCATTAGGACACAGTCCGTGTATAATCCATACATTGTATGCTCTTGTCACATGATCAATGTACTGTGTGCGGTGCTGGTGTGTGTGACTTTTACATATCACAGGTCAGTAGTCATTAGGGCAAAGTCTGTGTATAATCCATACATTGTATGCGCTTGTCACATGATGAATGTACTGAGTGCGGTGCTGGTGTGTGTGACTTATACATATCCCAGGTCAGCAGTCATTAGGGTACAGTCCGTGTATAATCCATACATTGTATGCGCTTGTCACATGATGAATGTACTGTGTGCGGTGCTGGTGTGTGTGACTTATACATATCACAGGTCAGTAGTCATTAGGACACAGTCCGTGTATAACCCATACATTGTATGCGCTTGTCACATGATGAATGTACTGTGTGCGGTGCTGGTGTGTGTGACTTATACATATCCCAGGTCAGCAGTCATTAGGGTACAGTCCGTGTATAATCCATACATTGTATGCGCTTGTCACATGATGAATGTACTGTGTGCGGTGCTGGTGTGTGTGACTTATACATCTCACAGGTCAGTAGTCATTAGGGTACAGTCCGTGTATAGTCTATACATTGTATGCACTTGTCACATGATGAATGTACTGTGTGCGGTGCTGGTGTGTGTGACTTATACATATCACAGGTCAGTAGTCATTAGGACACAGTCCGTGTATAATCCATACATTGTATGCGCTTGTCACATGATGAATCTACTGTGTGCGGTGCTGGTGTGTGTGACTTATACATATCACAGGTCAGTAGTCATTAGGGCACAGTCCGTGTATAATCCATACATTGTATGCGCTTGTCACATGATGAATGTACTGTGTGCGGTGCTGGTGTGTGTGACTTATACATATCACAGGTCAGTAGTCATTAGGGTACAGTCCGTGTATAATCCATACATTGTATGCGCTTGTCACATGATGAGTGTACTGTGTGCGGTGCTGGTGTGTGTGACTTATACATCTCACAGGTCAGTAGTCATAAGGGTACAGTCCGTGTATAATCCATACATTGTATGCGCTTGTCACATGATGAATTTACTGTGTGCGGTGCTGGTGTGTGTGACTTATACATATCACAGGTCAGTAGTCATTAGGACACAGTCCGTGTATAATCCATACATTGTATGCGCTTGTCACATGATGAATGTACTGTGTGCGGTGCTGGTGTGTGTGACTTATACATCTCACAGGTCAGTAGTCATTAGGGTACAGTCCGTGTATAATCCATACATTGTATGCGCTTGTCACATGATGAATGTACTGTGTGCGGTGCTGGTGTGTGTGACTTATACATCTCACAGGTCAGTAGTCATAAGGGTACAGTCCGTGTATAATCCATACATTGTATGCGCTTGTCACATGATGAATGTACTGTGTGCGGTGCTGGTGTGTGTGACTTATACATATCACAGGTCAGCAGTCATTAGGGTACAGTCCGTGTATAATCCATACATTGTATGCGCTTGTCACATGATGAATGTACTGTGTGCGGTGCTGGTGTGTGTGACTTTTACATATCACAGGTCAGTAGTCATTAGGGCACAGTCCGTGTATAATCCATACATTGTATGCGCTTGTCACATGATGAATGTACTGTGTGCGGTGCTGGTGTGTGTGACTTATACATATCACAGGTCAGTAGTCATTAGGGCACAGTCCGTGTATAATCCATACATTGTATGCGCTTGTCACATGATGAGTCTACTGTGTGCGGTGCTGGTGTGTGTGACTTATACATATCACAGGTCAGCAGTCATTAGGGTATAGTCCGTGTATAATCCATACATTGTATGCGCTTGTCACATGATGAATGTACTGTGTGCGGTGCTGGTGTGTGTGACTTATACATATCACAGGTCAGCAGTCATTAGGGTACAGTCCGTGTATAATTCATACATTGTATGCTTTTGTCACATGATCAATGTACTGTGTGCGGTGCTGGTGTGTGTGACTTATACATATCACAGGTCAGCAGTCATTAGGGTACAGTCCGTATCTAATCCATACATTGTATGCGCTTGTCACATGATCAATGTACTGTGTGCGGTGCTGGTGTGTGTGACTTATACATATCACAGGTCAGTAGTCATTAGGGCACAGTCCGTGTATAATCCATACATTGTATGCACTTGTCACATGATGAATGTACTGTGTGCGGTGCTGGTGTGTGTGATTTATACATCTCACACGTCAGTAGTCATTCGGGTACAGTCCGTGTATAGTCTATACATTGTATGCGCTTGTCACATGATGAGTCTACTGTGTGCGGTGCTGGTGTGTGTGATTTATACATATCACAGGTCAGTAGTTGTGACAGGACGGTCCCATACGAAAGCACTCGCCGCTTTCGCGTCCCGTTGGCTGCGCACAGAATGGAAGGTCAAGTCACACGAGGCCTGACCACATAGGGGATTCCCGCTTACCGTCTGTAACCGCCTGTTACTGACTCCACCCACTGCGTTGTGGGCGGGTTTATGCTGCCACCACCAAACTCCTAACCTGCCGTGGCGTTTGGAACCACGGTTCTGCTCTGTATGTGCCGACGCACTGCCTTACCACACCTGTGTGGTGCTGACGAATCCCCACTAGCCACTTGCTAGGCCTCTACCGGTAGCTGGCGGAAGGCGGAACTTGGAGACGTTAGGTGCTTCCCTGGACAGCTGGAGGACGGGGCTATGTTTGGCATAACCCTGTAGGTCACAAGATGAAGCAATCTTCTTGAGGCAATGATGTTTTATTTGCTCAATAGTTCTAAAGAGAACTCTTCCCTATTGCTAGGGGCAACAGCATACAGCAAGATGTTCCAGCAGAATAAGATGGAACAACTACAACACTGGAGGCACGCAGGTCTCCTTTTTATGTCTATTTTCCACACAGTATCACAGGGGGGTCATGTCCTCACTGGCTTCTCCAACCAATCAGGTTATTTTACAAAATACCAATAAATAACATTTTACAAGGATATAAGTGCAATAAAACAATATCCTCCTTCCTGTGACACAGACGTTTGGTATCAGATTAACATTCACTATTGATAAATTTATCACATAGCTTCAAAATACAAATGTTTCTGTCTCATTCACATATCCAGGCAAGCCCAGATCCCCTGTGATTAGCACCTCTCTCTAAGGAACTTACACATCAAAAGGTATTGTCATTCACACCTCTCTGCTAGGACAGGGCCATTAGCATGCCACTTCCTACTGACAGGAGATGATTATTCAGACATCTATATTAAGTGCATTTTCCCCCTTAAGATACAGCTGACCATATCTTGAATATAAAATAGATACAGTTAAACATGCATTCCTGCAATTGTGCATAGAGCACTACATATGACATGTTAAAACACATCATTAAACAAACTTTTAAACAGTCCGCGCCCAGCGCCGTAAGTACGTTTAACAGTGACGCCAAGCGCCCATTGTCCCTTAATATGGTGCCGGGCACGAGGGTTAACACCTTCAGTGCCGCAGCCGCCATTACACGTGTGGCTGGTTGGTCTCTCCGGCCACACTCCTCCCCCCCATTCAAGCGGGTCAACCAGGGACCCATGTCCCAACGATTTGGTCCCTGGTCCCGCAGTCCTTAATGAGGTTACCGGGAGCTCTTTGGGGGTTCAGGCTCCTCCTGACGTGACAGTCCATCCGCCTTGCTATGAGCCTTGCCTTGCTTGTGGATAATATGAGAGTCATAAACCTGAAGAGCAAGGCTCCACAGCAACAGTCTGTCCAATTTCCCCAAGGTAGATTGCCGCCACCTAACAGGTGGGTGGTAAGTCACCACGGTGGGGGGCCGGTTACAAACAAGTGCCACCCAAGGTGTCCCAATTGTGGCATACCCCACCTCCCACCATAGCAGTTTTCTGCTCAAACAGGCCACAGGGTGCTCCTGCCCATATGGCTCCTCCTGGCTTGGTACTGCTCCCAGTCCGTGCAGTGGCGCAGTAGTTCGTAACACACAGTCCTGGTCCAGAATGTGCGCCATCAGCACTGGAGCGGGTACCCGAGCCTCTTTCAATGACTGGAATGCCAACTCGCAAGCGGGTGCAAAGTCCACTGACTTGGGAATGCCCTTCCTAGCCATCTCTGTCAAGGGGTTCACTACAGGACTAAAGTCAATGACAACGTGTCCGTAGGGCCTTACAGGTTCTAAGGTCAGTACCGGTCTGGGTGATGTGGGTCGGGGACAGCCTCTGGTTGCCTCCACCCCCTCTGGTTTGGGCCTACCCCTGTCTCCTCCCACATGGTGCCCCAGGCACTGCACCTCCGTCATACCTATTCTGGCAACTGTCTGCCCGAACTGTCATACCTGCCCTCCCATCCTCCTCCGTCGACCTATGACTCGGGAAACCTACCCTGTCACCTAGGCCTACTCCTTCCTCCTCGTCCGCTACCTGTGCCACAGTGACGGCGGCCAGACCACCAGCCTCTGGATCCTGTGTGGCATCCACTACAGGGAGGCTGCGTGTCTTCCCCGATCTACTGAGCACAGGCAAGGGACCTGCTATGTCCACAGCAACTTGCTGCAAGGGTTCTCCTATGGGCAGAGGCCCAGAGACAACACAACCGCTGGAGTGCCCCAGCTGCCAACACATGGCACCAGCCTTACAGTTGGTCTGGGCGTCATCCGACATTCCAGACCAGGGTAAGCTCTGTGTCAGGCACTTCAGGGTACGGTCTGTCTCCGGGTTACCGTCCAAAGGGGTTTCGCTGGCAACCGACACCGGTTGCGCAGGAACGTTCCCTGGGGGGACCAGTTGGACACATTCCCTATCTGGTCTATCCCCTCCCACTTTCCTGGCTACCCTATACCTTTACCCTTCCCGCCAGGTCAAACTTCCTGCCCCAACCCTGTCAAGGCCGCTGCCAGAGTGGCGCCTCATGCCTTTCAGGGATGGGTCAGAGAGTTGAGCCTCCCTAAACTCCTGCCTGCGGCCCTCAATCTCTCCTAAATTGGGACACTCTACAGGGGGATCTAGGTGGGGACTACTAGGGTCAGTCTGGTAGGGGTCAGTCATGGAAAAGTCAGTGTGGTTTCTCATACTCACCGCCGGAGTTGGCAAACCACTTGGGTCAGGAGCATCATTGGGCACCCCCACAGGATCAAACGAGCTGGAACCGACATCCTCTGCGTTGCTAGGGGACGTGGGCATACCAGAGGCAAAAAGCATGCGGGGTCGATGTACCGATCTAGCCGCTGTAATCTTTTCCTCTGGGCTGGTTGATGCTGTGGTTGGCTGTGCTGGCAGTTGTCTAGCAGCTATAGTCTTTTCCTCTGGGCTGGGCTGTGCTGGAGTAGCTGATGTCAACGGTGGTTGTGGAACTTGACTCCGGGGAATGGCGCCAACAAACGTAGTGACGATCCCACCACCCAGGTCATTTCCTAGGACCACATCAGTTGGGAGACCATCCATGACGGCAACTTCTCGCAACTCTGGTCCAGCTCCCCAGTCCAGGTAGACTCTTGCCATGGGAACCGCTTTCTCCATTCCATCTGCCAGGGTGACCGTGGCAGTGCGACCCTGCAATACTGCAGCAGGATCTATAAGGTGGGGGCTCACCACAGTGATTGAGGCCCCAGAGTCTCTTAGGCCTTCTCCCTGCAGGGGACCCACGTGGACCGGCTGCAGGTGCCTCCACATGTTGTGTAGGGGCTGTTTGGCCATGCAGGTGACTCTCTCCGCAGAGTGCACCTGTCTCTCGCCACACTGCATCGGACTGACTGGAGGGGGAACAGTCTCTGTAGGCTCATCTCCTCTCGACAAACAAGCGATCCGGGCTCCAGCACTCGGATTTGGGGCACGAGTCTGGGGTGCTTGGGATGCAGGACAGTTCATCCTCAGATGTCCGATTTTCCCACAGCCGTAGCACTTCTTCTCCAGTCGTGGCACCGATGATCTCTGATCAGTTGCAGGGACGCTGCGGTGCAGTTGCTGGCCAAGAGCACCCGGGTTGTAAGATGCTTGTCTTTGGGGGTGATGAGCTGAAGAGGGGTGTCCCCTTGGTGGTACAGTCTTTTGGAGCTGGCTGCTGGCTGGGCGCTTCTTCCCCCGTGGCCGAATTGCCACATACTTGTCGGCTAATTGGGCAGCCATCTTTAAGCTGGGTGGCTCCCGATCTAGCACCCACTCCTTCACTTCTTGGGCGCACCTGCGGTAGAACTGCTCCCTGCAGATCAGGTCGATCAGTGCGTCCCATGTAGTGGCTTCCGAATCCTTCACCCACTTCACCACGTACTGCCGCAGATGGGTGGCAAACTGCCCATGGGTGCTGCTAGGATTCTTGGGCAAGTCTCTGAACTTCTTCCTGTAAGACTCTGGAGTGATGAAGAATCGCTGGAGGAGGGCCATCTCAACTTCGTCGTAGTTCCCACAGTCCTCCGTGGCCACTCGTCGATAGGCCTTCAAGGCCTCTCCATGCAGAGTGGTCACAAGGTGTCTCACCCACTCCGACTTGGGTAAATCGTGTAGTTTACAAGTCCTTTCAAAAACTTGCAAATGTCCATCAATGTCCCCATCACTGTCTGCAAACTTGGCAAACTGAACTCGTCCTGATCTGTGTACAACAGCTGACAATGGCTCCCGGGGTACCACGGCTTGTGATGCCCGCTCTGCATGCCACATCCGAATGACAAGCATGCGTTCTTGCTCCGTTGCCCTTTCCCCCAATTCCGCTAGCCGATCTGCTAGGGTATCCGGGCCGCCCCCCCTGGGACGTTGGGATCCTGGCCCTGCTAGGGATTGCTGGGAAACATGGCTGCTGTGAGAGAGGGCGGGGCTTGTGGATCTCACTGGTTCTGTACGAAGGTCCACTGGTGGGTCGTCCTCTGCGATGCTGACGCCATCAGTGCTTTCCACCTCCGCCCGATGGGACTCCTCCCAGCTCCTGAGCGCCGCCTGCATGACGCTTCTGGACGCGTTGAAAGGGATATCCACACCCTTCTCCTTGCATACGATCTCCAGATCATCCTTGGACATTCCGCTGAATTCCGCTATCTTGTGCGTTCTCCTGCGCTGCAGTTACTCCTCTCCTGAGTAACTCGGCTTCTCCAATCGGGTGATGAAAAGCCGCCTGGGATAATCCCACCACTATGCCAACAATTTCTGTGACTGGACGGTTCCGTACGAAAGCACTCGCCGCTTTCGCATCCCGTTGGCTGCGCACAGAATGGAAGGTCAAGTCACACGAGGCCTGACCACATAGGGGATTCCCGCTTACTGTCAGTAACCGCCTGTTACTGACTCCACCCACTGCGTTGTGGGCGGGTTTATGCTGCCACCACCAAACTCCTAACCTGCCGTGGCGTTTGGAACCACGGTTCTGCTCTGTATGTGCCGACGCACTGCCTTACCACACCTGTGTGGTGCTGACGAATCCCCACTAGCCACTTGCTAGGCCTCTACCGGTAGCTGGCGGAAGGCGGAACTTGGAGGCGTTAGGTGCTTCCCTGGACAGCTGGAGGACGGGGCTATGTTTGGCATAACCCTGTAGGTCACAAGATGAATCAATCTTCTTGAGGCAATGATGTTTTATTTGCTCAATAGTTCTAAAGAGAACTCTTCCCTATTGCTAGGGGCAACAGCATACAGCAAGATGTTCCAGCAGAATAAGATGGTACAACTACAACACTGGAGGCACGCAGGTCTCCTTTTTATGTCAATTTTCCACACAGTATCACAGGGGGGTCATGTCCTCACTGGCTTCTCCAACCAATCAGGTTATTTTACAAAATACCAATAAATAACGTTTTACAAGGATATAAGTGCAATAAAACAATATCCTCCTTCCTGTGACACAGACGTTTGGTATCAGATTAACATTCACTATTGATAAATTTAGCATGCCACTTCCTACTGACAGGAGATGATTATTCAGACATCTATAGTAAGTGCATTATCCCCCTTAAGATACAGCTGACCATATCTTGAATATAAAATAGATACAGTTAAACATGCATTCCTGCAATTGTGCACAGAGCACTACATATGACATGTTAAAAACACATCATTAAACAAACTTTTAAACAGTCCGCACCCAGCGCCGTAAGTACGTTTAACAGTGATGCCAAGCGCCCATTGACCCTTAATATGGCGCCGGGCACGAGGGTTAACACCTTCAGTGCCGCAGCCGCCATTACACGTGTGGCTGGTTGGTCTCTCCGGCCACAGTAGTCATTAGGGTACAGTCCGTGTATAATCCATACATTGTATGCGCTTGTCACATGATGAATGTACTGTGTGCGGTGCTGGTGTGTGTGACTTATACATCTCACAGGTCAGTAGTCATTAGGGTACAGTCCGTGTATAATCCATACATTGTATGCGCTTGTCACATGATGAATGTACTGTGTGCGGTGCTGGTGTGTGTGACTTATACATCTCACAGGTCAGTAGTCATTAGGGTACAGTCCGTGTATAATCCATACATTGTATGCGCTTGTCACATGATGAATGTACTGTGTGCGGTGCTGGTGTGTGTGATTTATACATATCACAGGTCAGTAGTCACTTTACGACAGTCCATGTATAATCCATACATTGTATGCGCTTGTCACATGATGAATGTACTGTGTGCGGTGCTGGTGTGTGTGACTTATACATATCACAGGTCAGTAGTCATTAGGGCACAGTCCGTTTATAATCCATACATTGTATGCGCTTGTCACATGATGAATGTACTGTGTGCGGTGCTGGTGTGTGTGACTTATACATATCAAAGGTCAGTAGTCATTAGGGTACAGTCCCTGTATAATCCATACATTGTATGCGCTTGTCACATGATGAGTCTACTGTGTGCGGTGCTGGTGTGTGTGACTTATACATCTCACAGGTCAGTAGTCATTAGGGTACAGTCCGTGTATAGTCTATACATTGTATGCACTTGTCACATGATTAATGTACTGTGTGCGGTGCTGGTGTGTGTGACTTATACATATCACAGGTCAGTAGTCATTAGGGTACAGTCCGTGTATAATCCATACATTGTATGCGCTTGTCACATGATGAGTCTACTGTGTGCGGTGCTGGTGTGTGTGACTTTTACATATCACCGGTCAGTAGTCATTAGGGTACAGTCCGTGTATAATCCATACATTGTATGCGCTTGTCACATGATGAATGTACTGTGTGCGGTGCTGGTGTGTGTGACTTATACATCTCACAGGTCAGTAGTCATTAGGGTACAGTCCGTGTATAATCTATACATTGTATGCACTTGTCACATGATGAATGTACTGTGTGCGGTGCTGGTGTGTGTGACTTATACATATCACAGGTCAGTAGTCATTAGGGTACAGTCCGTGTATAATCTATACATTGTATGCGCTTGTCACATGATGAATCTACTGTGTGCGGTGCTGGTGTGTGTGACTTATACATATCACAGGTCAGTAGTCATTAGGGTATAGTCCGTGTATAATCCATACATTGTATGCACTTGTCACATGATGAATGTACTGTGTGCGGTGCTGGTGTGTGCGATTTATACATCTCACAGGTCAGTAGTCATTAGGGTACAGTCCGTGTATAGTATATACATTGTATGCACTTGTCACATGATGAATGTACTGTGTGCGGTGCTGGTGTGTGTGAGTTATACATATCACAGGTCAGTAGTCATTAAGGTACAGTCCGTGTATAATCTATACATTGTATGCGCTTGTCACATGATGAATCTACTGTGTGCGGTGCTGGTGTGTGTGACTTATACATATCACAGGTCAGTAGTCATTAGGGTATAGTCCGTGTATAATCCATACATTGTATGCACTTGTCACATGATGAATGTACTGTGTGCGGTGCTGGTGTGTGTGACTTATACATTTCACAGGTCAGTAGTCATTAGGGTACAGTCCGTGTATAATCCATACATTGTATGCGCTTGTCACATGATGAGTCTACTGTGTGCGGTGCTGGTGTGTGTGACTTTTACATATCACAGGTCAGTAGTCATTAGGGTACAGTCCGTGTATAATCCATACATTGTATGCGCTTGTCACATGATGAATGTACTGTGTGCGGTGCTGGTGTGTGTGACTTATACATCTCACAGGTCAGTAGTCATTAGGGTACAGTCCGTGTATAGTCTATACATTGTATGCACTTGTCACATGATGAATGTACTGTGTGCGGTGCTGGTGTGTGTGACTTATACATATCACAGGTCAGTAGTCATTAGGGTACAGTCCGTGTATAATCTATACATTGTATGCGCTTGTCACATGATGAATCTACTATGTGCGGTGCTGGTGTGTGTGACTTATACATATCACAGGTCAGTAGTCATTAGGGTATAGTCCGTGTATAATCCATACATTGTATGCACTTGTCACATGATGAATGTACTGTGTGCGGTGCTGGTGTGTGTGACTTATACATATCACAGGTCAGTAGTCATTAGGGTACAGTCCGTGTATAATCCATTCATTGTATGCGCTTGTCACATGATGAGTCTACTGTGTGCGGTGCTGGTGTGTGTGACTTATACATCTCACAGGTCAGTAGTCATTAGGGTACAGTCCGTGTATAATCCATACATTGTTTGCGCTTGTCACATGATGAGTCTACTGTGGTCGGTGCTGGTGTGTGTGACTTTTACATATCACAGGTCAGTAGTCATTAGGGTACAGTCCGTGTATAATCCATACATTGTATGCGCTTGTCACATGATGAATGTACTGTGTGCGGTGCTGGTGTGTGTGACTTATACATCTCACAGGTCAGTAGTCATTAGGGTACAGTCCGTGTATAGTCTATACATTGTATGCGCTTGTCACATGATGAGTCTTCTGTATGCGTTGCTAGTGTGTGTGACTTATACATCTCACAGGTCAGTAGTCATTAGGACACAGTCCGTGTATAATACATACATTGTATGCGCTTGTCACATGATGAGTCTACTGTGTGTGGTGCTGGTGTGTGTGACTTATACATCTCACAGGTCAGTAGTCATTAGGGTACAGTCCGTAAATAATCCATACATTGTATGCGCTTGTCAAATGATGAGTCTTCTGTATGCGGTGCTGGTGTGTGTGACTTATACATATCACAGGTCAGTAGTCATTAGGGTACAGTCCGTGTATAATACATACATTGTATGCGCTTGTCACATGATCAATGTACTGTGTGCGGTGCTGGTGTGTGTGATTTATACATCTCACAGGTCAGTAGTCATTAGTACACAGTCCGTGTATAATACATACATTGTATGCGCTTGTCACATGATCAATGTACTGTGTGCGGTGCTGGTGTGTGTGACTTATACATATCACAGGTCAGTAGTCATTAGGGTACAGTCCGTGTATAATCCATACATTGTATGCGCTTGTCACATGATGAATGTACTGTGTGCGGTGCTGGTGTGTGTGACTTATACATCTCACAGGTCAGTAGTCATTAGGGTACAGTCCGTGTATAATACATACATTGTATGCGCTTGTCACATGATCAATGTACTGTGTGCGGTGCTGGTGTGTGTGATTTATACATCTCACAGGTCAGTAGTCATTAGTACACAGTCCGTGTATAATACATACATTGTATGCGCTTGTCACATGATCAATGTACTGTGTGCGGTGCTGGTGTGTGTGACTTATACATATCACAGGTCAGTAGTCATTAGGGTACAGTCCGTGTATAATCCATACATTGTATGCGCTTGTCACATGATGAATGTACTGTGTGCGGTGCTGGTGTGTGTGACTTTTACATATCACAGGTCAGTAGTCATTAGGGTACAGTCCGTGTATAATCCATACATTGTATGCGCTTGTCACATGATGAATGTACTGTGTGCGGTGCTGGTGTGTGTGACTTATACATCTCACAGGTCAGTAGTCATTAGGGTACAGTCCGTGTATAATGCATACATTGTATGCGCTTGTCACATGATGAGTCTTCTGTATGCGGTGCTGGTGTGTGTGACTTATACATCTCACAGGTCAGTAGTCATTAGGACACAGTCCGTGTATAATACATACATTGTATGCGCTTGTCACATGATGAGTCTACTGTGTGCGGTGCTGGTGTGTGTGACTTATACATATCACAGGTCAGTAGTCATTAGGGTACAGTCCGTGTATAATCCATACATTGTATGCGCTTGTCACATGATGAATGTACTGTGTGCGGTGCTGGTGTGTGTGACTTTTACATATCACAGGTCAGTAGTCATTAGGGTACAGTCCGTGTATAATCCATACATTGTATGCGCTTGTCACATGATGAATGTACTGTGTGCGGTGCTGGTGTGTGTGACTTATACATCTCACAGGTCAGTAGTCATTAGGGTACAGTCCGTGTATAATGCATACATTGTATGCGCTTGTCACATGATGAGTCTTCTGTATGCGGTGCTGGTGTGTGTGACTTATACATCTCACAGGTCAGTAGTCATTAGGGTACAGTCCGTGTATAATCCATACATTGTATGCACTTGTCACATAATGAATGTACTGTGTACGGTGCTGGTGTGTGTGACTTATACATATCACAGGTCAGTAGTCATTAGGGTACAGTCCGTGTATAATCCATACATTGTATGCGCTTGTCACATGATCAATGTACTGTGTGCGGTGCTGGTGTGTGTGATTTATACATCTCACAGGTCAGTAGTCATTAGGACACAGTCCGTGTATAATACATACATTGTATGCGCTTGTCACATGATGAGTCTACTGTGTGTGGTGCTGGTGTGTGTGACTTATACATCTCACAGGTCAGTAGTCATTAGGGTACAGTCCGTGTATAATCCATACATTGTATGCGCTTGTCACATGATGAGTCTTCTGTATGCTGTGCTGGTGTGTGTGATTTATACATATCACAGGTCAGTAGTCATTAGGGTACAGTCCGTGTATAATCCATACATTGTATGTGCTTGTCACATGATCAATGTACTGTGTGCGGTGCTGGTGTGTGTGACTTATACATATCACAGGTCAGTAGTCATTAGGGTACAGTCCGTGTATAATCCATACATTGTATGCACTTGTCACATAATGAATGTACTGTGTGCGGTGCTGGTGTGTGTGACTTATACATATCACAGGTCAGTAGTCATTAGGCTACAGTCCGTGTATAATCCATACATTGTATGCGCTTGTCACATGATCAATGTACTGTGTGCGGTGCTGGTGTGTGTGGTTTATACATCTCACAGGTCAGTAGTCATTAGGACACAGTCCGTGTATAATACATACATTGTATGCGCTTGTCACATGATGAGTCTACTGTGTGCGGTGCTGGTGTGTGTGACTTATACATATCACAGGTCAGTAGTCATTAGGGTACAGTCCGTGTATAATCCATACATTGTATGCACTTGTCACATAATGAATGTACTGTGTGCGGTGCTGGTGTGTGTGACTTATATATATCACAGGTCAGCAGTCATTAGGGTACAGTCCGTGTATAATTCATACATTGTATGCGTTTGTCACATGATCAATGTACTGTGTGCGGTGCTGGTGTGTGTGACTTATACATATCACAGTTTAGCAGTCATTAGGGTACAGTCCGTATATAATCCATACATTGTATGCGCTTGTCACATGATCAATGTACTGTGTGCGGTGCTGGTGTGTGTGACTTATACATATCACAGGTCAGTAGTCATTAGGGTACAGTCCGTGTATAATCCATACATTGTATGCGCTTGTCACATGATGAATGTACTGTGTGCGGTGCTGGTGTGTGTGACTTATACATATCACAGGTCAGTAGTCATTAGGGTACAGTCCGTGTATAATCCATACATTGTATGCGCTTGTCACATGATCAATGTACTGTGTGCGGTGCTGGTGTGTGTGACTTATACATCTCACAGGTCAGTAGTCATTAGGGTACAGTCCGTGTATAATCCATACATTGTATGCGCTTGTCACATGATGAGTCTTCTGTATGCGGTGCTGGTGTGTGTGACTTATACATATCACAGGTCAGTAGTCATTAGGGTACAGTCCGTGTATAATCCATACATTGTATGCACTTGTCACATAATGAATGTACTGTGTGCGGTGCTGGTGTGTGTGACTTATACATATCACAGGTCAGTAGTCATTAGGGTACAGTCCGTGTATAATCCATACATTGTATGCGCTTGTCACATGATGAGTCTACTGTGTGCGGTGCTGGTGTGTGTGACTTATACATATCACAGGTCAGTAGTCATTAGAGTACAGTCCGTGTATAATCCATACATTGTATGCGCTTGTCACATGATGAGTCTACTGTGTGCGGTGCTGGTGTGTGTGACTTATACATATCACAGGTCAGTAGTCATTAGGGTACAGTCCGTGTATAATCCATACATTGTATGCGCTTGTCACATGATGAGTCTACTGTGTGCGGTGCTGGTGTGTGTGACTTATACATCTCACAGGTCAGTAGTCATTAGGGTACAGTCCGTGTATAGTCTATACATTGTATGCACTTGTCACATGATGAATGTACTGTGTGCGGTGCTGGTGTGTGTGAGTTATACATATCACAGGTCAGTAGTCATTAAGGTACAGTCCGTGTATAATCTATACATTGTATGCGCTTGTCACATGATGAATCTACTGTGTGCGGTGCTGGTGTGTGTGACTTATACATATCACAGGTCAGTAGTCATTAGGGTATAGTCCGTGTATAATCCATACATTGTATGCACTTGTCACATGATGAATGTACTGTGTGCGGTGCTGGTGTGTGTGACTTATACATTTCACAGGTCAGTAGTCATTAGGGTACAGTCCGTGTATAATCCATACATTGTATGCGCTTGTCACATGATGAGTCTACTGTGTGCGGTGCTGGTGTGTGTGACTTTTACATATCACAGGTCAGTAGTCATTAGGGTACAGTCCGTGTATAATCCATACATTGTATGCGCTTGTCACATGATGAATGTACTGTGTGCGGTGCTGGTGTGTGTGACTTATACATCTCACAGGTCAGTAGTCATTAGGGTACAGTCCGTGTATAGTCTATACATTGTATGCACTTGTCACATGATGAATGTACTGTGTGCGGTGCTGGTGTGTGTGACTTATACATATCACAGGTCAGTAGTCATTAGGGTACAGTCCGTGTATAATCTATACATTGTATGCGCTTGTCACATGATGAATCTACTGTGTGCGGTGCTGGTGTGTGTGACTTATACATATCACAGGTCAGTAGTCATTAGGGTATAGTCCGTGTATAATCCATACATTGTATGCACTTGTCACATGATGAATGTACTGTGTGCGGTGCTGGTGTGTGTGACTTATACATATCACAGGTCAGTAGTCATTAGGGTACAGTCCGTGTATAATCCATACATTGTATGCGCTTGTCACATGATGAGTCTACTGTGTGCGGTGCTGGTGTGTGTGACTTATACATCTCACAGGTCAGTAGTCATTAGGGTACAGTCCGTGTATAATCCATACATTGTTTGCGCTTGTCACATGATGAGTCTACTGTGGTCGGTGCTGGTGTGTGTGACTTTTACATATCACAGGTCAGTAGTCATTAGGGTACAGTCCGTGTATAATCCATACATTGTATGCGCTTGTCACATGATGAATGTACTGTGTGCGGTGCTGGTGTGTGTGACTTATACATCTCACAGGTCAGTAGTCATTAGGGTACAGTCCGTGTATAGTCTATACATTGTATGCGCTTGTCACATGATGAGTCTTCTGTATGCGTTGCTAGTGTGTGTGACTTATACATCTCACAGGTCAGTAGTCATTAGGACACAGTCCGTGTATAATACATACATTGTATGCGCTTGTCACATGATGAGTCTACTGTGTGTGGTGCTGGTGTGTGTGACTTATACATCTCACAGGTCAGTAGTCATTAGGGTACAGTCCGTAAATAATCCATACATTGTATGCGCTTGTCAAATGATGAGTCTTCTGTATGCGGTGCTGGTGTGTGTGACTTATACATATCACAGGTCAGTAGTCATTAGGGTACAGTCCGTGTATAATACATACATTGTATGCGCTTGTCACATGATCAATGTACTGTGTGCGGTGCTGGTGTGTGTGATTTATACATCTCACAGGTCAGTAGTCATTAGTACACAGTCCGTGTATAATACATACATTGTATGCGCTTGTCACATGATCAATGTACTGTGTGCGGTGCTGGTGTGTGTGACTTATACATATCACAGGTCAGTAGTCATTAGGGTACAGTCCGTGTATAATCCATACATTGTATGCGCTTGTCACATGATGAATGTACTGTGTGCGGTGCTGGTGTGTGTGACTTTTACATATCACAGGTCAGTAGTCATTAGGGTACAGTCCGTGTATAATCCATACATTGTATGCGCTTGTCACATGATGAATGTACTGTGTGCGGTGCTGGTGTGTGTGACTTATACATCTCACAGGTCAGTAGTCATTAGGGTACAGTCCGTGTATAATGCATACATTGTATGCGCTTGTCACATGATGAGTCTTCTGTATGCGGTGCTGGTGTGTGTGACTTATACATCTCACAGGTCAGTAGTCATTAGGGTACAGTCCGTGTATAATCCATACATTGTATGCACTTGTCACATAATGAATGTACTGTGTACGGTGCTGGTGTGTGTGACTTATACATATCACAGGTCAGTAGTCATTAGGGTACAGTCCGTGTATAATCCATACATTGTATGCGCTTGTCACATGATCAATGTACTGTGTGCGGTGCTGGTGTGTGTGATTTATACATCTCACAGGTCAGTAGTCATTAGGACACAGTCCGTGTATAATACATACATTGTATGCGCTTGTCACATGATGAGTCTACTGTGTGTGGTGCTGGTGTGTGTGACTTATACATCTCACAGGTCAGTAGTCATTAGGGTACAGTCCGTGTATAATCCATACATTGTATGCGCTTGTCACATGATGAATGTACTGTGTGCGGTGCTGGTGTGTGTGACTTATACATATCACAGGTCAGTAGTCATTAGGGTACAGTCCGTGTATAATCCATACATTGTATGTGCTTGTCACATGATCAATGTACTGTGTGCGGTGCTGGTGTGTGTGACTTATACATATCACAGGTCAGTAGTCATTAGGGTACAGTCCGTGTATAATCCATACATTGTATGCACTTGTCACATAATGAATGTACTGTGTGCGGTGCTGGTGTGTGTGACTTATACATATCACAGGTCAGTAGTCATTAGGCTACAGTCCGTGTATAATCCATACATTGTATGCGCTTGTCACATGATCAATGTACTGTGTGCGGTGCTGGTGTGTGTGGTTTATACATCTCACAGGTCAATAGTCATTAGGACACAGTCCGTGTATAATACATACATTGTATGCGCTTGTCACATGATGAGTCTACTGTGTGCGGTGCTGGTGTGTGTGACTTATACATATCACAGGTCAGTAGTCATTAGGGTACAGTCCGTGTATAATCCATACATTGTATGCACTTGTCACATAATGAATGTACTGTGTGCGGTGCTGGTGTGTGTGACTTATACATATCACAGGTCAGCAGTCATTAGGGTACAGTCCGTGTATAATTCTTACATTGTATGCGTTTGTCACATGATCAATGTACTGTGTGCGGTGCTGGTGTGTGTGACTTATACATATCACAGTTTAGCAGTCATTAGGGTACAGTCCGTATATAATCCATACATTGTATGCGCTTGTCACATGATCAATGTACTGTGTGCGGTGCTGGTGTGTGTGACTTATACATATCACAGGTCAGTAGTCATTAGGGTACAGTCCGTGTATAATCCATACATTGTATGCGCTTGTCACATGATGAATGTACTGTGTGCGGTGCTGGTGTGTGTGACTTATACATATCACAGGTCAGTAGTCATTAGGGTACAGTCCGTGTATAATCCATACATTGTATGCGCTTGTCACATGATCAATGTACTGTGTGCGGTGCTGGTGTGTGTGACTTATACATATCACAGGTCAGTAGTCATTAGGGTACAGTCCGTGTATAATCCATACATTGTATGCGCTTGTCACATGATGAATGTACTGTGTGCGGTGCTGGTGTGTGTGACTTATACATCTCACAGGTCAGTAGTCATTAGGGTACAGTCCGTGTATAATCCATACATTGTATGCGCTTGTCACATGATGAGTCTACTGTGTGCGGTGCTGGTGTGTGTGACTTATACATATCACAGGTCAGTAGTCATTAGGGTACAGTCCGTGTATAATCCATACATTGTATGCGCTTGTCACATGATGAATGTACTGTGTGCGGTGCTGGTGTGTGTGACTTATACATATCACAGGTCAGTAGTCATTAGGGTACAGTCCGTGTATAATCCATACATTGTATGCGCTTGTCACATGATGAATGTACTGTGTGCGGTGCTGGTGTGTGTGACTTATACATCTCACAGGTCAGTAGTCATTAGGGTACAGTCCGTGTATAATCCATACATTGTATGCGCTTGTCACATGATGAGTCTACTGTGTGCGGTGCTGGTGTGTGTGACTAATACATATCACAGGTCAGTAGTCATTAGGGTACAGTCCGTGTATAATCCATACATTGTATGCGCTTGTCACATGATGAGTCTACTGTGTGCGGTGCTGGTGTGTGTGACTTATACATATCACAGGTCAGTAGTCATTAGGGTACAGTCCGCGTATAATCCATACATTGTATGCGCTTGTCACATGATGAGTCTACTGTGTGCGGTGCTGGTGTGTGTGACTTATACATATCACAGGTCAGTAGTCATAAGGGTACAGTCCGTGTATAATCCATACATTGTATGCGCTTGTCACATGATGAATGTACTGTGTGCGGTGCTGGTGTGTGTGACTTATACATATCACAGGTCAGTAGTCACTTTACGACAGTCCATGTATAATCCATACATTGTATGCGCTTGTCACATGATGAATGTACTGTGTGCGGTGCTGGTGTGTGTGACTTATACATATCACAGGTCAGTAGTCATTAGGGTACAGTCCGTGTATAATCTATACATTGTATGAACTTGTCACATGATGAATCTACTGTGTGCGGTGCTGGTGTGTGTGACATACATATCACAGGTCAGTAGTCATTAGGGTATAGTCCGTGTATAATCCATACATTGTATGCACTTGTCACATGATGAATGTACTGTGTGCGGTGCTGGTGTGTGTGACTTATACATATCACAGGTCAGTAGTCATTAGGGTACAGTCCGTGTATAATCCATACATTGTATGCGCTTGTCACATGATGAGTCTACTGTGTGCGGTGCTGGTGTGTGTGACTTATACATATCACAGGTCAGTAGTCATTAGGGTACAGTCCGTGTATAATCCATACATTGTATGCGCTTGTCACATGATGAGTCTACTGTGTGTGGTGCTGGTGTGTGTGACTTATACATCTCACAGGTCAGTAGTCATTAGGGTACAGTCCGTGTATAATCCATACATTGTATGCGCTTGTCACATGATCAATGTACTGTGTGCGGTGCTGGTGTGTGTGACTTATACATATCACAGGTCAGTAGTCATTAGGGTACAGTCCGTGTATAATCCATACATTGTATGCGCTTGTCACATGATGAATGTACTGTGTGCGGTGCTGGTGTGTGTGACTTATACAT
This sequence comes from Pseudophryne corroboree, assembly GCF_028390025.1. Lineage (NCBI taxonomy): Eukaryota > Metazoa > Chordata > Amphibia > Anura > Myobatrachidae > Pseudophryne > Pseudophryne corroboree. The sequence goes on along the minus strand of NW_026967472.1, from coordinate 996,550 downwards.
ATCACAGGTCAGTAGTCATTAGAGCACAGTCCGTGTATAATCCATACATTGTATGCGCTTGTCACATGATGAATGTACTGTGTGCGGTGCTGGTGTGTGTGATTTATACATATCACAGGTCAGCAGTCATTAGGGTACAGTCCGTATATAATCCATACATTGTATGCGCTTGTCACATGATCAATGTACTGTGTGCGGTGCTGGTGTGTGTGACTTATACATATCACAGGTCAGTAGTCATTAGGGTACAGTCCGTGTATAATCCATACATTGTATGCGCTTGTCACATGATGAATGTGCTGTGTGCGGTGCTGGTGTGTGTGACTTATACATCTCACAGGTCAGTAGTCATTAGGGTACAGTCCGTGTATAATCCATACATTGTATGCGCTTGTCACATGATCAATGTACTGTGTGCGGTGCTGGTGTGTGTGACTTATACATATCACAGGTCAGTAGTCATTAGGGTACAGTCCGTGTATAATCCATACATTGTATGCGCTTGTCACATGATGAATGTACTGTGTGCGGTGCTGGTGTGTGTGACTTATACATATCACAGGTCAGTAGTCATTAGGGTACAGTCCGTGTATAATCCATACATTGTATGCGCTTGTCACATGATGAATGTACTGTGTGCGGTGCTGGTGTGTGTGACTTATACATCTCACAGGTCAGTAGTCATTAGGGTACAGTCCGTGTATAATCCATACATTGTATGCGCTTGTCACATGATGAGTCTACTGTGTGCGGTGCTGGTGTGTGTGACTAATACATATCACAGGTCAGTAGTCATTAGGGTACAGTCCGTGTATAATCCATACATTGTATGCGCTTGTCACATGATGAGTCTACTGTGTGCGGTGCTGGTGTGTGTGATTTATACATATCACAGGTCAGTAGTCATTAGGGTACAGTCCGTGTATAATCCATACATTGTATGCGCTTGTCACATGATGAGTCTACTGTGTGCGGTGCTGGTGTGTGTGACTTATACATATCACAGGTCAGTAGTCATAAGGGTACAGTCTGTGTATAATCCATACATTGTATGCGCTTGTCACATGATGAATGTACTGTGTGCGGTGCTGGTGTGTGTGACTTATACATATCACAGGTCAGTAGTCACTTTACGACAGTCCATGTATAATCCATACATTGTATGCGCTTGTCACATGATGAATGTACTGTGTGCGGTGCTGGTGTGTGTGACTTATACATATCACAGGTCAGTAGTCATTAGGGCACAGTCCGTTTATAATCCATACATTGTATGCGCTTGTCACATGATGAATGTACTGTGTGCGGTGCTGGTGTGTGTGACTTATACATATCACAGGTCAGTAGTCATTAGGGTACAGTCCCTGTATAATCCATACATTGTATGCGCTTGTCACATGATGAGTCTACTGTGTGCGGTGCTGGTGTGTGTGATTTATACATCTCACAGGTCAGTAGTCATTAGGGTACAGTCCGTGTATAGTCTATACATTGTATGCACTTGTCACATGATGAATGTACTGTGTGCGGTGCTGGTGTGTGTGACTTATACATATCACAGGTCAGTAGTCATTAGGGTACAGTCCGTGTATAATCTATACATTGTATGCGCTTGTCACATGATGAATCTACTGTGTGCGGTGCTGGTGTGTGTGACTTATACATATCACAGGTCAGTAGTCATTAGGGTATAGTCCGTGTATAATCCATACATTGTATGCACTTGTCACATGATGAATGTACTGTGTGCGGTGCTGGTGTGTGTGACTTATACATATCACAGGTCAGTAGTCATTAGGGTACAGTCCGTGTATAATCCATACATTGTATGCGCTTGTCACATGATCGATGTACTGTGTGCGGTGCTGGTGTGTGTGACTTATACATATCACAGGTCAGTAGTCATTAGGGTACAGTCCGTGTATAATCCATACATTGTATGCGCTTGTCACATGATGAATGTACTGTGTGCGGTGCTGGTGTGTGTGACTTATACATCTCACAGGTCAGTAGTCATTAGGGTACAGTCCGTGTATAATCCATACATTGTATGCGCTTGTCACATGATCAATGTACTGTGTGCGGTGCTGGTGTGTGTGACTTATACATATCACAGGTCAGTAGTCATTAGGGTACAGTCCGTGTATAATCCATACATTGTATGCGCTTGTCACATGATGAATGTACTGTGTGCGGTGCTGGTGTGTGTGACTTATACATATCACAGGTCAGTAGTCATTAGGGTACAGTCCGTGTATAATCCATACATTGTATGCGCTTGTCACATGATGAATGTACTGTGTGCGGTGCTGGTGTGTGTGACTTATACATATCACAGGTCAGTAGTCACTTTACGACAGTCCATGTATAATCCATACATTGTATGCGCTTGTCACATGATGAATGTACTGTGTGCGGTGCTGGTGTGTGTGACTTATACATATCACAGGTCAGTAGTCATTAGGGCACAGTCCGTTTATAATCCATACATTGTATGCGCTTGTCACATGATGAATGTACTGTGTGCGGTGCTGGTGTGTGTGACTTATACATATCACAGGTCAGTAGTCATTAGGGTACAGTCCCTGTATAATCCATACATTGTATGCGCTTGTCACATGATGAGTCTACTGTGTGCGGTGCTGGTGTGTGTGACTTATACATCTCACAGGTCAGTAGTCATTAGGGTACAGTCCGTGTATAGTCTATACATTGTATGCACTTGTCACATGATGAATGTACTGTGTGCGGTGCTGGTGTGTGTGACTTATACATATCACAGGTCAGTAGTCATTAGGGTACAGTCCGTGTATAATCTATACATTGTATGCGCTTGTCACATGATGAATCTACTGTGTGCGGTGCTGGTGTGTGTGACTTATACATATCACAGGTCAGTAGTCATTAGGGTATAGTCCGTGTATAATCCATACATTGTATGCACTTGTCACATGATGAATGTACTGTGTGCGGTGCTGGTGTGTGTGACTTATACATATCACAGGTCAGTAGTCATTAGGGTACAGTCCGTGTATAATCCATACATTGTATGCGCTTGTCACATGATGAGTCTACTGTGTGCGGTGCTGGTGTTTGTGACTTTTACATATCACCGGTCAGTAGTCATTAGGGTACAGTCCGTGTATAATCCATACATTGTATGCGCTTGTCACATGATGAATGTACTGTGTGCGGTGCTGGTGTGTGTGACTTATACATCTCACAGGTCAGTAGTCATTAGGGTTCAGTCCGTGTATAATCTATACATTGTATGCACTTGTCACATGATGAATGTACTGTGTGCGGTGCTGGTGTGTGTGACTTATACATATCACAGGTCAGTAGTCATTAGGGTACAGTCCGTGTATAATCTATACATTGTATGCGCTTGTCACATGATGAATCTACTGTGTGCGGTGCTGGTGTGTGTGACTTATACATATCACAGGTCAGTAGTTATTAGGGTATAGTCCGTGTATAATCCATACATTGTATGCACTTGTCACATGATGAATGTACTGTGTGCGGTGCTGGTGTGTGTGACTTATACATCTCACAGGTCAGTAGTCATTAGGGTACAGTCCGTGTATAATCTATACATTGTATGCGCTTGTCACATGATGAATCTACTGTGTGCGGTGCTGGTGTGTGTGACTTATACATATCACAGGTCAGTAGTCATTAGGGTATAGTCCGTGTATAATCCATACATTGTATGCACTTGTCACATGATGAATGTACTGTGTGCGGTGCTGGTGTGTGTGACTTATACATATCACAGGTCAGTAGTCATTAGGGTACAGTCCGTGTATAATCCATACATTGTATGCGCTTGTCACATGATGAGTCTACTGTGTGCGGTGCTGGTGTTTGTGACTTTTACATATCACCGGTCAGTAGTCATTAGGGTACAGTCCGTGTATAATCCATACATTGTATGCGCTTGTCACATGATGAATGTACTGTGTGCGGTGCTGGTGTGTGTGACTTATACATCTCACAGGTCAGTAGTCATTAGGGTTCAGTCCGTGTATAATCTATACATTGTATGCACTTGTCACATGATGAATGTACTGTGTGCGGTGCTGGTGTGTGTGACTTATACATATCACAGGTCAGTAGTCATTAGGGTACAGTCCGTGTATAATCTATACATTGTATGCGCTTGTCACATGATGAATCTACTGTGTGCGGTGCTGGTGTGTGTGACTTATACATATCACAGGTCAGTAGTTATTAGGGTATAGTCCGTGTATAATCCATACATTGTATGCACTTGTCACATGATGAATGTACTGTGTGCGGTGCTGGTGTGTGTGACTTATACATCTCACAGGTCAGTAGTCATTAGGGTACAGTCCGTGTATAATCCATACATTGTATGCGCTTGTCACATGATGAGTCTACTGTGTGCGGTGCTGGTGTGTGTGACTTTTACATATCACAGGTCAGTAGTCATTAGGGTACAGTCCGTGTATAATCCATACATTGTATGCGCTTGTCACATGATGAATCTACTGTGTGCGGTGCTGGTGTGTGTGACTTATACATATCACAGGTCAGTAGTCATTAGGGTATAGTCCGTGTATAATCCATACATTGTATGCACTTGTCACATGATGAATGTACTGTGTGCGGTGCTGGTGTGTGTGACTTATAGATATCACAGGTCAGTAGTCATTAGGGTACAGTCCGTGTATAATCCATACATTGTATGCGCTTGTCACATGATGAGTCTACTGTGTGCGGTGCTGGTGTTTGTGACTTTTACATATCACCGGTCAGTAGTCATTAGGGTACAGTCCGTGTATAATCCATACATTGTATGCGCTTGTCACATGATGAATGTACTGTGTGCGGTGCTGGTGTGTGTGACTTATACATCTCACAGGTCAGTAGTCATTAGGGTTCAGTCCGTGTATAATCTATACATTGTATGCACTTGTCACATGATGAATGTACTGTGTGCGGTGCTGGTGTGTGTGACTTATACATATCACAGGTCAGTAGTCATTAGGGTACAGTCCGTGTATAATCTATACATTGTATGCGCTTGTCACATGATGAATCTACTGTGTGCGGTGCTGGTGTGTGTGACTTATACATATCACAGGTCAGTAGTCATTAGGGTATAGTCCGTGTATAATCCATACATTGTATGCACTTGTCACATGATGAATGTACTGTGTGCGGTGCTGGTGTGTGTGACTTATACATCTCACAGGTCAGTAGTCATTAGGGTACAGTCCGTGTATAATCCATACATTGTATGCGCTTGTCACATGATGAGTCTACTGTGTGCGGTGCTGGTGTGTGTGACTTTTACATATCACAGGTCAGTAGTCATTAGGGTACAGTCCGTGTATAATCCATACATTGTATGCGCTTGTCACATGATGAATGTACTGTGTGCGGTGCTGGTGTGTGTGACTTATACATCTCACAGGTCAGTAGTCATTAGGGTACAGTCCGTGTATAGCCTATACATTGTATGCGCTTGTCACATGATGAGTCTTCTGTATGCGTTGCTGGTGTGTGTGACTTATACATCTCACAGGTCAGTAGTCATTAGGACACAGTCCGTGTATAATACATACATTGTATGCGCTTGTCACATGATGAGTCTACTGTGTGTGGTGCTGGTGTGTGTGACTTATACATCTCACAGGTCAGTAGTCATTAGGGTACAGTCCGTGTATAATCCATACATTGTATGCGCTTGTCACATGATGAGTCTTCTGTATGCGGTGCTGGTGTGTGTGACTTATACATATCACAGGTCAGTAGTCATTAGGGTACAGTCCGTGTATAATCCATACATTGTATGCACTTGTCACATAATGAATGTACTGTGTGCGGTGCTGGTGTGTGTGACTTATACATATCACAGGTCAGTAGTGTAACACTGTAGGGGTGCAAGGTGCCTTTTCCTGGGGAATATGGCAGCACGCAGCAGCTGAGGAACAACACAAGTCCAGTTTCTGGTACAACTGACCCCGGCCAGTTTTATTGAAACAGAAAATAAAACAAACCCCAAAATAAAAATACCTTGCCTGTCCGGCACTAACTAAACATAAGATATTCCTAACTGTCACTAAACAAAACACAGAGTTCTTCAGTACATACTGTATAGCTCACTTGCATCAGAAAGCGTGTCTCTCACACACAGATCCTGCAGCCTTCCCAGGCAGTCTGCCCCTACTAATCAGGTTAGAAGCACTATATCACTCTTACACAGCTGAAACCCTGATTAGCCCTCTGTGAGGCCAAAGACCCGAACTGGGCCCAATGTCTAGAACTCGCCTTATCTCTCTCTCAGAGCCTTTACCCAGCTTTTACAGCAAACTGAAAAGGTTCAGACAAAACAAAAAGCATTTTTCCTAGAAGTTAACATTTTCTAAAACATGTAAGACAAGAACCTGGGACAAATATACCTGCCCTCAAACACTATCCCAGTGTTCTTGTCACAGTAGTCATTAGGGTACAGTCCGTGTATAATCCATACATTGTATGCGCTTGTCACATGATGAGTCTACTGTGTGCGGTGCTGGTGTGTGTGACTTATACATATCACAGGTCAGTAGTCATTAGGGTACAGTCCGTGTATAATCCATACATTGTATGCGCTTGTCACATGATGAGTCTACTGTGTGCGGTGCTGGTGTGTGTGACTTATACATATCACAGGTCAGTAGTCATAAGGGTACAGTCCGTGTATAATCCATACATTGTATGCGCTTGTCACATGATGAATGTACTGTGTGCGGTGCTGGTGTGTGTGACTTATACATATCACAGGTCAGTAGTCATTAGGGTACAGTCCGTGTATAATCCATACATTGTATGCGCTTGTCACATGATGAGTCTACTGTGTGCGGTGCTGGTGTGTGTGACTTATACATATCACAGGTCAGTAGTCATTAGGGTACAGTCCGTGTATAATCCATACATTGTATGCGCTTGTCACATGATGAGTCTACTGTGTGCGGTGCTGGTGTGTGTGACTTATACATATCACAGGTCAGTAGTCATAAGGGTACAGTCCGTGTATAATCCATACATTGTATGCGCTTGTCACATGATGAATGTACTGTGTGCGGTGCTGGTGTGTGTGACTTATACATATCACAGGTCAGTAGTCATTAGTGTACAGTCCGTGTATAATCCATACATTGTATGCGCTTGTCACATGATGAGTCTACTGTGTGCGGTGCTGGTGTGTGTGACTTATACATCTCACAGGTCAGTAGTCATTAGGGCACAGTCCGTGTATAATCCATACATTGTATGCGCTTGTCACATGATGAATGTACTGTGTGCGGTGCTGGTGTGTGTGACTTATACATATCACAGGTCAGTAGTCATTAGGGTACAGTCCGTGTATAATCCATACATTGTATGCGCTTGTCACATGATGAGTCTACTGTGTGCGGTGCTGGTGTGTGTGACTTATACATCTCACAGGTCAGTAGTCATTAGGGTACAGTCCGTGTATAGTCTATACATTGTATGCACTTGTCACATGATGAATGTACTGTGTGCGGTGCTGGTGTGTGTGACTTATACATATCACAGGTCAGTAGTCATTAGGGTACAGTCCGTGTATAATCTATACATTGTATGCGCTTGTCACATGATGAATCTACTGTGTGCGGTGCTGGTGTGTGTGACTTATACATATCACAGGTCAGTAGTCATTAGGGCACAGTCCGTGTATAATCCATACATTGTATGCGCTTGTCACATGATGAATGTACTGTGTGCGGTGCTGGTGTGTGTGACTTATACATCTCACAGGTCAGTAGTCATTAGGGTACAGTCCGTGTATAATCCATACATTGTATGCGCTTGTCACATGATGAATGTACTGTGTGCGGTGCTGGTGTGTGTGACTTATACATATCACAGGTCAGCAGTCATTAGGGTACAGTCCGTGTATAATCCATACATTGTATGCGCTTGTCTCATGATAAATGTACTGTGTGCGGTGCTGGTGTGTGTGACTTATACATCTCACAGGTCAGTAGTCATTAGGGCACAGTCCGTGTATAATCCATACATTGTATGCGCTTGTCACATGATGAATGTACTGTGTGCGGTGCTGGTGTGTGTGACTTATACATATCACAGGTCAGTAGTCATTAGGGTACAGTCCGTGTATAATCCATACATTGTATGCGCTTGTCACATGATGAGTCTACTGTGTGCGGTGCTGGTGTGTGTGACTTATACATCTCACAGGTCAGTAGTCATTAGGGTACAGTCCGTGTATAGTCTATACATTGTATGCACTTGTCACATGATGAATGTACTGTGTGCGGTGCTGGTGTGTGTGACTTATACATATCACAGGTCAGTAGTCATTAGGGTACAGTCCGTGTATAATCTATACATTGTATGCGCTTGTCACATGATGAATCTACTGTGTGCGGTGCTGGTGTGTGTGACTTATACATATCACAGGTCAGTAGTCATTAGGGCACAGTCCGTGTATAATCCATACATTGTATGCGCTTGTCACATGATGAATGTACTGTGTGCGGTGCTGGTGTGTGTGACTTATACATCTCACAGGTCAGTAGTCATTAGGGTACAGTCCGTGTATAATCCATACATTGTATGCGCTTGTCACATGATGAATGTACTGTGTGCGGTGCTGGTGTGTGTGACTTATACATATCACAGGTCAGCAGTCATTAGGGTACAGTCCGTGTATAATCCATACATTGTATGCGCTTGTCTCATGATAAATGTACTGTGTGCGGTGCTGGTGTGTGTGACTTATACATATCACAGGTCAGTAGTCATTAGGGTACAGTCCGTGTATAATCCATACATTGTATGCGCTTGTCACATGAAGAATGTACTGTGTGCGGTGCTGGTGTGTGTGATTTATAGATCTCACAGGTCAGTAGTCATTAGGGTACAGTCCGTGTATAATCCATACATTGTATGCGCTTGTCACATGATGAATGTACTGTGTGCGGTGCTGGTGTGTGTGACTTATACATCTCACAGGTCAGTAGTCATTAGGGTACAGTCCGTGTATAATCCATACATTGTATGCGCTTGTCACATGATGAATGTACTGTGTGCGGTGCTGGTGTGTGTGACTTATACATATCACAGGTCAATAGTCATTAGGGTACAGTCCGTGTATAATCCATACATTGTATGCGCTTGTCACATGATGAATGTACTGTGTGCGGTGCTGGTGTGTGTGACTTATACATATCACAGGTCAGTAGTCATTAGGGTACAGTCCGTGTAAAATCCATACATTGTATGCGCTTGTCACATGATGAATGTACTGTGTGCGGTGCTGGTGTGTGTGACTTATACATCTCACAGGTCAGTAGTCATTAGGGTACTGTCCGTGTATAATCCATACATTGTATGCGCTTGTCACATGATGAGTCTACTGTGTGCGGTGCTGGTGTGTGTGACTTATACATATCACAGGTCAGTAGTCATTAGGGTACAGTCCGTGTATAATCCATACATTGTATGCGCTTGTCACATGATGAATGTACTGTGTGCGGTGCTGGTGTGTGTGACTTATACATCTCACAGGTCAGTAGTCACTAGGGTACAGTCCGTGTATAATCCATACATTGTATGCGCTTGTCACATGATGAGTCTACTGTGTGCGGTGCTGGTGTGTGTGACTTATACATATCACAGGTCAGTATTCATTAGGGTACAGTCCGTGTATAATCCATACATTGTATGCGCTTGTCACATGATGAGTCTACTGTGTGCGGTGCTGGTGTGTGTGACTTATACATATCACAGGTCAGTAGTCATTAGGGTACAGTCCGTGTATAATCCATACATTGTATGCGCTTGTCACATGATGAGTCTACTGTGTGCGGTGCTGGTGTGTGTGACTTATACATATCACAGGTCAGTAGTCATAAGGGTACAGTCCGTGTATAATCCATACATTGTATGCGCTTGTCACATGATGAATGTACTGTGTGCGGTGCTGGTGTGTGTGACTTACACATATCACAGGTCAGTAGTCATTAGGGTACAGTCCGTGTATAATCCATACATTGTATGCGCTTGTCACATGATGAATGCACTGTGTGCGGTGCTGGTGTGTGTGACTTATACATATCACAGGTCAGTAGTCATTAGGGCACAGTCCATGTATAATCCATACATTGTATGCGCTTGTCACATGATGAATGTACTGTGTGCGGTGCTGGTGTGTGTGACTTATACATATCACAGGTCAGTAGTCATTAGGGTACAGTCCGTGTATAATCCATACATTGTATGCGCTTGTCACATGATGAATGTACTGTGTGCGGTGCTGGTGTGTGTGACTTATACATATCACAGGTCAGTAGTCATTAGGGCACAGTCCGTGTATAATCCATACATTGTATGCGCTTGTCACATGATGAATGTACTGTGTACCGACTGGTGTGTGTGACTTATACATCTCACAGGTCAGTAGTCATTAGGGTACAGTCCGTGTATAATCCATACATTGTATGCGCTTGTCACATGATGAATGTACTGTGTGCGGTGCCGGTGTGTGTGACTTATACATATCACAGGTCAGCAGTCATTAGGGTACAGTCCGTGTATAATCCATACATTGTATGCGCTTGTCACATGATGAATGTACTGTGGCCCTCATTCCGAGTTGATCGGTCGCAATGCGAATGTAGCAGAGTTACACACGCTAAGCCGCCGCCTACTGGTAGTGTATCTTAGCTTCTTAAAAGTGCGACCGAAGTAATCGCAATATTGCGATCACAAACCTCGTAGCAGTTTTGGAGTAGCTTCAGACTTACTCTGCCTGTGCGATCAGTTCAGTGCTTGTCGTTCCTGGTTGACGTCACAAACACACCCAGCGTTCGCCCAGGCACTCCCACCGTTTCTCCGGCCACTCCTGCGTTTTTTCCGGAAACGGTAGCGTTTTCAGCCACACGCCCCTAAAACGCCGTGCTTCCGCCCAGTAACACCCATTTCCTGTCAATCACATTACGATCGCCGGAGCGATGAAAAAGCCGTGAGTAAAATTACTTTCTTCATAGCAAAGTTACTTGGCGCAGTCGCAGTGCGAACATTGCGCATGCGTACTAAGCGGATTTTCATTGCGATGCGATGAAAAATACCGAGCGAACAACTCGGAATGAGGGCCTGTGTGCGGTGCTGGTGTGTGTGACTTATACATATCACAGGTCAGTAGTCATTAGGGTACAGTCCGTGTATAATCCATACATTGTATGCGCTTGTCACATAATGAATGTACTGTGTGCGGTGCTGGTGTGTGTGACTTATAGATCTCACAGGTCAGTAGTCATTAGGGTACAGTCCGTGTATAATCCATACATTGTATGCGCTTGTCACATGATGAATGTACTGTGTGCGGTGCTGGTGTGTGTGACTTATACATCTCACAGGTCAGTAGTCATTAGGGTACAGTCCGTGTATAATCCATACATTGTATGCGCTTGTCACATGATGAATGTACTGTGTGCGGTGCTGGTGTGTGTGACTTATACATATCACAGGTCAGTAGTCATTAGGGCACAGTCCGTGTATAATCCATACATTGTATGCGCTTGTCACATGATCAATGTACTGTGTGCGGTGCTGGTGTGTGTGACTTATACATCTCACAGGTCAGTAGTCATTAGGGTACAGTCCGTGCATAATCCATAAATTGTATGCGCTTGTCACATGATGAATGTACTGTGTGCGGTGCTGGTGTGTGTGACTTATACATCTCACAGGTCAGTAGTCATTAGGGTACAGTCCGTGTATAATCCATACATTGTATGCGCTTGTCACATGATGAATGTACTGTGTGCGGTGCTGGTGTGTGTGATTTATACATATCACAGGTCAGCAGTCATTCGGGTACAGTCCGTGTATAATCCATACATTGTATGCGCTTGTCTCATGATAAATGTACTGTGTGCGGTGCTGGTGTGTGTGACTTATACATATCACAGGTCAGTAGTCATTAGGGTACAGTCCGTGTATAATCCATACATTGTATGCGCTTGTCACATGAAGAATGTACTGTGTGCGGTGCTGGTGTGTGTGACTTATAGATCTCACAGGTCAGTAGTCATTAGGGTACAGTCCGTGTATAATCCATACATTGTATGCGCTTGTCACATGATGAATGTACTGTGTGCAGTGCTGGTGTGTGTGACTTATACATCTCACAGGTCAGTAGTCATTAGGGTACAGTCCGTGTATAATCCATACATTGTATGCGCTTGTCACATGATGAATGTACTGTGTGCGGTGCTGGTGTGTGTGACTTATACATATCACAGGTCAATAGTCATTAGGGTACAGTCCGTGTATAATCCATACATTGTATGCGCTTGTCACATGATGAATGTACTGTGTGCGGTGCTGGTGTGTGTGACTTATACATATCACAGGTCAGTAGTCATTAGGGTACAGTCCGTGTAAAATCCATACATTGTATGCGCTTGTCACATGATGAATGTACTGTGTGCGGTGCTGGTGTGTGTGACGTATACATCTCACAGGTCAGTAGTCATTAGGGTACAGTCCGTGTATAATCCATACATTGTATGCGCTTGTCACATGATGAGTCTACTGTGTGCGGTGCTGGTGTGTGTGACTTATACATATCACAGGTCAGTATTCATTAGGGTACAGTCCGTGTATAATCCATACATTGTATGCGCTTGTCACATGATGAGTCTACTGTGTGCGGTGCTGGTGTGTGTGACTTATACATATCACAGGTCAGTAGTCATTAGGGTACAGTCCGTCTATAATCCATACATTGTATGCGCTTGTCACATGATGAGTCTACTGTGTGCGTTGCTGGTGTGTGTGACTTATACATATCACAGGTCAGTAGTCATAAGGGTACAGTCCGTGTATAATCCATACATTGTATGCGCTTGTCACATGATGAATGTACTGTGTGCGGTGCTGGTGTGTGTGACTTATACATATCACAGGTCAGTAGTCATTAGGGTACAGTCCGTGTATAATCCATACATTGTATGCGCTTGTCACATGATGAATGCACTGTGTGCGGTGCTGGTGTGTGTGACTTATACATATCACAGGTCAGTAGTCATTAGGGCACAGTCCGTGTATAATCCATACATTGTATGCGCTTGTCACATGATGAATGTACTGTGTGCGGTGCTGGTGTGTGTGACTTATACATATCACAGGTCAGTAGTCATTAGGGTACAGTCCGTGTATAATCCATACATTGTATGCGCTTGTCACATGATGAATGTACTGTGTGCGGTGCTGGTGTGTGTGACTTATACATATCACAGGTCAGTAGTCATTAGGGCACAGTCCGTGTATAATCCATACATTGTATGCGCTTGTCACATGATGAATGTACTGTGTGCGGTGCTGGTGTGTGTGACTTATACATCTCACAGGTCAGTAGTCATTAGGGTACAGTCCGTTTATAATCCATACATTGTATGCGCTTGTCACATGATGAATGTACTGTGTGCGGTGCTGGTGTGTGTGACTTATACATATCACAGGTCAGCAGTCATTAGGGTACAGTCCGTGTATAATCCATACATTGTATGCGCTTGTCACATGATGAATGTACTGTGTGCGGTGCTGGTGTGTGTGACTTATACATATCACAGGTCAGTAGTCATTAGGGTACAGTCCGTGTATAATCCATACATTGTATGCGCTTGTCACATAATGAATGTACTGTGTGCGGTGCTGGTGTGTGTGACTTATAGATCTCACAGGTCAGTAGTCATTAGGGTACAGTCCGTGTATAATCCATACATTGTATGCGCTTGTCACATGATGAATGTACTGTGTGCGGTGCTGGTGTGTGTGACTTATACATCTCACAGGTCAGTAGTCATTAGGGTACAGTCCGTGTATAATCCATACATTGTATGCGCTTGTCACATGATGAATGTACTGTGTGCGGTGCTGGTGTGTGTGACTTATACATATCACAGGTCAGTAGTCATTAGGGCACAGTCCGTGTATAATCCATACATTGTATGCGCTTGTCACATGATCAATGTACTGTGTGCAGTGCTGGTGTGTGTGACTTATACATCTCACAGGTCAGTAGTCATTAGGGTACAGTCCGTGCATAATCCATACATTGTATGCGCTTGTCACATGATGAATGTACTGTGTGCGGTGCTGGTGTGTGTGACTTATACATCTCACAGGTCAGTAGTCATTAGGGTACAGTCCGTGTATAATCCATACATTGTATGCGCTTGTCACATGATCAATGTACTGTGTGCGGTGCTGGTGTGTATGACTTATACATCTCACAGGTCAGTAGTCATTAGGGTACAGTCCGTGTATAATCCATACATTGTATGCGCTTGTCACATGATCAATGTACTGTGTGCGGTGCTGGTGTGTGTGACTTATACATCTCACAGGTCAGCAGTCATTAGGGCACAGTCCGTGTATAATCCATACATTGTATGCGCTTGTCACATGATCAATGTACTGTGTGCGGTGCTGGTGTGTGTGACTTATACATCTCACAGGTCAGTAGTCATTAGGGTACAGTCCGTGTATAATCCATACATTGTATGCGCTTGTCACATGATCAATGTACTGTGTGTGGTGCTGGTGTGTGTGACTTATACATATCACAGGTCAGTAGTCATTAGGGTACAGTCCGTGTATAATCCATACATTGTATGCGCTTGTCACATGATGAATGTACTGTGTGCGGTGCTGGTGTGTGTGACTTATACATATCACAGGTCAGTAGTCATTAGGGTACAGTCCGTGTATAATCCATACATTGCATGCGCTTGTCACATGATGAATCCTCTGTGTGCGGTGCTGGTGTGTGTGACTTATTCATCTCACAGGTCAGTAGTCATTAGGGTACAGTCCGTGTATAATCCATACATTGTATGCGCTTGTCACATGATGAATGTACTGTGTGCGGTGCTGGTGTGTGTGATTTATACATATCACAGGTCAGTAGTCATTAGGGTACAGTCCGTGTATAATCCATACATTGTATGCGCTTGTCACATGATGAATGTACTGTGTGCGGTGCTGGTGTGTGTGACTTTAACATATCACAGGTCAGTAGTCATTAGGGTACAGTCCGTGTATAATCCATACATTGTATGCGCTTGTCACATGATGAGTGTACTGTGTGCGGTGCTGGTGTGTGTGACTTATACATATCACAGGTCAGTAGTCATTAGGGTACAGTCCGTGTATAATCCATACATTGTATGCGCTTGTCACATGATGAATGTACTGTGTGCGGTGCTGGTGTGTGTGACTTATACATATCACAGGTCAGTAGTCATTAGAGTACAGTATGTGTATAATCCATACATTGTATGCGCTTGTCACATGATGAATCCTCTGTGTGCGGTGCTGGTGTTTGTGACTTATTCATCTCACAGGTCAGTAGTCATTAGGGTACAGTCCGTGTATAATCCATACATTGTATGTGCTTGTTACATGATGAATGTACTGTGTGCGGTGCTGGTGTGTGTGACTTATACATATCACAGGTCAGTAGTCATTAGGGTACAGTCCGTGTATAATCCATACATTGTATGCGCTTGTCACATGATGAATGTACTGTGTGCGGTGCTGGTGTGTGTGATTTATACATATCACAGGTCAGTAGTCATTAGGGTACAGTCCGTGTATAATCCATACATTGTATGCGCTTGTCACATGATGAATGTACTGTGTGCGGTGCTGGTGTGTGTGATTTATACATCTCACAGGTCAGTAGTCATTAGGGCACAGTCCGTGTATAATCCATACATTGTATGCGCTTGTCACATGATGAATGTACTGTGTGCGGTGCTGGTGTGTGTGATTTATACATCTCACAGGTCAGTAGTCATTAGGGTACAGTCCGTGTATAATCCATACATTGTATGCGCTTGTCACATGATGAATGTACTGTGTGCGGTGCTGGTGTGTGTGACTTATACATATCACAGGTCAGTAGTCATTAGGGTACAGTCCGTGTATAATCCATACATTGTATGCGCTTGTCACATGATGAATGTACTGTGTGCGGTGCTGGTGTGTGTGACTTATACACATCACAGGTCAGTAGTCATTAGGGCACAGTCCGTGTATAATCCATACATTGTATGCACTTGTCACATGATGAATGTACTGTGTGCGGTGCTGGTGTGTGTGACTTATACATATCACAGGTCAGTAGTCATTAGGGTACAGTCCGTGTATAATCCATACATTGTATGCGCTTGTCACATGATGAGTGTACTGTGTGCGGTGCTGGTGTGTGTGACTTATACATATCACAGGTCAGTAGTCATTAGGGTACAGTTCGTGTATAATCCATACATTGTATGCGCTTGTCACATGATGAATGTACTGTGTGCGGTGCTGGTGTGTGTGACTTATACATATCACAGGTCAGTAGTCATTAGGACACAGTACGTGTATAATCCATACATTGTATGCGCTTGTCACATGATGAATCTACTGTGTGCGGTGCTGGTGTGTGTGACTTATACATATCACAGGTCAGTAGTCATTAGGGTACAGTCCGTGTATAATCCATACATTGTATGCGCTTGTCACATGATGAGTGTACTGTGTGCGGTGCTGGTGTGTGTGACTTATACATATCACAGGTCAGTAGTCATTAGGGTACAGTCCGTGTATAATCCATACATTGTATGCGCTTGTCACATGATGAATGTACTGTGTGCGGTGCTGGTGTGTGTGACTTATACATATCACAGGTCAGTAGTCATTAGGACACAGTCCGTGTATAATCCATACATTGTATGCGCTTGTCACATGATGAATCTACTGTGTGCGGTGCTGGTGTGTGTGACTTATACATATCACAGGTCAGTAGTCATTAGGGTACAGTCCGTGTATAATCCATACATTGTATGCGCTTGTCACATGATGAGTGTACTGTGTGCGGTGCTGGTGTGTGTGACTTATACATATCACAGGTCAGTAGTCATTAGGGTACAGTCCGTGTATAATCCATACATTGTATGCGCTTGTCACATGATGAATGTACTGTGTGCGGTGCTGGTGTGTGTGACTTATACATATCACAGGTCAGTAGTCATTAGGGTACAGTCCGTGTATAATCCATACATTGTATGCACTTGTCACATAATGAATGTACTGTGTGCGGTGCTGGTGTGTGTGACTTATACATATCACAGGTCAGTAGTCATTAGGACACAGTCCGTGTATAATCCATACATTGTATGCACTTGTCACATGATGAATGTACTGTGTGCGGTGCTGGTGTGTGTGACTTATACATATCACAGGTCAGTAGTCATTAGGGTACAGTCCGTGTATAATCCATACATTGTATGCGCTTGTCACATGATGAATGTACTGTGTGCGGTGCTGGTGTGTGTGACTTATACATATCACAGGTCAGTAGTCATTAGGGTACAGTCCGTGTATAATCCATACATTGTATGCGCTTGTCACATGATGAATGTACTGTGTGCGGTGCTGGTGTGTGTGATTTATACATATCACAGGTCAGTAGTCATTAGGGCACAGTCCGTGTATAATCCATACATTGTATGCGCTTGTCACATGATGAATGTACTGTGTGCGGTGCTGGTGTGTGTGACTTATACATATCACAGGTCAGTAGTCATTAGGGTACAGTCCGTGTATAATCCATACATTGTATGCGCTTGTCACATGATGAATGTACTGTGTGCGGTGCTGGTGTGTGTGACTTATACATATCACAGGTCAGTAGTCATTAGGGTACAGTCCGTGTATAATCCATACATTGTATGCGCTTGTCACATGATGAATGTACTGTGTGCGGTGCTGGTGTGTGTGATTTATACATATCACAGGTCAGTAGTCATTAGGGTACAGTCCGTGTATAATCCATACATTGTATGCGCTTGTCACATGATGAATGTACTGTGTGCGGTGCTGGTGTGTGTGATTTATACATATCACAGGTCAGTAGTCATTAGGGCACAGTCCGTGTATAATCCATACATTGTATGCGCTTGTCACATGATGAATGTACTGTGTGCGGTGCTGGTGTGTGTGACTTTTACATATCACAGGTCAGTAGTCATTAGGGTACAGTCCGTGTATAATCCATACATTGTATGCGCTTGTCACATGATGAATGTACTGTGTGCGGTGCTGGTGTGTGTGACTTATACATCTCACAGGTCAGTAGTCATTAGGGTACAGTCCGTGTATAATGCATACATTGTATGCGCTTGTCACATGATGAGTCTTCTGTATGCGGTGCTGGTGTGTGTGACTTATACATCTCACAGGTCAGTAGTCATTAGGGTACAGTCCGTGTATAATCCATACATTGTATGCACTTGTCACATAATGAATGTACTGTGTGCGGTGCTGGTGTGTGTGACTTATACATATCACAGGTCAGTAGTCATTAGGGTACAGTCAGTGTATAATCCATACATTGTATGCGCTTGTCACATGATCAATGTACTGTGTGCGGTGCTGGTGTGTGTGATTTATACATCTCACAGGTCAGTAGTCATTAGGACACAGTCCGTGTATAATACATACATTGTATGCGCTTGTCACATGATGAGTCTACTGTGTGTGGTGCTGGTGTGTGTGACTTATACATCTCACAGGTCAGTAGTCATTAGGGTACAGTCCGTGTATAATCCATACATTGTATGCGCTTGTCACATGATGAGTCTTCTGTATGCTGTGCTGGTGTGTGTGACTTATACATATCACAGGTCAGTAGTCATTAGGGTACAGTCCGTGTATAATCCATACATTGTATGCGCTTGTCACATGATCAATGTACTGTGTGCGGTGCTGGTGTGTGTGACTTATACATATCACAGGTCAGTAGTCATTAGGGTACAGTCCGTGTATAATCCATACATTGTATGCACTTGTCACATAATGAATGTACTGTGTGCGGTGCTGGTGTGTGTGACTTATACATATCACAGGTCAGTAGTCATTAGGGTACAGTCCGTGTATAATCCATACATTGTATGCGCTTGTCACATGATCAATGTACTGTGTGCGGTGCTGGTGTGTGTGATTTATACATCTCACAGGTCATTAGTCATTAGGACACAGTCCGTGTATAATACATACATTGTATGCGCTTGTCACATAATGAGTCTACTGTGTGTGGTGCTGGTGTGTGTGACTTATACATCTCACAGGTCAGTAGTCATTAGGGTACAGTCCGTGTATAATCCATACATTGTATGCGCTTGTCACATGATCGATGTACTGTGTGCGGTGCTGGTGTGTGTGACTTATACATATCACAGGTCAGTAGTCATTAGAGCACAGTCCGTGTATAATCCATACATTGTATGCGCTTGTCACATGATGAATCTACTGTGTGCGGTGCTGGTGTGTGTGATTTATACATATCACAGGTCAGCAGTCATTAGGGTACAGTCCGTGTATAATTCATACATTGTATGCGTTTGTCACATGATCAATGTACTGTGTGCGGTGCTGGTGTGTGTGACTTATACATATCACAGTTTAGCAGTCATTAGGGTACAGTCCGTATATAATCCATACATTGTATGCGCTTGTCACATGATCAATGTACTGTGTGCGGTGCTGGTGTGTGTGACTTATACATATCACAGGTCAGTAGTCATTAGGGTACAGTCCGTGTATAATCCATACATTGTATGCGCTTGTCACATGATGAATGTACTGTGTGCAGTGCTGGTGTGTGTGACTTATACATATCACAGGTCAGTAGTCATTAGGGTACAGTCCGTGTATAATCCATACATTGTATGCGCTTGTCACATGATCAATGTACTGTGTGCGGTGCTGGTGTGTGTGATTTATACATATCACAGGTCAGTAGTCATTAGGGTACAGTCCGTGTATAATCCATACATTGTATGCGCTTGTCACATGATGAATGTACTGTGTGCGGTGCTGGTGTGTGTGACTTATACATCTCACAGGTCAGTAGTCATTAGGGTACAGTCCGTGTATAATCCATACATTGTATGCGCTTGTCACATGATGAGTCTACTGTGTGCGGTGCTGGTGTGTGTGACTTATACATATCACAGGTCAGTAGTCATTAGGGTACAGTCCGTGTATAATCCATACATTGTATGCGCTTGTCACATGATGAGTCTACTGTGTGCGGTGCTGGTGTGTGTGACTTATACATATCAAAGGTCAGTAGTCATTAGGGTACAGTCCGTGTATAATCCATACATTGTATGCGCTTGTCACATGATGAGTCTACTGTGTGCGGTGCTGGTGTGTGTGACTTATACATATCACAGGTCAGTAGTCATTAGGGTACAGTCCGTGTATAATCCATACATTGTATGCGCTTGTCACATGATGAGTCTACTGTGTGCGGTGCTGGTGTGTGTGACTTATACATATCACCGGTCAGTAGTCATTAGGATACAGTCCGTGTATAATCCATACATTGTATGCGCTTGTCACATGATGAGTCTACTGTGTGCGGTGCTGGTGTGTGTGACTTATACATATCACATGTCAGTAGTCATAAGGGTACAGTCCGTGTATAATCCATGCATTGTATGCGCTTGTCACATGATGAATGTACTGTGTGCGGTGCTGGTGTGTGTGATTTATACATATCACAGGTCAGTAGTCATTAGGGTACAGTCCGTGTATAATCCATACATTGTATGCGCTTGTCACATGATGAATGTACTGTGTGCCGTGCTGGTGTGTGTGACTTATACATATCACAGGTCAGTAGTCATTAGGGCACAGTCCGTGTATAATCCATACATTGTATGCGCTTGTCACATGATGAATGTACTGTGTGCAGTGCTGGTGTGTGTGACTTATACATATCACAGGTCAGTAGTCATTAGGGTACAGTCCGTGTATAATCCATACATTGTATGCGCTTGTCACATGATGAATGTACTGTGTGCGGTGCTGGTGTGTGTGACTTATACATATCACAGGTCAGTAGTCATTAGGGCACAGTCCGTGTATAATCCATACATTGTATGCGCTTGTCACATGATGAATGTACTGTGTGCGGTGCTGGTGTGTGTGATTTATACATCTCACAGGTCAGTAGTCATTAGGGTACAGTCCGTGTATAATCCATACATTGTATGCGCTTGTCACATGATGAATGTACTGTGTGCGGTGCTGGTGTGTGTGACTTATACATATCACAGGTCAGCAGTCATTAGGGTACAGTCCGTGTATAATCCATACATTGTATGCGCTTGTCTCATGATAAATGTACTGTGTGCGGTGCTGGTGTGTGTGACTTATACATATCACAGGTCAGTAGTCATTAGGGTACAGTCCGTGTATAATCCATACATTGTATGCGCTTGTCACATGAAGAATGTACTGTGTGCGGTGCTGGTGTGTGTGATTTATAGATCTCACAGGTCAGTAGTCATTAGGGTACAGTCCGTGTATAATCCATACATTGTATGCGCTTGTCACATGATGAATGTACTGTGTGCGGTGCTGGTGTGTGTGACTTATACATCTCACAGGTCAGTAGTCATTAGGGTACAGTCCGTGTATAATCCATACATTGTATGCGCTTGTCACATGATGAATGTACTGTGTGCGGTGCTGGTGTGTGTGACTTATACATATCACAGGTCAATAGTCATTAGGGTACAGTCCGTGTATAATCCATACATTGTATGCGCTTGTCACATGATGAATGTACTGTGTGCGGTGCTGGTGTGTGTGACTTATACATATCACAGGTCAGTAGTCATTAGGGTACAGTCCGTGTAAAATCCATACATTGTATGCGCTTGTCACATGATGAATGTACTGTGTGCGGTGCTGGTGTGTGTGACTTATACATCTCACAGGTCAGTAGTCATTAGGGTACTGTCCGTGTATAATCCATACATTGTATGCGCTTGTCACATGATGAGTCTACTGTGTGCGGTGCTGGTGTGTGTGACTTATACATATCACAGGTCAGTAGTCATTAGGGTACAGTCCGTGTATAATCCATACATTGTATGCGCTTGTCACATGATGAATGTACTGTGTGCGGTGCTGGTGTGTGTGACTTATACATCTCACAGGTCAGTAGTCACTAGGGTACAGTCCGTGTATAATCCATACATTGTATGCGCTTGTCACATGATGAGTCTACTGTGTGCGGTGCTGGTGTGTGTGACTTATACATATCACAGGTCAGTATTCATTAGGGTACAGTCCGTGTATAATCCATACATTGTATGCGCTTGTCACATGATGAGTCTACTGTGTGCGGTGCTGGTGTGTGTGACTTATACATATCACAGGTCAGTAGTCATTAGGGTACAGTCCGTGTATAATCCATACATTGTATGCGCTTGTCACATGATGAGTCTACTGTGTGCGGTGCTGGTGTGTGTGACTTATACATATCACAGGTCAGTAGTCATAAGGGTACAGTCCGTGTATAATCCATACATTGTATGCGCTTGTCACATGATGAATGTACTGTGTGCGGTGCTGGTGTGTGTGACTTACACATATCACAGGTCAGTAGTCATTAGGGTACAGTCCGTGTATAATCCATACATTGTATGCGCTTGTCACATGATGAATGCACTGTGTGCGGTGCTGGTGTGTGTGACTTATACATATCACAGGTCAGTAGTCATTAGGGCACAGTCCGTGTATAATCCATACATTGTATGCGCTTGTCACATGATGAATGTACTGTGTGCGGTGCTGGTGTGTGTGACTTATACATATCACAGGTCAGTAGTCATTAGGGTACAGTCCGTGTATAATCCATACATTGTATGCGCTTGTCACATGATGAATGTACTGTGTGCGGTGCTGGTGTGTGTGACTTATACATATCACAGGTCAGTAGTCATTAGGGCACAGTCCGTGTATAATCCATACATTGTATGCGCTTGTCACATGATGAATGTACTGTGTACCGACTGGTGTGTGTGACTTATACATCTCACAGGTCAGTAGTCATTAGGGTACAGTCCGTGTATAATCCATACATTGTATGCGCTTGTCACATGATGAATGTACTGTGTGCGGTGCTGGTGTGTGTGACTTATACATATCACAGGTCAGCAGTCATTAGGGTACAGTCCGTGTATAATCCATACATTGTATGCGCTTGTCACATGATGAATGTACTGTGGCCCTCATTCCGAGTTGATCGGTCGCAATGCGAATATAGCAGAGTTACACACGCTAAGCCGCCGCCTACTGGTAGTGTATCTTAGCTTCTTAAAAGTGCGACCGAAGTAATCGCAATATTGCGATCACAAACCTCGTAGCAGTTTTGGAGTAGCTTCAGACTTACTCTGCCTGTGCGATCAGTTCAGTGCTTGTCGTTCCTGGTTGACGTCACAAACACACCCAGCGTTCGCCCAGGCACTCCCACCGTTTCTCCGGCCACTCCTGCGTTTTTTCCGGAAACGGTAGCATTTTCAGCCACACGCCCCTAAAACGCCGTGCTTCCGCCCAGTAACACCCATTTCCTGTCAATCACATTACGATCGCCGGAGCGATGAAAAAGCCGTGAGTAAAATTACTTTCTTCATAGCAAAGTTACTTGGCGCAGTCGCAGTGCGAACATTGCGCATGCGTACTAAGCGGATTTTCATTGCGATGCGATGAAAAATACCGAGCGAACAACTCGGAATGAGGGCCTGTGTGCGGTGCTGGTGTGTGTGACTTATACATATCACAGGTCAGTAGTCATTAGGGTACAGTCCGTGTATAATCCATACATTGTATGCGCTTGTCACATAATGAATGTACTGTGTGCGGTGCTGGTGTGTGTGACTTATAGATCTCACAGGTCAGTAGTCATTAGGGTACAGTCCGTGTATAATCCATACATTGTATGCGCTTGTCACATGATGAATGTACTGTGTGCGGTGCTGGTGTGTGTGACTTATACATCTCACAGGTCAGTAGTCATTAGGGTACAGTCCGTGTATAATCCATACATTGTATGCGCTTGTCACATGATGAATGTACTGTGTGCGGTGCTGGTGTGTGTGACTTATACATATCACAGGTCAGTAGTCATTAGGGCACAGTCCGTGTATAATCCATACATTGTATGCGCTTGTCACATGATCAATGTACTGTGTGCGGTGCTGGTGTGTGTGACTTATACATCTCACAGGTCAGTAGTCATTAGGGTACAGTCCGTGCATAATCCATAAATTGTATGCGCTTGTCACATGATGAATGTACTGTGTGCGGTGCTGGTGTGTGTGACTTATACATCTCACAGGTCAGTAGTCATTAGGGTACAGTCCGTGTATAATCCATACATTGTATGCGCTTGTCACATGATGAATGTACTGTGTGCGGTGCTGGTGTGTGTGATTTATACATATCACAGGTCAGCAGTCATTCGGGTACAGTCCGTGTATAATCCATACATTGTATGCGCTTGTCTCATGATAAATGTACTGTGTGCGGTGCTGGTGTGTGTGACTTATACATATCACAGGTCAGTAGTCATTAGGGTACAGTCCGTGTATAATCCATACATTGTATGCGCTTGTCACATGAAGAATGTACTGTGTGCGGTGCTGGTGTGTGTGACTTATAGATCTCACAGGTCAGTAGTCATTAGGGTACAGTCCGTGTATAATCCATACATTGTATGCGCTTGTCACATGATGAATGTACTGTGTGCAGTGCTGGTGTGTGTGACTTATACATCTCACAGGTCAGTAGTCATTAGGGTACAGTCCGTGTATAATCCATACATTGTATGCGCTTGTCACATGATGAATGTACTGTGTGCGGTGCTGGTGTGTGTGACTTATACATATCACAGGTCAATAGTCATTAGGGTACAGTCCATGTATAATCCATACATTGTATGCGCTTGTCACATGATGAATGTACTGTGTGCGGTGCTGGTGTGTGTGACTTATACATATCACAGGTCAGTAGTCATTAGGGTACAGTCCGTGTAAAATCCATACATTGTATGCGCTTGTCACATGATGAATGTACTGTGTGCGGTGCTGGTGTGTGTGACTTATACATCTCACAGGTCAGTAGTCATTAGGGTACAGTCCGTGTATAATCCATACATTGTATGCGCTTGTCACATGATGAGTCTACTGTGTGCGGTGCTGGTGTGTGTGACTTATACATATCACAGGTCAGTATTCATTAGGGTACAGTCCGTGTATAATCCATACATTGTATGCGCTTGTCACATGATGAGTCTACTGTGTGCGGTGCTGGTGTGTGTGACTTATACATATCACAGGTCAGTAGTCATTAGGGTACAGTCCGTCTATAATCCATACATTGTATGCGCTTGTCACATGATGAGTCTACTGTGTGCGTTGCTGGTGTGTGTGACTTATACATATCACAGGTCAGTAGTCATAAGGGTACAGTCCGTGTATAATCCATACATTGTATGCGCTTGTCACATGATGAATGTACTGTGTGCGGTGCTGGTGTGTGTGACTTATACATATCACAGGTCAGTAGTCATTAGGGTACAGTCCGTGTATAATCCATACATTGTATGCGCTTGTCACATGATGAATGCACTGTGTGCGGTGCTGGTGTGTGTGACTTATACATATCACAGGTCAGTAGTCATTAGGGCACAGTCCGTGTATAATCCATACATTGTATGCGCTTGTCACATGATGAATGTACTGTGTGCGGTGCTGGTGTGTGTGACTTATACATATCACAGGTCAGTAGTCATTAGGGTACAGTCCGTGTATAATCCATACATTGTATGCGCTTGTCACATGATGAATGTACTGTGTGCGGTGCTGGTGTGTGTGACTTATACATATCACAGGTCAGTAGTCATTAGGGCACAGTCCGTGTATAATCCATACATTGTATGCGCTTGTCACATGATGAATGTACTGTGTGCGGTGCTGGTGTGTGTGACTTATACATCTCACAGGTCAGTAGTCATTAGGGTACAGTCCGTGTATAATCCATACATTGTATGCGCTTGTCACATGATGAATGTACTGTGTGCGGTGCTGGTGTGTGTGACTTATACATATCACAGGTCAGCAGTCATTAGGGTACAGTCCGTGTATAATCCATACATTGTATGCGCTTGTCACATGATGAATGTACTGTGTGCGGTGCTGGTGTGTGTGACTTATACATATCACAGGTCAGTAGTCATTAGGGTACAGTCCGTGTATAATCCATACATTGTATGCGCTTGTCACATAATGAATGTACTGTGTGCGGTGCTGGTGTGTGTGACTTATAGATCTCACAGGTCAGTAGTCATTAGGGTACAGTCCGTGTATAATCCATACATTGTATGCGCTTGTCACATGATGAATGTACTGTGTGCGGTGCTGGTGTGTGTGACTTATACATCTCACAGGTCAGTAGTCATTAGGGTACAGTCCGTGTATAATCCATACATTGTATGCGCTTGTCACATGATGAATGTACTGTGTGCGGTGCTGGTGTGTGTGACTTATACATCTCACAGGTCAGTAGTCATTAGGGTACAGTCCGTGCATAATCCATACATTGTATGCGCTTGTCACATGATGAATGTACTGTGTGCGGTGCTGGTGTGTGTGACTTATACATCTCACAGGTCAGTAGTCATTAGGGTACAGTCCGTGTATAATCCATACATTGTATGCGCTTGTCACATGATCAATGTACTGTGTGCGGTGCTGGTGTGTATGACTTATACATCTCACAGGTCAGTAGTCATTAGGGTACAGTCCGTGTATAATCCATACATTGTATGCGCTTGTCACATGATCAATGTACTGTGTGCGGTGCTGGTGTGTGTGATTTATACATCTCACAGGTCAGCAGTCATTAGGGCACAGTCCGTGTATAATCCATACATTGTATGCGCTTGTCACATGATCAATGTACTGTGTGCGGTGCTGGTGTGTGTGACTTATACATCTCACAGGTCAGTAGTCATTAGGGTACAGTCCGTGTATAATCCATACATTGTATGCGCTTGTCACATGATCAATGTACTGTGTGTGGTGCTGGTGTGTGTGACTTATACATATCACAGGTCAGTAGTCATTAGGGTACAGTCCGTGTATAATCCATACATTGTATGCGCTTGTCACATGATGAATGTACTGTGTGCGGTGCTGGTGTGTGTGACTTATACATATCACAGGTCAGTAGTCATTAGGGTACAGTCCGTGTATAATCCATACATTGTATGCGCTTGTCACATGATGAATCCTCTGTGTGCGGTGCTGGTGTGTGTGACTTATTCATCTCACAGGTCAGTAGTCATTAGGGTACAGTCCGTGTATAATCCATACATTGTATGCGCTTGTCACATGATGAATGTACTGTGTGCGGTGCTGGTGTGTGTGATTTATACATATCACAGGTCAGTAGTCATTAGGGTACAGTCCGTGTATAATCCATACATTGTATGCGCTTGTCACATGATGAATCCTCTGTGTGCGGTGCTGGTGTGTGTGACTTATTCATCTCACAGGTCAGTAGTCATTAGGGTACAGTCCGTGTATAATCCATACATTGTATGCGCTTGTCACATGATGAATGTACTGTGTGCGGTGCTGGTGTGTGTGATTTATACATATCACAGGTCAGTAGTCATTAGGGTACAGTCCGTGTATAATCCATACATTGTATGCGCTTGTCACATGATCAATGTACTGTGTGCGGTGCTGGTGTGTGTGACTTATACATCTCACAGGTCAGTAGTCATTAGGGTACAGTCCGTGCATAATCCATACATTGTATGCGCTTGTCACATGATGAATGTACTGTGTGCGGTGCTGGTGTGTGTGATTTATACATATCACAGGTCAGTAGTCATTAGGGTACAGTCCGTGTATAATCCATACATTGTATGCGCTTGTCACATGATGAATGTACTGTGTGCGGTGCTGGTGTGTGTGACTTTAACATATCACAGGTCAGTAGTCATTAGGGTACAGTCCGTGTATAATCCATACATTGTATGCGCTTGTCACATGATGAGTGTACTGTGTGCGGTGCTGGTGTGTGTGACTTATACATATCACAGGTCAGTAGTCATTAGGGTACAGTCCGTGTATAATCCATACATTGTATGCGCTTGTCACATGATGAATGTACTGTGTGCGGTGCTGGTGTGTGTGACTTATACATATCACAGGTCAGTAGTCATTAGAGTACAGTATGTGTATAATCCATACATTGTATGCGCTTGTCACATGATGAATCCTCTGTGTGCGGTGCTGGTGTTTGTGACTTATTCATCTCACAGGTCAGTAGTCATTAGGGTACAGTCCGTGTATAATCCATACATTGTATGTGCTTGTTACATGATGAATGTACTGTGTGCGGTGCTGGTGTGTGTGACTTATACATATCACAGGTCAGTAGTCATTAGGGTACAGTCCGTGTATAATCCATACATTGTATGCGCTTGTCACATGATGAATGTACTGTGTGCGGTGCTGGTGTGTGTGATTTATACATATCACAGGTCAGTAGTCATTAGGGTACAGTCCGTGTATAATCCATACATTGTATGCGCTTGTCACATGATGAATGTACTGTGTGCGGTGCTGGTGTGTGTGATTTATACATCTCACAGGTCAGTAGTCATTAGGGCACAGTCCGTGTATAATCCATACATTGTATGCGCTTGTCACATGATGAATGTACTGTGTGCGGTGCTGGTGTGTGTGATTTATACATCTCACAGGTCAGTAGTCATTAGGGTACAGTCCGTGTATAATCCATACATTGTATGCGCTTGTCACATGATGAATGTACTGTGTGCGGTGCTGGTGTGTGTGACTTATACATATCACAGGTCAGTAGTCATTAGGGTACAGTCCGTGTATAATCCATACATTGTATGCGCTTGTCACATGATGAATGTACTGTGTGCGGTGCTGGTGTGTGTGACTTATACACATCACAGGTCAGTAGTCATTAGGGTACAGTCCGTGTATAATCCATACATTGTATGCACTTGTCACATGATGAATGTACTGTGTGCGGTGCTGGTGTGTGTGACTTATACATATCACAGGTCAGTAGTCATTAGGGTACAGTCCGTGTATAATCCATACATTGTATGCGCTTGTCACATGATGAGTGTACTGTGTGCGGTGCTGGTGTGTGTGACTTATACATATCACAGGTCAGTAGTCATTAGGGTACAGTTCGTGTATAATCCATACATTGTATGCGCTTGTCACATGATGAATGTACTGTGTGCGGTGCTGGTGTGTGTGACTTATACATATCACAGGTCAGTAGTCATTAGGACACAGTACGTGTATAATCCATACATTGTATGCGCTTGTCACATGATGAATCTACTGTGTGCGGTGCTGGTGTGTGTGACTTATACATATCACAGGTCAGTAGTCATTAGGGTACAGTCCGTGTATAATCCATACATTGTATGCGCTTGTCACATGATGAGTGTACTGTGTGCGGTGCTGGTGTGTGTGACTTATACATATCACAGGTCAGTAGTCATTAGGGTACAGTCCGTGTATAATCCATACATTGTATGCGCTTGTCACATGATGAATGTACTGTGTGCGGTGCTGGTGTGTGTGACTTATACATATCACAGGTCAGTAGTCATTAGGACACAGTCCGTGTATAATCCATACATTGTATGCGCTTGTCACATGATGAATCTACTGTGTGCGGTGCTGGTGTGTGTGACTTATACATATCACAGGTCAGTAGTCATTAGGGTACAGTCCGTGTATAATCCATACATTGTATGCGCTTGTCACATGATGAGTGTACTGTGTGCGGTGCTGGTGTGTGTGACTTATACATATCACAGGTCAGTAGTCATTAGGGTACAGTCCGTGTATAATCCATACATTGTATGCGCTTGTCACATGATGAATGTACTGTGTGCGGTGCTGGTGTGTGTGACTTATACATATCACAGGTCAGTAGTCATTAGGGTACAGTCCGTGTATAATCCATACATTGTATGCACTTGTCACATAATGAATGTACTGTGTGCGGTGCTGGTGTGTGTGACTTATACATATCACAGGTCAGTAGTCATTAGGACACAGTCCGTGTATAATCCATACATTGTATGCACTTGTCACATGATGAATGTACTGTGTGCGGTGCTGGTGTGTGTGACTTATACATATCACAGGTCAGTAGTCATTAGGGTACAGTCCGTGTATAATCCATACATTGTATGCGCTTGTCACATGATGAATGTACTGTGTGCGGTGCTGGTGTGTGTGACTTATACATATCACAGGTCAGTAGTCATTAGGGTACAGTCCGTGTATAATCCATACATTGTATGCGCTTGTCACATGATGAATGTACTGTGTGCGGTGCTGGTGTGTGTGATTTATACATATCACAGGTCAGTAGTCATTAGGGCACAGTCCGTGTATAATCCATACATTGTATGCGCTTGTCACATGATGAATGTACTGTGTGCGGTGCTGGTGTGTGTGACTTATACATATCACAGGTCAGTAGTCATTAGGGTACAGTCCGTGTATAATCCATACATTGTATGCGCTTGTCACATGATGAATGTACTGTGTGCGGTGCTGGTGTGTGTGACTTATACATATCACAGGTCAGTAGTCATTAGGGTACAGTCCGTGTATAATCCATACATTGTATGCGCTTGTCACATGATGAATGTACTGTGTGCGGTGCTGGTGTGTGTGATTTATACATATCACAGGTCAGTAGTCATTAGGGTACAGTCCGTGTATAATCCATACATTGTATGCGCTTGTCACATGATGAATGTACTGTGTGCGGTGCTGGTGTGTGTGATTTATACATATCACAGGTCAGTAGTCATTAGGGCACAGTCCGTGTATAATCCATACATTGTATGCGCTTGTCACATGATGAATGTACTGTTTGCGGTGCTGGTGTGTGTGACTTATACATCTCACAGGTCAGCAGTCATTAGGGTACAGTCCGTGTATAATCCATACATTGTATGCGCTTGTCACATGATGAATCTACTGTGTGCGGTGCTGGTGTGTGTGACTTATACATATCACAGGTCAGTAGTCATTAGGGTACAGTCCGTGTATAATCCATACATTGTATGCGCTTGTCACATGATGAATGTACTGTGTGCGGTGCTGGTGTGTGTGACTTATACATCTCACAGGTCAGTAGTCATTAGGGCACAGTCCGTGTATAATCCATACATTGTATGCGCTTGTCACATGATGAATGTACTGTGTGCGGTGCTGGTGTGTGTGACTTATACATCTCACAGGTCAGTAGTCATTAGGGTACAGTCCGTGTATAATCCATACATCGTATGCGCTTGTCACATGATGAATGTACTGTGTGCGGTGCTGGTGTGTGTGACTTATACATATCACAGGTCAGTAGTCATAAGGGTACAGTCCGTGTATAATCCATACATTGTATGCGCTTGTCACATGATGAATGTACTGTGTGCGGTGCTGGTGTGTGTGACTTATACATCTCACAGGTCAGTAGTCATTAGGGTACAGTCCGTGTATAATCCATACATCGTATGCGCTTGTCACATGATGAATGTACTGTGTGCGGTGCTGGTGTGTGTGACTTATACATCTCACAGGTCAGTAGTCATTAGGGCACAGTCCGTGTATAATCCATACATTGTATGCGCTTGTCACATGATGAATGTACTGTGTGCGGTGCTGGTGTGTGTGACTTATACATATCACAGGTCAGTAGTCATAAGGGTACAGTCCGTGTATAATCCATACATTGTATGCGCTTGTCACATGATGAATGTACTGTGTGCGGTGCTGGTGTGTGTGACTTATACATCTCACAGGTCAGTAGTCATTAGGGTACAGTCCGTGTATAATCCATACATTGTATGCGCTTGTCACATGATGAATGTACTGTGTGCGGTGCTGGTGTGTGTGACTTATACATATCACAGGTCAGTAGTCATTAGGGTACAGTCCGTGTATAATCCATACATTGTATGCACTTGTCACATGATGAATGTACTGTGTGCGGTGCTGGTGTGTGTGACTTATACATATCACAGGTCAGTAGTCATTAGGGTACAGTCCGTGTATAATCCATACATTGTATGCGCTTGTCACATGATGAATGTACTGTGTGCGGTGCTGGTGTGTGTGACTTATACATATCACAGGTCAGTAGTCATTAGGGTACAGTCCGTGTATAATCCATACATTGTATGCGCTTGTCACATGATGAATGTACTGTGTGCGGTGCTGGTGTGTGTGATTTATACATATCACAGGTCAGTAGTCATTAGGGCACAGTCCGTGTATAATCCATACATTGTATGCGCTTGTCACATGATGAATGTACTGTGTGCGGTGCTGGTGTGTGTGACTTATACATATCACAGGTCAGTAGTCATTAGGGTACAGTCCGTGTATAATCCATACATTGTATGCGCTTGTCACATGATGAATGTACTGTGTGCGGTGCTGGTGTGTGTGACTTATACATATCACAGGTCAGTAGTCATTAGGGTACAGTCCGTGTATAATCCATACATTGTATGCGCTTGTCACATGATGAATGTACTGTGTGCGGTGCTGGTGTGTGTGATTTATACATATCACAGGTCAGTAGTCATTAGGGTACAGTCCGTGTATAATCCATACATTGTATGCGCTTGTCACATGATGAATGTACTGTGTGCGGTGCTGGTGTGTGTGATTTATACATATCACAGGTCAGTAGTCATTAGGGCACAGTCCGTGTATAATCCATACATTGTATGCGCTTGTCACATGATGAATGTACTGTGTGCGGTGCTGGTGTGTGTGACTTATACATCTCACAGGTCAGCAGTCATTAGGGTACAGTCCGTGTATAATCCATACATTGTATGCGCTTGTCACATGATGAATCTACTGTGTGCGGTGCTGGTGTGTGTGACTTATACATATCACAGGTCAGCAGTCATTAGGGTACAGTCCGTGTATAGTCTATACATTGTATGCGCTTGTCACATGATGAATGTACTGTGTGCGGTGCTGGTGTGTGTGACTTATACATATCACAGGTCAGTAGTCATTAGGGTACAGTCCGTGTATAATCCATACATTGTATGCGCTTGTCACATGATGAATGTACTGTGTGCGGTGCTGGTGTGTGTGACTTATACATATCACAGGTCAGTAGTCATTAGGACACAGTCCGTGTATAATCCTTACATTGTATGCGCTTGTCACATGATGAATGTACTGTGTGCGGTGCTGTTGTGTGTGACTTATACATCTCACAGGTCAGTAGTCATTAGGGTACAGTCCGTGTATTTTGCTAATATATTATGAAACAACTACTTACAAAGAGACAGGGGTCTATTTACTAAGTTTTGGTTGGAGATAAAGTGGATGGAGATAAAACACCAGCCAATCAGCTCATCCTGTGACATGGCAGTTAGAAGCTGATTAGCTGATACTTTATCTCCATCGAAGGCTTAGTAAAATAGACCCCTATGTGGACCTTCAAAGTGGGTGTTCTATCACACCTTGGCCTAAATGAACATTTGTAGTACAGTGTATTTTTACCCACCTAAATACCCCCCCATCCATCTGCACTCCCTCAGAATACCCCTCTACTCCCATCCTGACCACAGTGCCTCTCTCAGATAATACCTCAGATAATACCTCAGATAATACCTCGGATAATACCTCGGATAATACCTCAGATAATACCTCAGATAATACCTCAGATAATACCTCGGATAATACCTCAGATAATACCTCAGATAATACCTCAGATAATACCTCAGATAATACCTCGGATAATACCTCAGATAATACCTCAGATAATACCTCAGATAATACCTCAGATAATACCTCGGATAATACCTCGGATAATACCTCAGATAATACCTCAGATAATACCTCAGATAATACCTCAGATAATACCTTGCTTCATACTAATAATGATTTTACACTGTACACTTGCAATTGCTGATGTGAACGTTTAATCCACCTGGCACCTGGAACACAATTTAGTCACCTCACACTTTCCTCATTTACATATAGTAATGCTCACCCCTATACACATATGTATTTAACGGAATGCACTTACATTGCCGACGCAGGAATCTCGGCCACTGACAATGCCAACAGCCGGAATCATGGCTAACAGGGGCTGTTCCCACTAGTGGGTGTTGATAGTGTAAGAGCTTTCGCAGTATAGCAACCATATATTGATTCAAGCTTTTTCGCATTGATTAAGATATTTACTGTTAATCAAATCAAATATATTGATGAATCCTTAAGTGCTGCACAGATATTCAGAAATCATATTGAAAGCATGAATTGTTCAAGGCCGGACAGCACAAGATGTATTCAAATCCAGTCAGGCAGATCGCCAACCCAAGGACAACATGTCTGAACATTGGGAACAGTGGGACCCTGACCATATGACCATCAGAAAGGATGTCTTGTCTATATGCCCGGAAGGCTGATGAGCGAGAAGCAATAAAACATATTCAAGGATGCTTAAATTGCTAATTATAATCTTATGTGACATTTGATGTATTGCATGTTCCAAGATATACATGGTGTATCCTGATTGGTTAAAATGATTGGCACATATCGTTTCTTTGTTCATAAAGTATAAACTAAACCCCTAGGACGGGCCCTGGTCAGGACAGTTTGATCTGTCTAGGTTACACATAATCCTGTGTGTGGTCTTTTCATTTCCTGATCTCCAACCCATTGCTAAGTACAGAATTCTGACTGATGGCTGACGAGAGTTGAAAGACCAGACCGTGAGTGGTCATCGAACTCTAACCGTGTCCACAAAACCAACAGAGTGGAAATAGAACCTGTGGCGATCGTGGCGAGACACCTAGACCTCAGTGTGGTGAGCGCAGCGAGCCCTCAAGGCGCTACATAGCGCTCGCCCCTCTACCGGCATTCTGCCAGCTGAGATCCCGGCGTCGGAATGCTGACCGCCGGGATCCCCACCGCCTGCATACCAAATCCAACGTGTATTTAACCCTAATTATGTTCCCCTCCCCACCTGTAACTTTACAGTGGCTTTTAATTATATTAGTGGCTGGTGCCTGTACTTCCACGGAGCACTGACACAGGAAAGTGCTAGTAAATACTAGTATAAACGCCTATTTCCCCAGTCACCCAGCAATTCCCCAGCACTCAGGTAAATCACCATCATGTACATAGAGACATATAAGGATGTAACACAACTGATACCAGTATAAATGCCTATTTCCCCAGTCACCCAGCAATTCCCCAGCACTCAGGATAGTCACCATCATGTTCATAGAGACATATAAGGATGTAACATAACTGATACCAGTATAAATGCCTATTTCTCCAGTCACCCAGCAATTCCCCAGCACTCAGGTAAGTCACCATCATGTTCATAGAGACATATAAGGATGTAACACAACTGATATCAGTATAAATGCCTATTTCCCCAGTCACCCAGCAATCCCCCAGCACTCAGGATAGTCACCATCATGTTCATAGAGACATATAAGGATGTAACACAACTGATACCAGT
Source organism: Pseudophryne corroboree (assembly GCF_028390025.1). Classification (NCBI taxonomy): domain Eukaryota; kingdom Metazoa; phylum Chordata; class Amphibia; order Anura; family Myobatrachidae; genus Pseudophryne; species Pseudophryne corroboree. Next base: position 961,036 of record NW_026967472.1, on the reverse strand, counting down.
ATAAACGCCTATTTCCCCAGTCACCCAGCAATTCCCCAGCACTCAGACAAGTCACCATCATGTACATAGATACATATAAGGATGTAACACAACTGATATCAGTATAAATGCCTATTTCCCCAGTCACCCAGCAATTCCCCAGCACTCAGACAAGTCACCATCATGTTCATAGAGACATATAAGGATGTAACACAACTGATACCAGTATAAACGCCTATTTCCCCAGTCACCCAGCAATTCCCCAGCACTCAGACAAGTCACCATCATGTACATAGATACATATAAGGATGTAACACAACTGATACCAGTATAAACGCCTATTTCCCCAGTCACCCAGCAATTCCCCAGCACTCAGACAAGTCACCATCATGTTCATAGAGACATATAAGGATGTAACACAACTGATATCAGTATAAATGCCTATTTCCCCAGTCACCCAGCACTTCCCCAGCACTCAGGTAAGTCACCATCATGTTCATAGATACATATAAGCATGTAACATAACTGATACCAGTTTAAACGCCTATTTCCCCAGTCACCATGCAATTCTCCAGCACTCAGACAAGTCACCATCATGTACATAGATACATATAAGGATGTAACACAACTGATACCAGTATAAACGCCTATTTCCCCAGTCACCCAGCAATTCCCCAGCACTCAGGTAAGTCACCATCATGTTCATAGATACATATAAGGATGTAACACAACTGATACCAGTATAAACGCCTATTTCCCCAGTCACCCAGCAATTCTCCAGCACTCAGGTAAGTCACCATCATGTTCATAGATACATATAAGAATGTAACACAACTGATACCAGTATAAACGCCTATTTCCCCAGTCACCCAGCAATTCCCCAGCACTCAGGTAAGTCACCATCATGTTCATAGATACATATAAGGATGTAACACAACTGATATCAGTATAAATGCCTATTTCCCCAGTCACCCAGCAATTCCCCAGCACTCAGGTAAGTCACCATCATGTTCATAGATACATATAAGGATGTAACACAACTGATACCAGTATAAATGCCTATTTCCCCAGTCACCCTGCAATTCCCCAGCACTCAGGTAAGTCACCATCATGTTCATAGAGACATATAAGGATGTAACACAACAGATACCAGTATAAATGCCTATTTCCCCAGTCACCCAGCAATTCCCCAGCACTCAGGTAAGTCACCATCATGTTCATAGATACATATAAGGATGTAACACAACTGATACCAGTATAAACGCCTATTTCCCCAGTCACCCAGCAATTCCCCAGCACTCAGACAAGTCACCATCATGTTCATAGAGACATATAAGGATGTAACACAACTGATACCAGTATAAACGACTATTTCCCCAGTCACCCAGCAATTCCCCAGCACTCAGGTAAGTCACCATCATGTTCATAGAGACATATAAGGATGTAACACAACTGATACGAGTATAAATGCCTATTTCCCCAGTCACCCAGCAATTCCCCAGCACTCAGACAAGTCACCATCATGTTCATAGAGACATATAAGGATGTAACACAACTGATACCAGTATAAATGCCTATTTCCCCAGTCACCCAGCACTCAGGTAAGTCACCATCATGTTCATAGATACATATAAGGATGTAACACAACTGATACCAGTATAAATGCCTATTTCCCCAGTCACCCAGCAATTCCCCAGCACTCAGGTAAGTCACCATCATGTTCATAGAGACATATAAGGATGTAACACAACTGATACCAGTATAAATGCCTATTTCCCCAGTCACCCAGCAATTCCCCAGCACTCAGGTAAGTCACCATCATGTTCATAGAGACATATAAGGATGTAACACAACTGATACCAGTATAAATGCCTATTTCCCCAGTCACCCAGCAATTCCCCAGCACTCAGGTAAGTCACCATCATGTTCATAGATACATATAAGGATGTAACACAACTGATACCAGTATAAATGCCTATTTCCCCAGTCACCCAGTAATTCCCCAGCACTCAGGTAAGTCACCATCATGTTCATAGAGACATATAAGGATGTAACACAACTGATACCAGTATAAATGCCTATTTCCCCAGTCACCCAGCAATTCCCCAGCACTCAGGTAAGTCACCATCATGTTCATAGAGACATATAAGGATGTAACACAACTGATACCAGTATAAATGCCTATTTCCCCAGTCACCCAGCAATTCCCCAGCACTCAGGTAAGTCACCATCATGTTCATAGATACATATAAGGATGTAACACAACTGATACCAGTATAAATGCCTATTTCCCCAGTCACCCAGCAATTCCCCAGCACTCAGGTAAGTCACCATCATGTTCATAGAGACATATAAGGATGTAACACAACTGATACCAGTAAAAATGCCTATTTCCCCAGTCACCCAGCAATTCCCCAGCACTCAGGTAAGTCACCATCATGTTCATAGAGACATATAAGGATGTAACACAACTGATACCAGTATAAATGCCTATTTCCCCAGTCACCCAGCAATTCCCCAGCACTCAGGTAAGTCAGTATCATGTTCATAGATACATATAAGGATGTAACACAACTGATACCAGTATAAATGCCTATTTCCCCAGTCACCCAGCAATTCTCCAGCACTCAGGTAAGTCACCATCATGTTCATAGATACATATAAGGATGTAACACAACTGATACCAGTATAAATGCCTATTTCCCCAGTCACCCAGCAATTCCCCAGCACTCAGGTAAGTCACCATCATGTTCATAGAGACATATAAGGATGTAACACAACTAATACCAGTATAAACGACTATTTTCCCAGTCACCCAGCAATTCCCCAGCACTCAGGTAAGTCACCATCATGTTCATAGATACATATAAGGATGTAACACAACTGATACCAGTATAAACGCCAATTTCCCCAGTCACCCAGCAATTCCCCAGCACTCAGGTAAGTCACCATCATGTTCATAGATACATATAAGGATGTAACACAACTGATACCAGTATAAACGCCAATTTCCCCAGTGAGACATCTAATGCACTGAGATGTATGGTCTATGTGTTCTGTAACACCTATTAAACAAAAATAAGTCACCTAATAACAGATGCGTTGGAACAGGGGGTAAAGGGGGCGGCCCGTCCACCCAAATTTGAGAGGCTCTGGCCGATGTACAGGAGGAGCGATGTGTGGTCAGTTGGAAGACCGCACATCACAACCTCCATGCAAAGCACTTCAGGAACCACGCAACGCTCCCCCAACACCCGACTCCCACCAGAGCAATGCCACAATTCACAGGTGTAAAGGAGGTGTGGCCTAATGCCACGGAGTGCCCGCCTCCATGAGACACCTGTGGCTGTGCTGCTGAGTAATCAATCAGGTAGTGCCTCTCCCGCTCGCTGCACTCCATCTTTCTACCTTACATTCTCTCTCCTCTTCCTCCTCTCACTCTCTCTCTCTCCTCTTTCTCCTCTCTCCCTAACACTCTGTCTCTCTCCCTAACACTCTCTGTCCTCTTTCTCATCTCTCTCTCTAACACTCTCTCTTCTCTTCCTCCTCTCACTCTC